>NC_090762.1:8645828-8865828 GCF_036898095.1 Palaemon carinicauda | reverse complement strand
GCTTTTCCTTTTTTGGTGGATAGTGGTCTGCGCGCTCTCTCTCTCTCTCTCTCTCTCTCTCTCTCTCTCTCTCTCTCTCTCTCTCTCTCTCTCTCTCTCTCTCTCACCTGACAATATTCTCATGACCAATGGATTTGAATTTGAGTAACCCAATCAATATATTTGATTCAACTTTTGCATTTTTTCTCTTTTCTTTGTTTGCTCTAATAATAATAATAATAATAATAATAATAATAATAATAATAATAATAATAGGCATACAAATGGACAATAGAATACCGGATGTTATTATCCTTTAGATGTTTAAAAGTCACTCATAATCGTCTTAAACACGGGACTGGTCATTTGGTGTCACACAATGTCCCAAAGAACTTAGTACCCTCTCCATGTAAGCATGGCACCAGGGAGGGGACCAGGTATTGGCTTCTGATGCCTCGACAGATAGATCAATTGCCTCACCCCCACCCTCAACTCGGTACCCACAAGTTGCTTGTCACCGACAATCCTACTTGAAAATATGAATCATAAAAACAGCAGACGATTCTGCTCAATCCCTTGTCTCTCATACGTTACTTCCTTCTGTTGGTTATGCAATAGTTTTCCATTATCTCAAAAGGCTTATTTTTTTTCATGGATATTGATGAATGGAAAACTATTTTTTGCTGCATGCATTATTGGGGTCAATTGCCCCAGCGACTGTTTTGCCAGTTTGTAGAAATAGATAAGTCTCTCCCCTCAAAGTAATCTACAGATTGCACTGTTCAGAAATATTTCCTCCCTCTACTTTAAACCTGTGACCTTATTCTCTACTGCTGTTTTTCAGGCTCCAATAACCCTCTATATTCTACGAGGCAGATCTATCTTTGTGATTTGATTTGACATATTCCTCATGCCTTCTTCTTTTCTCGAGTTCTTCGGGGTCGACTAGATAAGGGTATTGGTTATCCCTTTCTTTCTGTCTCTGATTTAAATCAAATAAAAATTTGTTACTTATTTCATCCAACATCCAACTTTGAGCTTGATCTAAGCTCGATCTTCACCATCCGAGGAAGATAACGGAGACAAAAAGATGTCAGCAGCATTGCAGATTTCTTGACAAGATGGTGAAGTGGTATGAATATTGTTAAATATTGATAATTGGGGGATAAAATGATATCAACAGAGTTACGTATTCATTAACAAGCTGATGAAGTGGTATCAAGAGCGTGACATATTTCCTAACAGTATAATAAAATGTCATCTACAGCGTCACACATTAAAAGACATGATGTTAACTAGTGCTTGATAGGGGAATGAAATGGTATCTTAGAGTGTCATAGATAGCTTAACAGGATGATGAAGTTGTATCAATAGCTTTACAGATTGATGGGTGTAAGGGAATAAATTGATATCAACAGTGTCACAGGGTGCTTAAGTGGGTTATAGTAGCTCATCAACAGCCTCACAGAATGCTTAATAGATTAATTGGTATCAATAGCGTCACAGATTGCTCAACAGGGTGTTAGAATAGTTTGGTGTCAACAGTGTCACAGTGCTTAATAGATGGATAACATGGTATCAATCCCGTCAAAAGTTAAGTAAGGTGATAAATTGGTGGCAATATCATCACAGATGGCTTAACAAGGTGAAAAATGGTATCTAGAGTGTCTGATATTTCTTAACGAGGATAAAATGTTGTAAATAGCTTTACAGACGCCTTGAAAGGGCAATATAATGGTATCAACAGTATCTCAGTTTGTTTAACGGGCTGATGAATGGGTATGAATATAGTTACAGATTACTAAATATGGGAATAAAATGGTGTCAACAGCGTCCAAGATTGCTTAACAGGATGATAAAGGGGTATAAATAGAGTTCCAGATTGCTTAACAGGATGCTAAAGGGATATAAATAGTCGCAAATTGCTTAAAAGGATGCTAAAGGTGTATAAATAGAGTCCCAGATTGCTTAACAGGATGCTAAAGGGGTATAAATAGAGTTACAGATTGCTTAATAGGATGCTAAATGGTGTAAATAGAGTCACAGATTGCTTAACAGGATGCTAAAGGGGTATAAATAGAGTCCCAGATTGCTTAACAGGATGTTAAAGGGTATAAATAGAGTTACAGATTGCTTAACGGGATGCTAAAGGGGTATAAAGTCTCAGATTTCTTAACAAGATGCTAAAGGGGTATAAACAGAGTCCCAGATTGCTTAACAGGATGTTAAAGGGGTATAAATAGAGTTACAGATTGCTTAACAGGATGCTAAAGGGATGTAAATAGAGTTACAGATTGCTTAAAAGGATACTAAAGGGGTATAGAGTCCCAGATTTCTTAACAGGATGCTAAAGGGGTATAAATAGAGTCACAGATTGCTTAACAGGATGCTAGAGGGGTATAAATAGAGTTACAGATTGCTTAACAGGATACTAAATGGGTATAAAGTCCCAGATTTCTTAACAGGATGCTAAAGGGGTATTAATAGAGTTACAGATTGCTTAACAGGATGCTAAAGGGGTATAAATAGAGTTACAGATTGCTTAACAGGATGTTAAGGGGTATAAAGTCCCAGATTGCTTAACAAGATGCTAAAGGGGTTTAAATAGAGTTACAGATTGCTTAACAGGATGCTAAAGGGGTGTAAATAGAGTCACAGATTGCTTAACAGGATGCTAAAGGGGTATAAATAGAGTCCCAGATTGCTTAATAGGATGTTAAAGGAGTATAAATAGTCACAGATTGCTTAACAGGATGCTAAAGGGGTATAAATAGAGTCCCAGATTGCTTAACAGGATGCTAAAGGGGTATAAATAGAGTTACAGATTGCTTAACAGGATGCTAAAGGGGTATAAAGTCCCAGATTTCTTAACAGGATACTAAAGGGGTATATATAGAGTCACAGATTGCTTAACAGGATGCTAAAGGGGTATAAATAGTCCCAGATTGCTTAACAGGATGCTAAAGGGGTATAGATAGAGTTACAGATTGCTTAACAGGATGCTAAAGGGGTATAAAGTCCCAGATTTCTTAGCAGGATGCTAAAGGGGTATAAATAGAGTAACAGATTGCTTAACAGGAGGCTAAAGGGGTATAAATAGTCCCAGATTGCTTAACATGATGCTAAAGGGGTATAAATAGAGTTACAGATTGCTAAACAGGATGCTAAAGGGGTTTAAAGTCCCAGATTGCTTAACAGGATGCTAGAGGGGTATAAATAGAGTCCCAGATTGTTTAACAGGATGCTAAAGGGGTATAAATAGTCCCAGATTTCTTAACAGGATGCTAAAGGGGTATAAATAGTCCCAGATTTCTTAACAGGATGCTAAAGGGGTATAAATAGAGTTACAGATTGCTTAACAGGATGCTAAAGGGGTATGAATAGTCCCAGATTGCTTAACAGGATGCTAAAGGGGTATAAATAGAGTCCCTGATTGCTAAACAGGATGCCAAAGGGGTATAAATAGAGTCCCAGATTGATTAAAATGATTCTAAAGGCTTATAAATAGAGTTACAGATTGTCTAACAGGGTGCTAAATAGGTATAAATAGTCCCAGATTGCTTAAAAGGATGCTAAAGGGGTATAAATAGAGTTACAGATTGCTTAACAGGATGCTAAAGGGGTATAAAGTCCCAGAATTCTTAACAGGATGCTAAAGGGGTATAAATAGAGTCACAGATTGCTAAACAGGATGGTAAAGGGGTATAAAATCCCAGATTGCTTAACAGGATGCTAAAGGGGTATAAATAGTCCCAGATTGCTTAAAAGGATGCTAAAGGAGTATAAATAGAGTTACAGATTGCTTAACAGGATGCTAAAGGGGTATAAAGTCCCAGAATTCTTAACGGGATGCTAAAGGGGTATAAACAGAGTTACAGATTGCTAAACAGGATGCTAAAGGGGTATAAAATCCCAGATTGCTTAACAGGATGCTAAAGGGGTATAAATAGTCCCAGATTGCTTAACATGATGCTAAAGGGGTATAAATAGAGTTACAGATTGCTAAACAGGATGCTAAAGTGGTATAAAATCCCAGATTGCTTAACAGGATGCTAAAGAGGTATAAATAGAGTCACAGATTGCTTAACGGGATGCTAAATGGGTATAAATAGAGTTACAGATTGCTTAACAGGATGCTAAAGGGGTATAAAGTCCCAGATTGCTTAACAGGATGCTAAAGGGGTATAAATAGAGTTACAGATTGCTTAACAGGATGCTAAAGGGGTATAAAATCCCAGATTGCTTAACAGGATGCTAAAGTGGTATAAATAGAGTCCCAGATTGCTTAACAGGATGTTAAAAGAGTATAAATAGTCCCAGATTGCTTAACAGGATGCTAAAGGGGTATAAATAGAGTCCCAGATTGCTTAACAGGATGCTAAAGGGGTATAAATAGAGTCCCAGATTGCTTAACAGGGTGCTAAAGGGGTATAAATAGAGTCCCAAATTGCTTAACAGGGTGCTAAAGGGGTATAAATAGTCCCAGATTGCTTAACAAGATGCTAAAGGGGTATAAATAGAGTCCCAGATTGTTTAACAGGATGCTAAAGGGGTAGAAATAGAGTCACAGATTGCTAAACAGGATGCTAAAAGGGTATAAAATCCCAGATTGCTTAACAGGATGCTAAAGGAGTATAAATAGAGTCACAGATTGCTTAACAGGATGCTAAAGGGGTATAAAGTCCCAGATTTCTTAACAGGATGCTAAAGGGGTATAAATAGAGTCCCAGATTGCTAAACAGGATGCTAAAGGGGTATAAATAGAGTTAAAAATTGCTTAACAGGATGCTAAAGGGGTATAAATAGAGTTAAAGATTGCTTAACAGGATGCTAAAGGGGTATAAATAGAGTTAAAGATTGCTTAACAGGATGCTAAAGGGGTATAAATAGAGTCCCAGATTGTTTAACAGGATGCTAAAAGGGTATAAATAGCCCCAGATTGTTTAACAGGATGCTAAAGGGGTATAAACAGAGTTACAGATTGCTAAACAGGATGCTAAAGGGGTATAAAATCCCAGATTGCTTAACAGGATGCTAAAGGGGTATAAATAGAGTCACAGATTGCTTAACACGATGCTAAAGGGGTATAAATAGAGTTACAGATTGCTTAACAGGATGCTTAATGGGTATAAATAGAGTTACAGATTGCTTAACAGGATGCTAAAAGGGTATCAATAGAGTCCCAGATTACTTAAAATGATGCTAAAGGTTTATAAATAGAGTCCCAGATTGCTTAACACGATGTTAAAGGAGTATAAATAGTCTCAGATTGTTTAACAGGATGCTAAATGGGTATAAATAGTCCCAGATTGCTTAACACGATGCTAAAGGGGTATAAATAGAGTCCCAGATTGCTAAACAGGATGCTAAAGGGGTATAAATAAAGTCACAGATTGCTAAACAGGAAGCTAAAGGGGTATAAATAGAGTCACAGCTTGCTAAACAGGATGCTAAAGGGGTATAAATAGAGTCACAGCTTGCTAAAGGGGTATAAATAGAGTCACAGATTGCTTAACACGGTGATAAAGGGGTATAAATTGAGTCCCAGATTGCTAAACAGGATGCTAAAGGGGTAAGAATATAGTCACAGCTTGCTAAACAGGATGCTAGAGGGGGTATAAATAGAGTCACAGCTTGCTAAACAGGATGCTAAAGGGGGTATAAATAGAGTCACAGATTGCTTAACACGGTGATAAAGGGGTATAAATTGAGTCCCAGATTGCTAAACAGGATGCTAAAGGGGTATAAATAGAGTCACAGCTTGCTAAAGGGGTATAAATAGAGTCACAGATTGCTTAACACGGTGATAAAGGGGTATAAATTGAGTCCCAGATTGCTAAACAGGATGCTAAAGGGGTAAGAATATAGTCACAGCTTGCTAAACAGGATGCTAGAGGGGGTATAAATAGAGTCACAGCTTGCTAAACAGGATGCTAAAGGGGGTATAAATAATCACAGATTGCTTAACATGGTGATAAAAGGTTATCAACATCATCACAGACTGCTAAACAGTGTGATAAAAGAGCATCAACAGCAGCGTCAAATTTTACTTAGCGTGTTCGTGAGAAATTGTCGATGTCATCGAAAATTATAAAAGAGGGATAAAAATAAAATATGGGCTAAATTTCTTAATGGTCATAGTCATGTTGACCCATTTCTGAAACATTATAACTAGTTGATAGGCGTGTTTGGCTCAATTTCTTCCTTTATTTAATGATATGCTGATAATGGTCATTATTTATTTATTTTAATGCTGTTACTGTTCTTAGAATATTTTATTTTTCGTTTTTTCCTTTCCTTGCTGGGCTATTTTCCTGTTGGAACCCCTGGTCTTTTAGCATGTTGCTTGTCCAACAAGGGTTGTAGCTTAGCAAGTAATAATAATAATGAAATTGACCCATCGGGTGTATTGTGAGTAGTGTTACTGTTTTTATAGTAAACAATTAAATCGGGCACACTTCTATCTATTTTCTCTTCCTCTTGTTTTGTTAAAGTTTTTATAGTTTTTATAGGAAATATTTATTTTAATGTTGTGTTACTATACTTAAAATATTTTATTTTTCTTTATTTCCTTTCCTCACTGGGCTATTTTCCCTGTTGGGGCCCTTGGGCTTATAGCATCCTGCTTTTCCAACTAGGGTTGTAGCTTAGCATTTAATAATAATAATAATAATAATAATAATAATAATAATAATAATAATAATGTTTTAATCGTCACCCTTAAATATAATTCCGAATCTCAGCCCTCGCAGTTCATTTGTTTAAAGGCTGTGTAGCATTCTTTCATCGCCATGTCAAAGGTCAAGGCATTCCATCGTGATATAGCATTAGCATCATTATTATTTTTTTTTCCATTTCTATTATGAATCTCAAAAACAACAAATGTTATGATGATTTGATCGGTAATAATCCCATCATAGCTCTTGCTACATTTCTTCAGCCCTGTGTGACTTCCTCGTTCTTCAAAGGTTCAGCAGCATTATTTTTATTTTATTTTTCTGTCAAAGGCCAAGTCATTTCATTGTGATTTAACCATAAAAATTAAAAGAATTACCTTCAACTTATGGCTTTAATTCGTCAAAAGTAATCCTAATATGTCTATTTTTGTCTTCCGGAAAAAAATCAGAGAAAGGTTTGTGTTTCCTCTTTTAAAAATTGTACATTGAATGAATTATTAACTGATATATACATTTTATTTTCAAGAGGGTTGAGATGGCAAACCTCCGAGTTGGAGGTGAATGAAACATCGTGTGTAAGTGGATTCAACCCATTGCTGGTGTACATTGTATGAAGGTGCATGAAGCGACTAATATTTGTCATATTTATGCATACGTTTTTCCTCCATAATTCAGCCGTCAAAGTATGAATGAAGCTGTGATTGTTCTGTCGATTTGTCCTGGAAATTAAGGGAAAATTATAAATGGAAAAAATATATGCACGCTCGTGCTGGTGTGTTCTGAGTCTATCTACAAACAATTTCAAATGCATTTATAAATTTGATAATGTTTTATATTGTAAGATGATGTTAACAGATGATTTGTATTCTATTACGTCTTCTATTACTTGCAAAGTCTAAGTAAAAACCGTGCAGCATGAGTATTATAGTTTGCTTTGCACCACAAAATGATTCCCTGAACAAAGGAAAGACGAGTATTATGAACTGCAGAGTGAGATTCCAAAAATTGTGATTGGTAAATTGGTAAATTCAATGCTAAAGTTAGAAGGAATAATCAAGGTACAGAAAATGTGACTGGTGTTGAGGGTCATGCCGAAGTTGCAAATGAAAATGGGGCACATTTTTTAAGTTTTTGTTCAACAAACAATCTTGTTATTGGAGGTACTCTCTTCCAGCACAAGGACATCCACAAATATACATGGACTTCACCATGTGGCATTTACAAAAATCAAATAGATTACATAACCATTAGTAATGAGAGAAGGCCTCTGCGAAATGTAAGAAGCTATAGAGGTGCAGATATTGGTAGTAATCACCAGCTCCTCATTGCCACACTAAAGTTTAAACTAAAAACACCCAACAGAAATGCAGATAGAATACCTAGGTTTGATGCAGCTAAGATGGTGTGCACCGGCCAGTTTTGTGGAGAGTACTGCGTTATTATGGAGTGCCTCTTAGATATGTAAATTGGATTAAGTCTGTTCATGAACATAGCAAGTGCAAAGTTAATGATAGTGGAGTCCTATCAAATGAATTTTCTGTGGACAGTGGAGTACTCCAAGGGAATTTGTTGTTACCGATGTTGTTTATCCTCGTCATGGATTTTGTAATGCATTGAACAGTAGGGGATGGTGGAGAAGGATTGGACTGTAGCGGTAATAGGAAATTAGCTGACCTTGAGTGTGCTGATGACGCTCTCCTTGTTAGCAGAACACCACAGGACTTGCAAAGCTTGCTTACCAGATTGCATGAAATATCACATCAGATGATGAAAACAGAATATGCAATAGAAGATAAAATATCATCGGAATGAGAAAGGATTAATGAGGTGGAATCATTTAAATATTTAAGAACTATGATCTCTATTACAGGATCTTTATGATTTGAATTTAATAAAAGATTTGTCTTTTAACGTGTTTTTTTTTTTTTTTTTTTTTTTTTTTTTTTTTTTTTTTTTTTTTTTTTTTTTTTTTGTGTATGGAGTAAGCATGGTTACCTTCTTTTTTGGAGTGCTTTGCTTCGGCTTTGGAGTAGACAGTACTCCCGATCGGGTGCCTGCCTGACATCGCTTTAGACCCCTGTAGCGTATGTTCATGTATTGTATCAGTAACCAGCGTCCTTCCTCCCAGCAGCGAGGAGCCTTGGCGCGGTTAGGTACACAGTTCGAGATGTATAAGGTGTCTATGTTTTTAAAAGGTGTTGGATTGGCTTTGTTTGTGTGTGTATTAGTCTTTAACACCCATTTCTTTTAAGCAAATTGAGACTTTAATGAAAAAAAAAATCAGACAATGGGTAGCTTAAGCAAAATTTGGAAATAAAATTGCTTGAAAATACATATAAAAATCAGGCTATATATCAGTTTAGTGAGATCGGTGTTACTGAAAGGACATGAGTCGCGGTAAGACAATGAAACAATATCCAACAGATTTTGTAGATTTGAGAACAAATCCCTCAGAAGAATATTGGAAGTTGAATGGCAGGGCAGAATTAGAAATGAAACTATAAGAGAGATTACTCGAGTGCCATATGTGGATGAGATCATGGTGAGGGGTAGATGGAGATAGTTTGGGTATGCTCTTCGTAAACCCAAGAGAGATTAGTTCACCAAACTTTCAATTGGGCTCCACAAGGCACTAGAAGAGTTGGAAGACCCAGGCCTACATAGGTGAGGACTATGAAGCGTGAAGTCGGCGATGATTAATGGAGAAGTATTGATTCAAAAGCTCAAGATAGAGACGACTGGAGAAATCTAACCGGGGCTCTTTGCGTCAATAGGCGTAGGAGGAGATGATGATGATGATAGCACTAATTGCATCAGCTTACAAGAATTGCGAGATTGTAAATAAGAGCGGTTCTTTCATAAATTCATATATCACATATTTTTATGACTATTATGACTAAATCCTTCCTTGCCATTCTCATTCAGAAGTAATCTTCCTTTTCGTGATTCATGATTTGTCCTCTTTCAATGAGACTCTGAAATTCCCTTTTAAGGGAATCAGCAGATTTTTAGTGGACCAAGCCACGACCCTAGTTGGGAAAGCAAGATGCTATAAGCCCAAGGGGTCCAACATGGAAAATAGCCCAGTGAGGAAAGAAAATAAGGAAATAAATAAACGATGAGAAAAAATTAACAGTAAATTATTTTAAAAACAGTAACAGCATCAAAACAGATATGTCATTTATAAATTATAAAAAAGAATTATGTCACTTTGTTCAACATAAAAACATTTGCAGCAAGTTTGAACTTTTGAAGTTCTAATGATTCAACTACCCGCTTAGGAATATCATTCCACAACCTGATCACAGCTGGAATAAAACTTCTAAAATATTGTGTAGTATTGAGCTTCATGATGGAGAAGGCCTGACTATTAGAATTAGAATTCAACAAAATGAAGTTGTAAATGACCTGAAAAATCTTCCAAGTAAGTTGTTCGTACGTATGTATGTATGAGTAACATTTCGATCACGTACATTTTGTTTCAATAAAGATTATTCTGATAAACATGAGCAAGTATAATTTTATCAACAATTGGCCCGTGTTATTCCGGCCTCACTCTGAATAAAAAACAACTTAATTCAACCATTCTCTTGCTTCATTAGTTAACGTTATCATCAAAGTATAATTTGAAAAAATAAAAATAATAATACATAACTTTTCATCTGTAACAGCCAGTAACCATAAAAAAGGGAAATATTAAAGAAAAGATAGAATGAAATAATTAACACGTACAAAAACCAATTAAGAGAATCCCCTCTTTTTTTCTTTTTTCTTTTGTTTTTTGTTTCAAGCAAGTCTCTACTAATAGGTCACGTCTTTCGGCGTCTTTGCTGTTTTTCTTTAATTTATCATTTCTTTTGTTTTTATCTATTGTAATATCCTCTCCGGATAGAATTCGAGTTAATGGACTTCACAGTCGCTTAACTCAATCATCAGTCGTCGATTAAAACGACTTAATGGAGTCTTATTTGTTTGTGGTTAATGTTCATAGATTGCTTTTGCGGTTAAGTTTTTGGCTGATTGCAGTTCATCAATCTGGAACTAAATGGTCACCGGACATTTTTTGTATAAAAAATGTATATTTTTAAGGGATTTGAATCTATAAATGTAGTCGAAATATACATAAACCTCAATAACTTTGATATTCATATTTGAGATGTTATAAATGAAAGAATCATGTGATTGAGAGAGAGAGAGAGAGAGAGAGAGAGAGAGAGAGAGAGAGAGAGAGAGAGAGAGAGAGAGAGAGAGAGAGAGATTTATACTCGTTCATCCACTCTGCATTCCATTGAGCCGATATCCACTTTTTATCGTTGTGAGACCAACTGTCAATTGCTATCACGTGCAGAAGTTACAAGGTTAAACAATTAAGTTACTGCTCGATCTCCTTATAAAGGACTTGTGCGAGTCCACCTGCAGTAGGGGAAATTATATATTTGCTTGCAATTATTCAAATCGGTACTTAACCTGCTTGATGATTACTGTCGTGTGCATATTTGTTTGATAAACGGAAATGAGCTTTCGGTTTTTGAATGTTTTTGATTCAGTTATTTATTTATTTTCATACTCATTTGTGAAGAGAATTGATCTATGTTTTCAATAATAAGTTTGCACAATTTTACGCAATAAGATTTTTTTCTATTGCTTCAACATGGTGGTAGTTCTTTCAGTAAAATATTTCATATTTTCATTTTATTCATTTTTTCCTTAAGCAATATTGGTGCTTCCAGTATTATCCATTGAAACCAGTTCTTTTATGCTGTATTTCGTAAGAATCGACAAATATCGTCATTTCATGTCATGAACATGGTCTTAGTTTTAGCCAGAAATGTTTAGAATGGTTTCGACCAGAAACTTCAAATATTATTAAATAAGACTTGGAATATTTGAGTTGCATAGACGTAACATTGGGCAAAGAAATTCCTTGAGTTAGCATCGTGAACGAAATACAAGCACTTATCGTCCTTAAACCAACAAACCAGATGAATTATTAATTCAAAATTCCAGCTAACCTTTATAAATCTACACTACAAGAGAATACAGCACGCCGAAGGTATATAGTTATATACTTCCCTACCGAACTATTTATGTAAGACAAAAGCATTTTTTTCCCCTTCGGCGTTACACTAAGCACAAAGAAAACCTGGTGAGTATCCAATGATACCCAAACTGATTTTATGAGTCCTCCCTTCGGAGCTGGAGGTTTAAAGGTCGCTCATGAATAGCAGAGGCATGTGATGGGCCGAGAGAAGGTTGTGACTCAAAGGCAGGTTGGAAACAACTGAGTGACATTATTATAGAACACTCTCCTTTATATACAAAAGTTCAAGGCAACAAAAATTTTCATGTTAAAAAAACAGACAATGTTACAGAGGAGAAACAAGACATGTTTTTTCAGGTTCTTTTTAGTGCGAGGGGAGAGCGATGATACAAGCACAAAATGAACTATGTACGATCGTGCGACACACGGTTGGTACAGGCAAGGGACAGGACGATACCTGAGAGACTGGATAATGTCCTAGAGACTGACCATTATAGCCTACATAGATCAACATCCAAGCCCCTTTCCATCAAGGTAGGACTATAAATGCCTCAGCAGGTAGATCTATAAGCTGCCCCAAAACCCGCATCACCATCTTACAAGGATGGTGAGGTTGAAGCCACC
Source organism: Palaemon carinicauda (assembly GCF_036898095.1). Taxonomy (NCBI): domain Eukaryota; kingdom Metazoa; phylum Arthropoda; class Malacostraca; order Decapoda; family Palaemonidae; genus Palaemon; species Palaemon carinicauda. Next base: position 8,853,507 of record NC_090762.1, on the reverse strand, counting down.
ACGAGGAACTATCGAGCTTGAGCGAGTACCGAACTGCCGTCCAACAGATTGCCAGGCAGAGACGTTTCTAATAGGATACCATAACCACATGCTGGTGATTCTTGTAGAATCTCTTGAGGATACGTGAAAAAAGCAGCGATGAGTTAATCGCTAATACTTTTCTCAATAGTGAATATGCCAGGAAGAATGACGGCTTGAATCTTAAATAAGTGACGCTTGTTAGATAGGAATGACGTCTGTGTTGCCTTGAAAAGTCCGTGTCTCATTCGTGATTTTATCATATTTGAAACCTTACGTATTCATGATACTGGTTACACACATATACCTGTGTGTGTGTGTATATATATATACATATATATATATATATATATATATATATATATATATATATATATATATATACAGTATATATATATATATATATATATATATATATACAGTATATATATATATATATATATATATATATATATATATGTATATATATATACAGTATATATATATATATATATATATATATATATATATATATACAGTATATATATATATAAATATATATATATGTATATATATATATATATATATATATATATATATATATATATATATATATATATATATATATATATAAATACTTGTGAGTGTGGTGCTTTAGATGAACCTCATATATAAAAGGAATTGTGAATTTATGACAATAAGCACTTGATAAAGACAGTTGAACAGTGTTGTAGTGAACAAAATAACTAAAAAAGAAAAATAAAGTGTCGCAGTTCTGCAACCAAAGGTTTACACCTTGAGAATCTGAAGAAGCTGAGAAAATACGAGGATTCCTGTAGTTAATACATTGACGCCGTTATGGTAATGGCCTTCAGTGAATCTATATATATATATATATATATATATATATATATATATATATATATATATATATATATATACACACACATACATTTATTATGCTCGATACTTCAAGTACAAATTAGGAAAAGAAAATCTTAAATCTTTCGTCAAATTCCAGAAGTCTCCGGGATTCAGTTTCGTTGTGAAGACGCTCAGAAGACTCCAGTGAAGACTCCGTCCAGAACGTAAGGTTTCTTAAAACTATAGGTGGTTATGGACTGAAAGAAGTTAGTTTGAATATGGATAGTTTTACACGTAATTGTTATTGTTGTGCAAGTTTGGATGCTAAAGTTGTTTCTGGAATAGAACAAAATCTTCAGGATCTTACAGGAGCTTCAGAAAGGAAGCTTTTATGCTGTTACTATTGTTCCATCTTGGATTCCGGAACATTTACTTCACATGCGAGAGGAATATCTCATAATGAATCACGATCTTATAACGCCCAAAAGGAAGGACTCAACAAAGATTTGGCGGATGAGAGAAAACTCTATAATAGAAACAAGACTGTTGTAGAAGGTTTGACTGAAAAATACGAATCTATTTTGAAAAGTCTTGAAGAAACATGGAAGAAAGAGAGAATTCCTATGCAAGAGAAAAAAAGATACAGTTAAACAAATAGCAGAAGAATTCGAGGGAAAAGCTAATGTCGTCGGACATCAAACTAATATCAACAAACTTGATGTGGAAGAATATGCGACATTGCGAGAAATTCTGAAAAGAGATGCAAAGAACTCAGCCTTAGCTAGAATAAAGGAAGTATTAGAATACGAGAGATCACACGTGAAAGGAACAGTTGATGAACTCGTTCAAAAGTACGAGAATAAGATAAAAAAAGATGAAGGAACATGGAAGAAGAAAAAAATTCAGTAGAAGTTCAAAAAGGCCAAGTGGAAGAACTTATAGAGCTTTTTGAGGGAACTGGAGATATCACAGAAAATGTGAATATTACACTGATGGATGTGGAAGAACTTGTGGCACTGAGAGAAATTCTGAAAAGAGATGCTAAGGAAGCAGCTTTATCCAGAATACAAGTAATACTGAAATATGAAAAGTCTGAATAAACAGATTTAGTCTATGTACTCCTTCAAGACTACACATATCCAGGAAGAAAATATAAAAAAGTAAAAAAAAAAAATCATATAAAAGCTAAAAAATCCATAAAACATATAAACTAAAAAAAATAGAAAATATTTGAAATTAGCAAATCCAAAAGAAGAAGATGGAGAAGATGGCAGCAGGGAAACAAGATGACACTGTTCCTAATATATTATGGATACCTAAGGAATATTCTACAAGATGGACTCAGCAGAGGGAAGAGGTCTGACTAGCTTTAGTATACTTTGTTACTTGATGAAGATTCACCTGTACTGTTTCTTTGTCCTGTTGAGAAATGCAGAAGAAACAAGTCTGACTTCTTCTAGTATGCTGTGTTGTCTAAAGAAGATTCCCCAAAACTACATTGGAAACACAAAATGTATATGTTACTAGAATATCAAAAAAAAAAAAAAAAAAAAAAAAGGATGAAAATGGCCGCAGGGAAACAGCAAGATGGCGACTGTTCCCAACCAATTCTGTATACATGAAGGATATTCTACGTGAAGGACTCAGCAGATGGAAGAAGTCAGACTAGCTCTGGTACGCTTTGTTACTTGATGAAGATTCACTTGTACTGTTTCTTTGTCAGGTGGACAAGCGCAGAACAAACATGTCTGACTTCTTTTAGTATGCTGTGTTCTCTGAAGAAGATTCCCCAAAACTCGATGGAAAATACAAAAATATGAAAATAGAACATCCCCCCCCCAAAAAAAAAAAATGTCGTCATGGAAACAGCAAGATGGCGACTGTTCCCAATCTATTCTGGATATCTAAGAGATATTCTAGAAAATGGACTCAGCAGAGGGAAGAGGTCTGACTAGCATTAGTATACTTTGTTACTTGATGAAGATTCACTTGTACTGTTTCTTTGTCAGGTGGACAAAGGCAGAACAAACATGTCTGACCTTTTTAGCATGCTGTGTTCTCTGAAGAAGATTCCCCAAAACTAGATAGAAAATGATAAATAGGAAACTAGAAAATCTCCCCTTCAAAAAAAAAAAAAAAAAAAAGATGGCCTCAGGGGAAAAAAAAAAAAGAATGTCGACTATTCCCAGTCTATTCTGGATATCTAAGGAATATTCTTCAAAATGGACTCGGCATTAGTATGCTAGTGTTTTTTTTTTTTCAGGAGGACAATTGCCGTGAGTAGAGTTCCCTTGTGTGATAGGACCAGGAAACAGCTATTAAATTAAATAAAGTATAGATACATCCATTTCCAATGGATATACATTCCCAAAGGTAGGATTCGATATTAAGCGCCGTTAGTTGATATATATATATATATATATATATATATATATATATATATATATATATATATATATATATATATATATACATATATATATATATAATATATATATATATATATATATATATGGATAAATATTTATCCATATTGACTCATTAGGGGTAATTTGAATGAATTACTACCAATTGTGTCACGTGGTGGGCCGGGAAATCGGGTAAAACTCGCTGGTAAGAGACTGATGTTTCGCCAGGTAAATCCTCGGACAGCTAGGTAGCGTCAGGTTCCGATTTCTTTTATGGTCACTCGTGGCATGGTTGGTTTCGACCTGGCCTTTCATTAGAAGGGGCTAGCGATCGATCCCAAGTATGAGGTATATATATATATATATATATATATATATATATATATATATATATATATATATATATATATATATATATATATATATATATATATATATATATATATATATATATGAGATTATGTATGTATATTGTCCAGGTTGATGTTTTCCTGTAGCTACAAAGGTTATAACACCGATTAATGTTATATTCTCTATCATTTCAGTATGATAACTAGAGATGGAATATACTACTGTATATACTCGAGATCTTGCATTTAGAAGGAAATATATTTCCAGAACCCGAATTTTTTTTTTAGACATATATATGTATATATCATATATATACATACATATATATATATATATGTGTGTGTGTATATATATATATATATATATATATATATATATATATATATATATATATATGTATGTATGTATTTAACACATTTTTCTACTTTTGAGTGTTGCTAAAACAGAAAAGCCCTCTGGTTTGTATTACGTGTTTATGGGGCGATATTGTCCATTTTTGTCCTTCTGAAAAGATTATGGAGAATTTGTGGAGGAAGGGTAGTTCAGGATCGAACTCATTCAAGGAAATCGTTTGTCAAGTGCTGTAATATTCGCTTACGTCACCCACTGTACATATTATATATATATATATATATATATATATATATATATATATATATATATATATGCGTATATGTATATATATACATACATACATACATATATATATATATACACACATATGTATATATAAATATATATATATATATATATATATATATATATATATATATATAATATACTATATATATATGTATGTATATTTATATATATATATATATATATATATATATATATATATATATATATATGTGTGTGTGTGTGTGCGCATATATATATGTATATACAGTATATAATTGTGTATATATATATATATATATATATATATATATATATATATATATATATATATATATATATATATATATATATATATATATATACATACAGTATACACACATATATCTAGAATCATGAATACAAAAGGATTCAAATATCATAAAATCATGACAGACACAGGGACTTCAAAGAACGGACATATAATTACCATGAAGCACACGCCACTTATTTAAAATTCTACTTGTCATTCTTCACTCTTCCTTCATATTCTTTTGAGGAAAATATCTATGATAACTCATCCCCGCTTTCTTCATATATCCCCTGAGATTCTGCAGAATCAACAACTGCTTGTGATTGTGGTATCTTTCAATTGTTGTTTCACATTGACTTTTAGAAAATCAACCTTGAAAGACTTAAAACAGAAAGCCAGTGCGCTTAGAATACCAGCGCTGAAATCTCAGTAAATTGATATACATAGCATATTAGCACTATGTGAAATAGTAAGTTAATTTAGGCACTAGTATAGGCAAATATTGTATATCGGTAAAAAAAAAATCTACAGGAACTAGTATAGGCAATTATTGTATATCGGTAAAAATTCTACAGGAACTAGTATAGGCAAATATTGTATATCGGTAAAAAAAATCTACAGGAACTAGTATGGGCAAATATTGTATATCGGTAAAAATTCTACAGGAACTAGTATAGGCAAATATTGTATATCGGTAAAAAAAATCTACAGGAACTAGTATGGGCAAATATTGTATATCGGTAAAAATTCTACAGGAACTAGTATAGGCAAATATTGTATATCGGTAAAAAAAAATCTACAGGAACTAGTATAAGCAAATATTGTACATCAGTAAAAAAAAAAAAATCTACAGGAACTAGTAAAGACAATTATTGTATATCGGTAAAAAATCTACAGGAACTAGTATAGACAATTATTGTATATCGGTAAAAAATCTACCAACCTCTGGACTGATTAAATTATTGGAACATTGGATTGCTCATATAACCGGCTTATTTCAATGAGATGGAATAATTTTTTATGTTGTTGGATTTTTCATAAAAACAGGCTTTGTTCAATGAAAGGTCATAATCTTATATATTGTTGGAGTTTTCATTAAAAAAAAAAAACAGTTACAGTCTTCGTTAAATGGGGGGAGAATCTTATATTGATAGACTTCTCATATAAAGATAATATTATTTTATATTGTTGAATTTCTCATTGAAAACAGGCTTCTTTCAATACGTGGGAATTATCTGATATTGTTGGAGTTATAAAAACAGGCTTCTTTCGATACGTGGGAATTGTCTGATATTGTTGGAGTTCTCATAAAAACAGGCTTCTTTCCATACGTGGGAATTGTCTGATATTGTTGAAGTTCTCATAAAAATAGGCTTCGTTCAATAATTGGGAATTATCTGATATTGTTGGAGTTCTCGTAAAAAAACAGGCTTCTTTCCATACGTGGGAATTGTCTGATATTGTTGGAGTTCTCACAAAAACAGGCTTCTTTCCATACGTGGGAATTGTCTGATATATGTTGGAGTTCTCACAAAAACAGGCTTCTTTCCATACGTGGGAATTGTCTGATATATGTTGGAGTTCTCACAAAAACAGGCTTCTTTCCATACGTGGGAATTGTCTGATATATGTTGGAGTTCTCACAAAAACAGGCTTCTTTCCATACGTGGGAATTGTCTGATATTGTTGGAGTTCTCACAAAAACAGGCTTCTTTCCATACGTGGGAATTGTCTGATATATGTTGGAGTTCTCACAAAAACAGGCTTCTTTCCATACGTGGGAATTGTCTGATATATGTTGGAGTTCTCACAAAAACAGGCTTCTTTCCATACGTGGGAATTATCTGATATTGTTGGAGTTCTCACAAAAACAGGCTTCTTTCCATACGTGGGAATTGTCTGATATATGTTGGAGTTCTCACAAAAACAGGCTCCTTTCCATACGTGGGAATTGTCAGATATATGTTGGAGTTCTCACAAAAACAGGCTTCTTTCCATACGTGAGAATTGTCAGATATATGTTGGAGTTCTCACAAAAACAGGCTTCTTTCCATACGTGGGATTGTCTGATATTGTTGGAGTTCTCATAAAAACAGGCTTCTTTCGATACGTGGGAATTGTCTGATATTGTTGGAGTTCTCACAAAAACAGGCTTCTTTCTATACGTGGGAATTGTCTGATATATGTTGGAGTTCTCACAAAAACAGGCTTCTCTCTATACGTGGGAATTGTCTGATATTGTTGGAGTTCTCACAAAAACAGGCTTCTTTTCATACGTGGGAATTGTCTGATATTGTTGGAGTTCTCATAAAAACAGGCTTCTTTCAATACGTGGGAATTGTCTGATATTGTTGGAGTTCTCACAAAAACAGGCTTCGTTCAATACGTGGGAATTGTCTGATATTGTTGGAGTTCTCATAAAAACAGGCTTCTTTCAATAGGTGGGAATTGTCTGATATTGTTGGAGTTCTCACAAAAACAGGCTTCGTTCAATAATTGGGAATTATCTGGTATTGTTGGAGTTCTCATAAAAACAGTCTTCTTTCAGTACGTTGGAATTGTATGATATTATTGGAGTTCTCATAACAACAGGCTTCTTTCCATACGTGGGAATTGATATTGTTGGAGTTCTCACAAAAACAGGCTTCTTTCCATACGTGGGAATTGTCTGATATTGTTGGAGTTCTCATAAAAACAGGCTTCATTCAATATTTGAGAATTATCTGATATTGTTGGAGTTCTCATAAAAACAGGCTTCTTTCAATATAATACGTGGGAATTGTCTGATATTGTTGGAGTTCTCATAAAAACAGGCTTCTTTCCATACGTGGGAATTGTCTGATATTGTTGGAGTTCTCACAAAAACAGGCTTCTTTCCATACGTGGGAATTGTCTGATATTGTTGGAGTTCTCACAAAAACAGGCTTCTTTCCATACGTGGGAATTGTCTGATATTGTTGGAGTTCTCACAAAAACAGGCTTCGTTCAATACGTGGGAATTGTCTGATATTGTTGGAGTTCTCACAAAAACAGGCTTCTTTCCATATGTAGGAATTGTCTGATATTGTTGGAGTTCTCATAAAAACAGGCTTCTCTCAATACGTGGGAATTGTCTGATATTGTTGGAGTTCTCATAAAAACAGGCTTCTTTCCATACGTGGGGATTGATATTGTTGGAGTTCTCACAAAAACAGGCTTCTTTCCATACGTGGGAATTGATATTGTTGGAGTTCTCACAAAAACAGGCTTCTCTCAATACGTGGGAATTGTCTGATATTGTTGGAGTTCTCATAAAAACAGGCTTCTCTCAATACGTGGGAATTGTCTGATATTGTTGGAGTTCTCATAAAAACAGGCTTCTTTCCATACGTGGGAATTGATATTGTTGGAGTTCTCACAAAAACAGGCTTCTTTCCATACGTGGGAATTGATATTGTTGGAGTTCTCACAAAAACAGGCTTCTCTCAATACGTGGGAATTGTCTGATATTGTTGGAGTTCTCATAAAAACAGGCTTCTTTCCATACGTGGGAATTGATATTGTTGGAGTTCTCACAAAAACAGGCTTCTTTCCATACGTGGGAATTGTCTGATATTGTTGGAGTTCTCATACAAACAGGCTTCATTCAATAATTGAGAATTATCTGATATTGTTGGAGTTCTCATAAAAACAGGATTCTTTCGATAAGTGGGAATTGTCTGATATTGTTGGAGTTCTCATAAAAAAAAGGCTTCTTTCGATACGTGGGAATTGTCTGATATTGTTGGAGTTCTCATAAAAACAGGCTTCGTTCAATAATTGGGAATTATCTGATATTGTTGGAGTTCTCGTAAAAACAGGCTTCTTTCGGTACGTTGGAATTGTATGATATTGTTGGAGTTCTCATAAAAACAGGCTTCTTTCCATACGTGGGAATTGATATTGTTGGAGTTCTCACAAAAACAGGCTTCTTTCCATACGTGGGAATTGTCTGATATTGTTGGAGTTCTCATAAAAACAGGCTTCGTTCCGTACGTGGGAATTGTCTGATATTGTTGGAGTTCTCATAAAAACAGGCTTCTCTCGATACGTGGGAATTGTCTGATATTGTTGGAGTTCTCATAAAAACAGGATTCTTTCCATACGTGGGAATTGTCTGATATTGTTGGAGTTCTTACAAAAACAGGCTTCTTTCGATACGTGGGAATTGTCTGATATTGTTGGAGTTCTCATAAAAACAGGCTTCTTTCAATATAATATGTGGGAATTGTCTGATATATGTTGGAGTTCTCATAAAAACAGGCTTCTTTCGATAAGTGGGAATTGTCTGATATTGTTGGAGTTCTCACAAAAACAGGCTTCTTTCGATACGTGGGAATTGTCTGATATTGTTGGAGTTCTCATAAAAACAGGCTTCTTTCCATACGTGGGCATTGTCTGATATTGTTGAAGTTCTCACAAAAACAGGCTTCTTTCGATAAGTGGGAATTGTCTGATATTGTTGGAGTTCTCATAAAAACAGGCTTCTTTCCATACGTGGGAATTGTCTGATATTGTTGGAGTTCTCACAAAAACAGGCTTCTTTCGATAAGTGGGAATTGAATTGTCTGATATTGTTGGAGTTCTCATAAAAACAGGCTTCTTTCAATAATTGGGAATTATCTGATATTGTTGGAGTTCTCATAAAAACAGGCTTCTTTCCATACGTGGGAATTGTCTGATATTGTTGGAGTTCTCATAAAAACAGGATTCTTTCAATATGTGGGAATTGTCTGGTATTGTTGGAGTTCTCATAAAAACAGGCTTCTCTCAATACGTGGGAATTGTCTGATATTGTTGGAGTTCTCATAAAAACAGGCTTCTTTCAATACGTGGGAATTGTCTGATATTGTTGGAGTTCTCATAAAAACAGGCTTCTTTCAATAATTGGGAATTATCTGATATTGTTGGAGTTCTCATAAAAACAGGCTTCTTTCCATATGTGGGAATTGTCTGATATTGTTGAAGTTCTCACAAAAACAGGCTTCTTTCGATACGTGGGAATTGTCTGATATTGTTGGAGTTCTCATAAAAACAGGCTTCTTTCCATACGTGGGAATTGTCTGATATTGTTGGAGTTCTCACAAAAACAGGCTTCTTTCGATAAGTGGGAATTGTCTGATATTGTTGGAGTTCTCATAAAAACAGGCTTCTTTCAATAATTGGGAATTATCTGATATTGTTGGAGTTCTCATAAAAACAGGCTTCTTTCAATACGTGGGAATTGTCTGATATTGTTGGAGTTCTCATAAAAACAGGATTCTTTCAATATGTGGGAATTGTCTGATATTGTTGGAGTTCTCATAAAAACAGGCTTCTCTCAATACGTGGGAATTGTCTGATATTGTTGGAGTTCTCATAAAAACAGGCTTCTTTCAATACGTGGGAATTGTCTGATATTGTTGGAGTTCTCATAAAAACAGGCTTCTTTCAATAATTGGGAATTATCTGATATTGTTGGAGTTCTCATAAAAACAGGCTTCTTTCAATACGTGGGAATTGTCTGATATTGTTGGAGTTCTCATAAAAACAGGCTTCTTTCAATAATTGGGAATTATCTGATATTGTTGGAGTTCTCATAAAAACAGGCTTCTTTCAATAATTGGGAATTATCTGATATTGTTGGAGTTCTCATAAAAACAGGCTTCTTTCAATAATTGGGAATTATCTGATATTGTTGGAGTTCTCATAAAAACAGGCTTCTTTCCATATGTGGGAATTGTCTGATATTGTTGGAGTTCTCATAAAAACCGGCTTCTTTCAATACGTGGGAATTGTCTGATATTGTTGGAGTTCTCATAAAAACAGGCTTCTTTCAATACGTGGGAATTGTCTGATATTGTTGGAGTTCTCATAAAAACAGGCTTCTTTCAATACGTAGGAATTGTCTGATATTGTTGGAGTTCTCATAAAAACAGTCTTCTTTCAATAAGTGGGAATAATTTGTATGTTTGTATTTCTCATAAAAACAGGCTTCGTTCAATGAGTGGGAATTATTTGATATTGTTAGGGTTCTTATAAAAACAGGCTTCAGTCAATACTAGGGAATTGTCTGTTATTGTCGGATTTCTCATTAAAACCGTCTTCGTTCAATAAGCGGTAATAATATTAATGTTTTTGGATTTGTCATAAAAACAGGCTTTGTTCAATAAGTGGGAATAATTTTCATGTTGTATTTCTCATAAAAACAGGTTTTGTTCAATGAGCGGGAATTATCTGATATTGTTGGAGTTCTCATAAAAACAGGCTTTTATTTCAATAGGTGAGAATTGTCTGATATTGTCGTATTTCTCATAAAAACAGTGGTAATAATTTTTGGATTTCTCATAAAACAGGCTTCGTTCAATATGTTGGAATAATTCTTATATTTTTGGATTTCTCATAAAAACAGGCTTCGCTCAATTAAGTGGTAATAATTTTAATGTTTTTGGATTTCTCATAAAAACAGGCTTCATTCAATGAGTGGCAATTGTCTGATATTGTTGGAGTTCTCATAAAAACAGGCTTCTTTCAATATAATATGTGGGAATTGTCTGATATATGTTGGAGTTCTCATAAAAACAGGCTTCTTTCGATAAGTGGGAATTGTCTGATATTGTTGGAGTTCTCACAAAAACAGGCTTCTTTCGATACGTGGGAATTGTCTGATATTGTTGGAGTTCTCATAAAAACAGGCTTCTTTCCATACGTGGGCATTGTCTGATATTGTTGAAGTTCTCACAAAAACAGGCTTCTGTCGATAAGTGGGAATTGTCTGATATTGTTGGAGTTCTCATAAAAACAGGCTTCTTTCCATACGTGGGAATTGTCTGATATTGTTGGAGTTCTCACAAAAACAGGCTTCTTTCGATAAGTGGGAATTGTCTGATATTGTTGGAGTTCTCATAAAAACAGGCTTCTTTCAATAATTGGGAATTATCTGATATTGTTGGAGTTCTCATAAAAACAGGCTTCTTTCCATACGTGGGAATTGTCTGATATTGTTGGAGTTCTCATAAAAACAGGATTCTTTCAATATGTGGGAATTGTCTAATATTGTTGGAGTTCTCATAAAAACAGGCTTCTCTCAATACGTGGGAATTGTCTTATATTGTTGGAGTTCTCATAAAAACAGGCTTCTTTCAATACGTGGGAATTGTCTGATATTGTTGGAGTTCTCATAAAAACAGGCTTCTTTCAATAATTGGGAATTATCTGATATTGTTGGAGTTCTCATAAAAACAGGCTTCTTTCCATATGTGGGAATTGTCTGATATTGTTGAAGTTCTCACAAAAACAGGCTTCTTTCGATACGTGGGAATTGTCTGATATTGTTGGAGTTCTCATAAAAACAGGCTTCTTTCCATACGTGGGAATTGTCTGATATTGTTGGAGTTCTCACAAAAACAGGCTTCTTTCGATAAGTGGGAATTGTCTGATATTGTTGGAGTTCTCATAAAAACAGGCTTCTTTCAATAATTGGGAATTATCTGATATTGTTGGAGTTCTCATAAAAACAGGCTTCTTTCCATACGTGGGAATTGTCTGATATTGTTGGAGTTCTCATAAAAACAGGATTCTTTCAATATGTGGGAATTGTCTGATATTGTTGGAGTTCTCATAAAAACAGGCTTCTTTCAATACGTGGGAATTGTCTGATATTGTTGGAGTTCTCATAAAAACAGGCTTCTTTCAATAATTGGGAATTATCTGATATTGTTGGAGTTCTCATAAAAACAGGCTTCTTTCAATACGTGGGAATTGTCTGATATTGTTGGAGTTCTCATAAAAACAGGCTTCTTTCAATAATTGGGAATTATCTGATATTGTTGGAGTTCTCATAAAAACAGGCTTCTTTCAATAATTGGGAATTATCTGATATTGTTGGAGTTCTCATAAAAACAGGCTTCTTTCAATAATTGGGAATTATCTGATATTGTTGGAGTTCTCATAAAAACAGGCTTCTTTCCATATGTGGGAATTGTCTGATATTGTTGGAGTTCTCATAAAAACCGGCTTCTTTCAATACGTGGGAATTGTCTGATATTGTTGGAGTTCTCATAAAAACCGGCTTCTTTCAATACGTGGGAATTGTCTGATATTGTTGGAGTTCTCATAAAAACAGGCTTCTTTCAATACGTAGGAATTGTCTGATATTGTTGGAGTTCTCATAAAAACAGTCTTCTTTCAATAAGTGGGAATAATTTGTATGTTTGTATTTCTCATAAAAACAGGCTTCGTTCAATGAGTGGGAATTATTTGATATTGTTAGGGTTCTTATAAAAACAGGCTTCATTCAATACTAGGGAATTGTCTGTTATTGTCGGATTTCTCATTAAAACCGTCTTCGTTCAATAAGCGGTAATAATATTAATGTTTTTGGATTTGTCATAAAAACAGGCTTTGTTCAATAAGTGGGAATAATTTTCATGTTGTATTTCTCATAAAAACAGGTTTTGTTCAATGAGCGGGAATTATCTGATATTGTTGGAGTTCTCATAAAAACAGGCTTTTATTTCAATAGGTGAGAATTGTCTGATATTGTCGTATTTCTCATGAAAACAGTGGTAATAATTTTTGGATTTCTCATAAAACAGGCTTCGTTCAATATGTTGGAATAATTTTTATATTTTTGGATTTCTCATAAAAACAGGCTTCGCTCAATTAAGTGGTAATAATTTGTCATAAAAACAGGCTTTGTTCAATAAGTGGGAATAATTTTCATGTTGTATTTCTCATAAAAACAGGTTTTGTTCAATGAGCGGGAATTATCTGATATTGTTGGAGTTCTCATAAAAACAGGCTTTTATTTCAATATGTGAGAATTGTCTGATATTGTCGTATTTCTCATAAAAACAGTGGTAATAATTTTAATAATTTTTGGATTTCTCATAAAACAGGCTTCGTTCAATATGTTGGAATAATTCTTATATTTTTGGATTTCTCATAAAAACAGGCTTCGCTCAATTAAGTGGTAATAATTTTAATGTTTTTGGATTTCTCATAAAAACAGGCTTCATTCAATGAGTGGCAATTGTCTGATATTGTTGGAGTTCTCATAAAAACAGGCTTCTTTCAATATAATATGTGGGAATTGTCTGATATATGTTGGAGTTCTCATAAAAACAGGCTTCTTTCGATAAGTGGGAATTGTCTGATATTGTTGGAGTTCTCACAAAAACAGGCTTCTTTCGATACGTGGGAATTGTCTGATATTGTTGGAGTTCTCATAAAAACAGGCTTCTTTCCATACGTGGGCATTGTCTGATATTGTTGAAGTTCTCACAAAAACAGGCTTCTTTCGATAAGTGGGAATTGTCTGATATTGTTGGAGTTCTCATAAAAACAGGCTTCTTTCCATACGTGGGAATTGTCTGATATTGTTGGAGTTCTCGCAAAAACAGGCTTCTTTCGATAAGTGGGAATTGTCTGATATTGTTGGAGTTCTCATAAAAACAGCCTTCTTTCAATAATTGGGAATTATCTGATATTGTTGGAGTTCTCATAAAAACAGGCTTCTTTCAATAATTGGGAATTATCTGATATTGTTGGAGTTCTCATAAAAACAGGCTTCTTTCAATAATTGGGAATTATCTGATATTGTTGGAGTTCTCATAAAAACAGGCTTCTTTCCATATGTGGGAATTGTCTGATATTGTTGGAGTTCTCATAAAAACTGGCTTCTTTCAATACGTGGGAATTGTCTGATATTGTTGGAGTTCTCATAAAAACCGGCTTCTTTCAATACGTGGGAATTGTCTGATATTGTTGGAGTTCTCATAAAAACAGGCTTCTTTCAATACGTAGGAATTGTCTGATATTGTTGGAGTTCTCATAAAAACAGTCTTCTTTCAATAAGTGGGAATAATTTGTATGTTTGTATTTCTCATAAAAACAGGCTTCGTTCAATGAGTGGGAATTATTTGATATTGTTAGGGTTCTTATAAAAACAGGCTTCATTCAATACTAGGGAATTGTCTGTTATTGTCGGATTTCTCATTAAAACCGTCTTCGTTCAATAAGCGGTAATAATATTAATGTTTTTGGATTTGTCATAAAAACAGGCTTTGTTCAATAAGTGGGAATAATTTTCATGTTGTATTTCTCATAAAAACAGGTTTTGTTCAATGAGCGGGAATTATCTGATATTGTTGGAGTTCTCATAAAAACAGGCTTTTATTTCAATAGGTGAGAATTGTCTGATATTGTCGTATTTCTCATGAAAACAGTGGTAATAATTTTTGGATTTCTCATAAAACAGGCTTCGTTCAATATGTTGGAATAATTTTTATATTTTTGGATTTCTCATAAAAACAGGCTTCGCTCAATTAAGTGGTAATAATTTGTCATAAAAACAGGCTTTGTTCAATAAGTGGGAATAATTTTCATGTTGTATTTCTCATAAAAACAGGTTTTGTTCAATGAGCGGGAATTATCTGATATTGTTGGAGTTCTCATAAAAACAGGCTTTTATTTCAATATGTGAGAATTGTCTGATATTGTCGTATTTCTCATAAAAACAGTGGTAATAATTTTAATAATTTTTGGATTTCTCATAAAACAGGCTTCGTTCAATATGTTGGAATAATTCTTATATTTTTGGATTTCTCATAAAAACAGGCTTCGCTCAATTAAGTGGTAATAATTTTAATGTTTTTGGATTTCTCATAAAAACAGGCTTCATTCAATGAGTGGCAATTGTCTGATATTGTTGGAGTTCTCATAAAAACAGGCTTCTTTCAATATAATATGTGGGAATTGTCTGATATATGTTGGAGTTCTCATAAAAACAGGCTTCTTTCGATAAGTGGGAATTGTCTGATATTGTTGGAGTTCTCACAAAAACAGGCTTCTTTCGATACGTGGGAATTGTCTGATATTGTTGGAGTTCTCATAAAAACAGGCTTCTTTCCATACGTGGGCATTGTCTGATATTGTTGAAGTTCTCACAAAAACAGGCTTCTTTCGATAAGTGGGAATTGTCTGATATTGTTGGAGTTCTCATAAAAACAGGCTTCTTTCCATACGTGGGAATTGTCTGATATTGTTGGAGTTCTCGCAAAAACAGGCTTCTTTCGATAAGTGGGAATTGTCTGATATTGTTGGAGTTCTCATAAAAACAGGCTTCTTTCAATAATTGGGAATTATCTGATATTGTTGGAGTTCTCATAAAAACAGGCTTCTTTCCATACGTGGGAATTGTCTGATATTGTTGGAGTTCTCATAAAAACAGGATTCTTTCAATATGTGGGAATTGTCTGATATTGTTGGAGTTCTCATAAAAACAGGCTTCTCTCAATACGTGGGAATTGTCTGATATTGTTGGAGTTCTCATAAAAACAGGCTTCTTTCAATACGTGGGAATTGTCTGATATTGTTGGAGTTCTCATAAAAACAGGCTTCTTTCAATAATTGGGAATTATCTGATATTGTTGGAGTTCTCATAAAAACAGGCTTCTTTCCATATGTGGGAATTGTCTGATATTGTTGAAGTTCTCACAAAAACAGGCTTCTTTCGATACTTGGGAATTGTCTGATATTGTTGGAGTTCTCATAAAAACAGGCTTCTTTCCATACGTGGGAATTGTCTGATATTGTTGGAGTTCTCACAAAAACAGGCTTCTTTCGATAAGTGGGAATTGTCTGATATTGTTGGAGTTCTCATAAAAACAGGCTTCTTTCAATAATTGGGAATTATCTGATATTGTTGGAGTTCTCATAAAAACAGGCTTCTTTCCATACGTGGGAATTGTCTGATATTGTTGGAGTTCTCATAAAAACAGGATTCTTTCAATATGTGGGAATTGTCTGATATTGTTGGAGTTCTCATAAAAACAGGCTTCTCTCAATACGTGGGAATTGTCTGATATTGTTGGAGTTCTCATAAAAACAGGCTTCTTTCAATACGTGGGAATTGTCTGATATTGTTGGAGTTCTCATAAAAACAGGCTTCTTTCAATAATTGGGAATTATCTGATATTGTTGGAGTTCTCATAAAAACAGGCTTCTTTCAATACGTGGGAATTGTCTGATATTGTTGGAGTTCTCATAAAAACAGGCTTCTTTCAATAATTGGGAATTATCTGATATTGTTGGAGTTCTCATAAAAACGGGCTTCTTTCAATAATTGGGAATTATCTGATATTGTTGGAGTTCTCATAAAAACAGGCTTCTTTCAATAATTGGGAATTATCTGATATTGTTGGAGTTCTCATAAAAACAGGCTTCTTTCCATATGTGGGAATTGTCTGATATTGTTGGAGTTCTCATAAAAACTGGCTTCTTTCAATACGTGGGAATTTTCTGATATTGCTGGAGTTCTCATAAAAACAGACTTCGTTCATTAATTGAGAATTATCAGATATTGTTGGAGTTTCATAAAAACAGGCTTCGGTCAACAATTGGGAATTATCTGGTATTGTTGGAGTTCTCATAAAAACAGGCTTCTTTCAATAAGTGGGAATAATTTTTAAGTGTTTGTATATCTCATAAAAACAGGCTTCGTTCAATGAGTGGGAATTATTTGATATTATTAGTGTTATTATAAAAACAGGCTTCATTCAATACTAGGGAATTGTCTGTTATTGTCGGATTTCTCATTAAAACCGTCTTCGTTCAATAAGCGGTAATAATATTATGTTTTTGGATTTCTCATAAAAACAGGCTTTGTTCAATAAGTGGGAATAATTTTCATGTTGTTGTATTTCTCCTAAAAACAGGTTTTGTTCAATGAGCGGGAATTATCTGATATTGTTGGAATTCTCATGAAAACAGGCTTTTATATCAATAGGTGAGAATTGTCTGATATTGTCGTATTTCTCATAAAACCAGTGGTAATAATTTTAATAATTTTTGGATTTCTCATAAAAACAGGCTTCGTTCAATGAGTGTAAATTGTAGGGTATTGTTGGAGTTCTCATAAAAACAGGCTTCGTTCAATGAGTGGTAATTGTCTGATATTTTCGGATTTCTCATAAAAACAGGCTTCGTTCAATATGTGGGAATAATATTTATATTTTTGGATTTCTCATAAAAACAGGCTTCATTCAATGAATGGCAATTGTCTGATGTTGTTGGATATCTTATAAAAACAGTCTTCCTTCATTAAGTGGTAATGATTTTAATGTTTTTGTCTTTTTTTTTCATAAAAACAGACTACGTTCAAAAAGTGGGAATAATTTTTATATTGTTGGATTTCTCATAAAAACAGGCTTCGTTCAATAAGTTGGAATATTTTTTTTTTTTATTATTTGATTTCTCATAAAAGCAGGTTTTGTTCAGAAAGTGGAAATTATTTTTTTGTATAATTGGATTTCTCATAAAAACAGGCTTCGTTCAATAAATGGGAATTATCTTATATTATTGGATTTTCTCATAAAAACATACTTTATTCAATAAGCAGGAATATTTTTTTATATAATTGGATTTCTCATAAAAACAGGCTTCGTTCAATAAATGGGAATTATCTTATATTACTTAAATTCTCATAAAAACGGACTTTGTTCAATGAGCGGGACCTACCCTTTTTTATGGGAACACATTTCTTATTCTTTATCTAATTGAGCTATAATTTACATTTATTTTTTTATGTCTGGTCATTGTATATATTTATATTCTTAATCTTTCGGTAAACTTAAGAATATGGGTCGAGTTGATGTTATGCATCCATTTTATGAGCCTTCAAGGAATGAGAAACTCTGTCATTACAGCTGTATTATTTTGTATAGCATAATCAATAATTTTAGGGTATCGGAGGTATAAGAGATAGATGCGTATTTTTTATAGATATATCTTACTAGAACATCGTTTACTTTGGTTTATGGGTGCTATGAGAAGTATCAATAGAGTTATCAGGCATTAAAGGTTATTATTGTCATTATTGATATTGTTGTTATTGTTTGTTATTGCTGTTGTTGTTGTTGATGTTGTTACTTAGAACTTGGGACGTCTTTCAATGACTATTAATTCTGATAAATCGTATCTTACATTTCATAAATGAAGAGACATCACCAGTTCTTTCATCCTTGCTAAGATTCTCGGACATTATGTGTCACAATAAGTGGTATTTTTACATTTATTTCAGAAGCAGATCTTCTGAAAGCTATCTGTTTTAAGGATGTTTTTGCTTTTATTGTTTTAAACTGAATTACCATTTATTTGTTTATTTACAACAAATAATATCGGCGTCAATGACCTTAGATGTCAGGATGCCAGATAACTGGTAATCAATCAATCTTTGAGAACTATAGTCCATTTCTTTTAGCGAGGCAACTTTGCACCGACTCGCAGCGGTGCCCTTTTAGCTCGGAAAAGTTTCCTGATCGCTGATTGGTTAGAATTATCTTGTCCAACCAATCAGGGATCAGGAAACTTTTCCGAGCTAAAAGGGCACCCTGCGAGTGCAAATCTGCCTCGCTAAAAGAAATGGACTATAGGAGCGGGCATTTTCCTTTCCTCCAAATATAACAGTGATGCATTGAATACGAGCCGCTGATACGGCAGTAAGCGAACGAAAAGAACACACATCACTATGTAAATACAGATAGGATTAAATTTATCTCGTGAAGGTTAGAATTCCCTTTTACAAATTAGACTTTTATCATTTGTCCCACTTTTTCTGCTTCGTGCAAAAAGAGGCAAGGAAAAAAGTGGACGGGACTTTTAGTTTGAACCGAGCCAATTAAAATGTCAATACAAAAAATAGAACTGTAAATGAAAAAGCAAAAATGTTGATTTCACTGATATTAAATCATTATAATTTGATTAATTGAATTACAATTAAGTTATTAATTATTCAGTTTTTTCATTAAATTCATTCACTTTTTCATTAGGAATAATCAACGTGCCAGATATAATTTCTCCTAAAGCTGCATTTTTTCAAATATATATGACAATTTAACGTGAATATGAAAATGAATTTTTGTTCATTTGCAATGTATATTCTGTATTTTTTCAGGACGGCATAATAACTTATAAAATACATAAAGCATATCTTCGTATGAGTTTAAAATCATTTTGAGAAAAAACAGAAATAAAAGAAAAAATGTAATCAATAGGAGATATCTAACCTTAAGCATAGGTCGGCGCCTCAGTGGTAGGGGGCGAACGAAGACAAGCGAGACGAACGCAGCATTGCGAGAAGCGTCCGTTGGAAGGTGGAAACTCAAATTGCTCATTAATCTGCGAGTCAAAGTCAGTGTGCGAGAGAGAAGATTTGCCCTCTGATGAAAGTCGTATTACATAATGAGTTTTTAATCTAACTTTTAATATGAGAAAGTTTCCAGCGAGCGACAAGTGAAGCGTGGCCATTAAGAGAGACAGCAGGATTTTTACCGCCAATTTTATTCCTCCCGGGCGCGCGCTTTTTATCGTTTTGCGAAGTTGGTGGTAAAGATGGGTTTGGGGAGGAGGGTGGAACGGGATTGGGAATTCGTGGTACCTCTTATACTCCTGTGATTATTGAGGTTTGGGATGGAAAGAATTGGGGGTCGGTGGTGTGGGGGTGTTATATGACATGCTTGTATGTCTTTAACTATTTATTTTTCCCATTTGATTTTTATAAAGTATGTTATGATAATCTGAAATGATCTTTAATGTGTCTTGCAGACCTTCATTTTTTGTCAGTAGATAAATAGTTTTTATTTTTTGTTAGCAGATAGTTAGTTTTCATTTTTCTACTGCACATTACTTTCAACGACCTACAGTGCCGATAAATCTCATTTTGAGTAGTTAGGGTCAAATACATATTAGATTTCATGGTACATGATATAACAGAAGGTAGCGAAAAAAAAAGTCACTGCTTCATTCACTCTTTAACTACTGAATTATTAAGATTTACACAACATTAATACCCACACAGATGGCTTACCAACAATGTTCCGAATGAAAACACACTGCGCCACTCACCCCTATCTTGGAGGCACTCTCATGAATCCTTGATAATAAGGACCATTGTTTCCAATACGCCTCTCGCACCAACTATACGACCATTTCTTGTCCTTTCTCTTCTGTCTCGTAAAACCACTGAATTTTACGTTCTTTTTGCAAGCGAAAGAAAATGAAACTGTATAAATCTGAAGTCAATTCTTCCCAAGCATATTTGGTATAATAAGAATTGAAAGGATAAACAAGCGAGATGATATACAGAAGTGGTGAAGAGGTCAGCAAAGGTGAAAGTATAGATCAGAAACAATAGGTCAGAGAATTTTCTGTTGCTTTGATCTTATGGAAAACATGTAAAATAATAGTTTTGTGAGAAGAGATTCTGGTTGAGAAACACGATTAGTGGTTTAACAAGTCTAATCAAAAGAGGTATAGAGGATGGAGGTGTTGAAAAGGAAGGTCTTTACTATGTAGAAGGCACGGAAGTGCATGCAAGGGTGTACTTGAATACAGTGTTCATGAAGGGTTTGGCACGCTACTGATGCATTTTGTGTCTAAATGTATATTTTGGATGTTTTCTACATGGGGTGTTCAATTAAGATTCAATAGTTGGAATATGAAAGTGACAGTGACTATTACTGTTTATTCAGCCACCCCTCCCCCAATCTATGTAAATAGGAAATATTTTCTGCAGCCTAGAAAATGAGGTTACCTTGAATTCTTGGCCAACACCTTCAATGAAAAATAGGTTCATTTTGAATATATATATATATATATATATATATATATATATATATATATATATATATATATATATATATATATATATAGTTGATAGATGGGTTCCTCTTGGGAATCGCAATTTAAGTAGGAATAAAATAGTCAATGCTGCTATCATCATCTTTATTCGGGAGCTTTCGACATAACTTATGTCATCTTCAGCCTATCTGCAATTATCATATGTTAAATTAATCACATACATACATATACCAAAGGCACTTCCCCCAATTTTGGGGGGTAGCCGACAACAACAAGAAACAAAACAAAAAGGGGACCTCTACTCTCTACGTTCCTCCAGCCTAACCAGGGACTCAGCAGAGTTCAGCTGGTACTGCTAGGGTGCCACAGCCCAACCTCCCACATTTCCACCACAGATGAAGCTTCGTACTGCTGAGTCCCCTACTGCTGCTACCTCCGCGGTCATCTAAGGCACCGGAGGAAGCAGCAGGGCCTACCGGAACTGCGTCACAATCGCTCGCCATTCATTCCTATTTCTAGCACGCTCTCTTGCTTCTCTCACATCTATCCTCCTATCACCCAGAGCTTTCTTCACACCATCCATCCACCCAAACCTTGGCCTTCCTCTTGTACCTCTCCCATCAACTCTTGCATTCATCACCTTCTTTAGCAGACAGCCATTTTCCATTCTCTCAACATGGCCAAACCACCTCAACACATTCATATCCACTCTAGCCGCTAACTCATTTCTTACACCCGTTCTCACCCTCACCACTTCGTTCCTAACCCTATCTACTCGAGATACACCAGCCATACTCCTCAGACACTTCATCTCAAACACATTCAATTTCTGTCTCTCCATCACTTTCATTCCCCACAACTCCGATCCATACATCACAGTTGGTACAATCACTTTCTCATATAGAACTCTCTTTACATTCATGCCCAATCCTCTATTTTTAACTACTCCCTTAACTGCCCCCAACACCTTGCAACCTTCATTCACTCTCTGACGTACATCTGCTTCCACTCCACCATTTGCTGCAACAACAGACCCCAAGTACTTAAACTGATCCACCTCCTCAAGTAACTCTCCATTCAACATGACATTCAACCTTGCACCACCTTCCCTTCTCGTACATCTCATAACCTTACTCTTACCCACATTAACTCTCAACTTCCTTCTCTCACACACCCTTCCAAATTCTGTCACTAGTCGGTCAAGCTTCTCTTCTGTGTCTGCTACCAGTACAGTATCATCCGCAAACAACAACTGATTTACCTCCCATTCATGATCATTCTCGCCTACCAGTTTTAATCCTCGTCCAAGCACTCTAGCATTCACCTCTCTCACCACTCCATCAACATACAAGTTAAACAACCATGGCGACATCACACATCCCTGTCTCAGCCCCACTCTCACCGGAAACCAATCGCTCACCTCATTTCCTATTCTAACACATGCTTTACTACCTGTGTAGAAACTTTTCACTGCTTGCAACAACCTTCCACCAACTCCATATAACCTCATCACATTCCACATTGCTTCCCTATCAACTCTATCATATGCTTTCTCCAGATCCATAAACGCAACATACACCTCCTTACCTTTTGCTAAATATTTCTCGCATATCTGCCTAACTGTAAAAATCTGATTCATACAACCCCTACCTCTTCTAAAACCACCCTGTACTTCCAAGATTGCATTCTCTGTTTTATCCTTAATCCTATTAATCAGTATTCTACCATACACTTTTCCAACTACACTCAACAAACTAATACCTCTTGAATTACAACACTCATGCACATCTCCCTTACCCTTATATAGTGGTACAATACATGCACAGACCCAATCTACTGGTACCATTGACAACACAAAACACACATTAAACAATCTCACCAACCATTCAAGTACAGTCACACCCCCTTCCTTCAACATCTCAGCTTTCACACCATCCATACCCGATGCTTTTCCTACTCTTGTTTCATCTAGTGCTCTCCTCACTTCCTCTATTGTAATCTCTCTCTCATTCTCATCTCCCATCACTGGCACCTCAACACCTGGAACCGCAATTATATCTGCCTCCCTATCATCCTCAACATTCAGCAAACTTTCAAAATATTCCGCCCACCTTTTCCTTGCCTCCTCTCCTTTTAACAACCTTCCATTTCCATCTTTCACTGTCTCTTCAATTCTTGCGCCGGCCTTCCTTACTCTCTTCACTTCTTTCCAAAACTTCTTCTTATTCTCTTCATATGACTGACCCAGTCCCTGACCCCACCTCAGGTCAGCTGCCCTCTTTGCCTCACGTACCTTGCGCTTTACTTCCACCTTTTGTTCTCTATATTTTTCATACTTCTCTATACTATTACTCTGCAGCCATTCTTCAAAAGCCCTCTTTTTCTCTTCCACTTTTACCTTCACTCCTTCATTCCACCATTCACTGCCCTTCCTCATCCTAAGTACATAGTTAGGAAGATACACTTTCATGAATTGATCAACTAGTTCTAAAATCAACCAATCAAGGAACATAAAACCTTAAAAAAAGACTTATTACACACAACTATATAAAAGACTTAATAACTAATATAACTAGTCACCCGCAGGAGATGATGACCACCCATCCAGACCAGCAACCCACAGACCAAACGGATCAATGGGTCACCGGCAACTGAACAGGTAAGCCCTCATTCAAGCTGGGTTTTGTCTTAAAAATATATAAAGACTCCAAGATTCTCAGCCGGCTGACGTTACTATGTCTGTCCGTAATTTTGAAATTTTCAATAGAAATGGCATGACCAGATTTAAATGCGTGGTCATAAATAGTGGAAATTGGTTTTTTACTTAACGGTATTTTGGTTCTTACCGATCTCCCCATGTGCTCCGAAATCCTACACTGAAGCTGACTAGATGTACTTCCAGTGTAGCACTCATTACAGACTGCACATTGAAAAGTGTATATGACACCGGAATAATGTGCACTTATGCTATTTATGACCACGCATTTAAATCTGGTCATGCCATTTCTATTGAAAATTCGACTGGAATTTATCTTTTTGCTCCATATCGTTGACTATGTGGGTAAAACGTCTTAAACACATTTCCGTGTAGGCTGGCTATGTTTGTGCCAATGCATGTACAGTCTATAAGTTCACTTTTACGTACACACTTAGTGTTTAAGGTCCTTGGTGTAACTGGAACATTAGTCTTGATTCCACTGTCATTTTGAAGACTGATATACATATGACTATTAACTGCTAGCGCAAATTGGACAATTAGCTGTGCATCAGTACTGCAAATAAGATTAATGATTTCTTTGGCCCGATAATTTGTTTCTATATTTCACTATGGTGGTTCAATATGAAGATTAAATTGATTTACTTAAACATTAATGCTTCTTTTACCCCTCTCACCTCTAACAGTCTTTTCAAGTCTGTGCATTATCTAATTTTAGCTGTTATCACCAAAGATTTAAAAAAAGAATAAAGTTTTGAATTTTCCCTTGATTAAAATCGCTTTTAAAGTACCTAGTAAAATCCACTTTTGGTCACGTAGTCTGCATTTCACTGGCATTTGATTCAGATTCATCAAGCGTCACTCTGTTATGCGAAAATAGAATAAAAGTATATTGATATCAACAGTTATTACATATTAAAATAAATATATCAGGAGTAAAATTATAAGATTTACCAAAGGTAATAATTTTTCAACTTTGCAAAAGTTCTGCTAGCAATGTTCTATTTCCAAGTCATGTGGTAAAGCTTATTTCTATTTCCGTAAAAAACATTGCAGTTTCGATATGCATACTATTAAAAAAAGACCTATATATAGAAATTATATAAAGATTATTACAGAAAATAACATTCATTTGTTACAAAAGGGCCATGAAGATAAAAATGCATTATCCATTTCCGAAATTCTTAACAAATCTTTGCAACTGTGGTAAAATATTTATACTTGCATAATACATTTGTTTCACTGTAAACTGTAATCTTCAGACATACAGAGGTTGAAACTACATTAATACACCTGAATAACCTTCAAAGAATATGCTAAATGTCGCCTATGAATTAGTGTATGATAACTTATGGATCTTTATAGATTACTGCTTACATGCCGATCCACTCGCAAGTTGAATTTGAGTAGGCCTTTTGGGTGATGAAATTCTGTCGTAAGAAATTAAGTAGCGTAATTTGAGATGCAGATGGCAGCACTGTACACTGTCATCTCACAGCAAGTCATAAAATCTTCATGGAAAAAGGGCAATCCGCCATTCCCATCTAATTATTTGTTGTCAAAACCCTCCCCCCCACCCCCACCCCCCCCCTCTCTCTCTCTCTCTCTCTCTCTCTCTCTCTCTCTCTCTCTCTCTCTCTCTCTCTCTCTCTCTCTCTCACACACATTGACCGTTTTTAATGTGCCACATTAAAAATAAACTTTACTGACCACTGTCATATCTCAGTTATTATTATTATTATTATTATTATTATTATTATTATTATTATTATTATTATTATTATTATTATTATTATTATTATTATTAGCTAAGCTACGACCCTAATTGGAAAAGCAAGATCCTACAAGCCCAAGGGCTCCAACAGGGTGGTTTTGTTAATTACGCCTCTCTTAATACACCGATCAGTCATCAAGATGTCTTGCAAAAACAACTAATAGTATTGTGGTGTATGCAATCTTCCATTACAACATTAATGGGGTCATCTCAAGGATGCACCCCCTCAGAATCTCATCGACAACCTATCCTTCCCCTGCTATCCTTCCCCTAGCCTTCTATCTCTTCTTCTTCTTCTTCTTCTTCTTCTTCTTCTCTTGCTGACTGGATCTGCCGTGGTGGTAGAGGTCCATCCCGTGGCTCATCAAAAGAAATTCCCTAATTACTTTTTTAAAAAAGTTTTCCTATTATCTCCCCAACTTTTTCGCCTTGCTCAGGTCTAAATTACTGCTCATCTAAGCCAGACTATGATTTTATCCTTAGTTTCATTAAGAGAGAATGTCGGGGCTTTGCTGTCCAGGCTCAGAATTTATCCCCCCCGTTTTATTAAGGGCGCCATCTTCCCGTTTGGCTTCATCCTCCCAGTTTTATTCTCCTCGATGTTCCTTTAATTACTCGACGTAATTACGTTTCCACGTTCTGCCTCATTAACTGGTCTGCTTCGTCTTCTGTTGTCTTCATGAGAATGACGATGCGGTTAAGTCTGCATTAACATTTTTTTTTCTTGGTCGTTGCTGACGATATCCAGCTTAAAATGGCAAAGGAAGAATTTCTATATCCTAGTAACGGCGTCGTTTACCGCTACAGATGTGTTTCCCGAGAGAAAGTCTTTAAAAGTAAATAGAATTGTAGGTTGCCAGTGTAAGAGGTTTTGGATGAGGAAGCCACTGTTATTTTCATGTATTCGCTCACTACCTTTATCATTTAGTTGAATCATTAGATTTTAAAGGGCAATGATTGCTAAAGACATTTATATATACTTTATTCTTTCTCCTTTTCTTTTCTTTGATCCGCACCGCAAATTTCAAGTAAAACTATAAAATTTTTCAGACGGCAGAATATTTAAATCTATAATTTTTCTGGTTAGGAGCTTGAAACTGCCAATTTCACCTATTTATGTGGTCAGAAATAATTTGCATGTTTCTGAAGTCTTTACAGTGGTCTCGAGAAGGACATGTTTTCAGAATACTTATTGAAGATGGTTCTTCATAATTCTGAAACTTGGCTTCGTAATATTGTTTTTATGAAAGATGAAAATTGATAGTCAAACACATATGATGCCCAACATGTTTATAGTCAGGACGTTGAATAATAATGAGGCTACACATTCAAGTTAAGTAATATAGGACGATAACCAAATAAAAGATGCAAGAGGTATAGAAAGTTTATGCCAATGTTATAGGTCATGTAAAGTAAAAATAGCCTACATTATAAAAAAATGAATGATATATGGAATGGTAATTCAAAGTAGACTCAAGTTCCACCATGTCACCATATGAACTTGGTTTGCAATAAGCCTCGTTACTTGCTTTAGACATTTTATTGTTGCCTTTGACAGTTAATCATAAAGCCCTTTTTTTCCGCACTCAAACAGATGGGAGTAGGTGGATCTTTTCTTAGCATTAATATTTAGTTTTTGAATAGTAGATTCCGAAGAGTAGTTGTTGGTGGACACCATAGTGACTACATAAATGGAATATCTGGCGTATTTCAGGATAATGTTCTGGGTCCTTTACTTTTCATACTATATAAGCATGATATGTGGTTTGGATGGAAAACAAGCTCGTTGTAAATATTGATGATACTACTCTTTTACATCAATTCCATTTCCTAAATGTGAACATTTGGTTTCTGAATCCTTTGATAGAAATCTGTCTAGAATTAGTGCATGGAACAAATTATTCGGGATGAAGTTGAACCGTAACAAGGCTGAAAGTATGATTGTATTAGTGGATCACGGACGGGTGCTCTTCATCATCCAGATCTTTGCATTGTCAAATTCTTTATAACTATATACAATCCATTTAAAATTCTATGTATGATTCTTGATTGCAAATACACTTTTTAGAAACATAATGAAAATATTTGTCAAATTGAGAGTTTTCTCAGATTTTGGTGATCAATCTATCTTGCAGAATTTTAAATTCCTTATTCTACCCTGTTTTGAATATTGTTTTCTTGTCACGTCTTCAGCAGCTGACTCTTCTTATTTTGAAAGACAAAACTTGTAGTCTATTAAATTCCTTATTCCTGACATGGATATTGATCTCTGGCAACTTCGTGTAGTTAGTACTTTGCTTATTTTGCATAAGATTTTTCCTAATTATGACCATTCTTTGCATTAACATCTTCCCAGACTTTAAAATACAGTACGAAATACTAGGTATGCCGTTAATTCTAAGTCTTGTCTTCTTCATTAAGCTCAACACTACACACTATTCCGGAAGTTTTATTCCAACTGTGACCAGATTGTCAAATGATCTTCATAATCTGGCAGTTGAATCGTTGGAACTTTTATAAGTTCAAACTTGATGCAAATGCTTTTCACTTGAACCGGTTGACTTAAGGCACGTTTCATAGTTTATATTATTATTATTATTATTATTATTATTATTATTATTATTATTATAATAATAATAATAATAATAATAATTATTATTATTATTATTATTATTATTATAATAATAATAATAATAATTATTATTATTATTATTATTATTATTATTATTATTATTATTATTATTATTATTATTACTTACTTACTTACTTACTAAGCTCCAAACCTACTTGGAAAAGCAGGATGCTATAAGCCCAGGGGCTCCAACAGGGAAAATAGCTCAGTGAGGAAAGGAAAAAGGGAAAATAAAATATCTTAAGAAGAGTAACAACAATAAATATCTCCTATTTAAACTATAAAATCTTTAACAAAACAAGAGGAAGAGAAATAAGATAGGAGAGTGTGCTCGAGTGTACCCTCAAGCGAGAGAACTCTAACCCAAGACAGTGGAAGGCCATGGTACAGAGGCTATGGCACTACCCAAGAGTGATTTATTTAATGTTGTTACGGATCTTATTATTATTCATTATTATTTCTCATATATAGTTTATACGTCATTTCCTTCTCCTTGTTGGAACCCCTCGGCTTGTAGAATCTTGTTTTAACAACTATACTTAATGCAGCAAGAAATGAACAATAGGCGTGGGACCTGGTTTTAAATGATTTCCTCCACTTTTGCCACATCTCCACAGATCACCGGTTTGCCATCTTTCCACAACCATGCTTCACCTCCTTACCTTCTATGGCTGTCTCTTTCTCTCTCTGTTTCTATGTAAATTGGTGTAAATTCGAAATTGTATCTGCAATTATTCTGACTTTTGTTCCACATCACCAATGAGGTAAAATTTAAGCCACCTCCCCCCCCCCCATCCTATTGGTGTCATAATGCAAGAACACGAAGAGGAGCAGTATTGTATGGTTAAAGTGTTCTAATGTTTAGACCGGGGATCGTTCACTTCAGCAGCAAAGATAAGAAATATGTTAGAGACACTTAGAATTGAATGTTTACAACCTATCCATTTTGAATGTCGAGTTTCTTTAACTAAAACAAGTCTTCTGGATAAAATAGTTTTAGATATGTGAATATTTTGATAGCCTCAAAGGCATGAATGCAAATGAGTTTATAAGACAACCAAAGCAATTTATATAATTAATATCAGAGGTTTACCTGATAATTCAATTTAGACTAATTTTTTTAAGTGGTTTTTATTTTTTTAAATAGATAAAAACCAGGAAAAGTAGTTTAATTAGGATCAATTATCACTATCCTATTTTATGCCTTTATAAAATGTCTACGATGTAAGTTCTAATGGATAATTTACTTTCAAAATTAGTAAGTGAATCATCCTAGAATACAATGCTTTTAAGGAAATAGGAATCATCAAGAATTTCATACAGACATCAAAGCCGTCGTCGTGGAAATCAAATTGTGTGACGTCATAAGCATTGATCAATTAAGGGTAAATTGGAAATATGAAGGAGAGATGTAACTAAAATAGATAATAGAAAGGATAAAAAAGAATAGAAAAGATAAATAATGGTAAAGCTTAAAGATACATACTCGTAATAGTGCAACGGATTTATTTCGGGAATATTTTCCTTATCCACTAAATTGTTTGTCGCAAAGAATAAGCTCTTTCATTGTCAGGGCTGTTCTCTCTTGGGGAAATTATAGATAGATTATTTCGAAAGTAATGTCCGTTTATCAGTCTACAAGCATTATGACTGGGTATTCAGTAAAATTTAATCTGCGTGGGCTATATTTTCAAATGAAATCCTCCGTTTAATCTTTAAATGCTTCACTTCCTTATTCATTGCATTATAAATATTGGTTTCTGCTTTTTCTTCAGTGAAGCTAGAGAAACTATTCTCTATGTTTTCATAACGTTGTTGTAAATTTCTGTCCAAGACGGAATTAAGAGAGCTAAGTTTTCAGACAAGTTAAGGTGATCTAAAACAAAATGCTTTTGACGCAAATATTTGTAGAAGATTATGAAGCGAAGTTTCTATATTCATATATCAATGTTCCACACTGTGCCGGAAAAGTTCCTCGTAAAGCTGCAGAAGCTTATCTTAAATGAAGCTCCTCTGTTATCGTATTGCTACCTCCTAATCTTTAGGATTCATTTAAAGCCATTAAAAATATATTAAATCATATTCTATAACTATTACATCACATCTTGTGCTGCAAATTTCTACGAGTACAGCTTCTTGTTAGTCAGAGACAAGTCTTGACTTCTTTGAAATGTGTTATTGCATTGCTTTCATGATTCTGTTCTCAAGAACCTAAAAACTGATAAGAATTATAGAATGTATTCATCCCAATAAATTACGTTGCCTCTAGTCTGAGACCCTGTAAAGATAAATCTGTTAATCTCTAGGTTGAATTGTTTAAGTTCAAGAAAGTAATTCCTCGGGCTAGACGCCGTTCATATTCTATTCAAATATTGTAGATAACTCAGGTTTTGTTCAAGAGTTTCATATAGAGACCAGGGAGAGAATGGATAAAAATTGTAAGACTGAAAGAGTACACTGGGCACACTGACCTATCTTATTTTTTTCATCTTGTTTTTTAAAATGGTGTGTTTGGCAGGCTTAATAGAAGGGCCATGGATGCCTGGTGGTTTATCAAAAGGTTGCCTTTTCCTCATCTGTTTCTTTTTAATTTTCAAAACCATCCTTACTGTCCTCCCTTCGGTTGAAGTGGCTCTCCTGGAGGGTATTTAGCCTTGCATGGTGTATTGGCTCCTCCATGTTGACCAGTTTTTCCGACTTTTTATCTATAGTCTGTGTTTTATTAATCACTTCATTTATATTTCTGTACATATTGTTTTTGCTATCATCATTGTTAATTTCGTTTTTAAGTCTGATGTATCTTTTTATCGCCATTGATTCTTATGCTATCTGGAGACATTGAGCGATATCCGAGACCATTACGTCGTAAACTTCATCAGTGTCGTCTCCTATAATGCAATATTCGTGGTCTTTATACACATATTCAAGACCCCACAGTTGCATCCAGACAGCATGATATTCTTTTGAGCTCAGAAACTTTGGTTTCTAATATAAGGCACTCATCTAAGTTCCTTATAACTGGTTTTAAGAAGCCTATAATTTTGAAACTGGATGTCATATTCCTAGTCCCAGGGGAATACCGGTGTATATTAGAACTAAGTACCCTGCTCCTCATAAGTCCTGCTATGAATGAGGATGTCATAAGATTCTGGTAATAAGAGTTTCTGGCAAGCATAATAACTTATATTTGTGTTCGATCTACCGGAATCCAGATATGGATGATTTTATCTTCGACTGTCTTCTTACCATTATAGCTAAGACACAAGATGATAGAAATGCCTCTTGTTTTTTGTGGGTTATTTCAATGCTCACCATAGGGAGTGGTTAAATTCTGTTTCTAAAGACTGCAGGTTTCTTAGCTCCAAAGGTATCTGTTATTTTGCGCAACTTAGCAAGAAGAGGAGCGTTTAGCACTTGTTGGAGAATTGGTAATGTTACTCTATTGTGTGAATGCGTTTGTGGTAGCTCAAGTTCAATTGATTACCGCCCAATTTCCTTAACTCCCATATTATCCAAAGTTTTTGAGCGTCTTTTAGGGAAAACTTCTAAATAGGTTTGCTTAAGGTAATCAGCTATTCCCTATTTTGAAAATTGGTTATAGTAAAGGCCTTGGAGCATGTGGTGGCCTTCTTACAATCTCCAATGCTGTACAGAAATCCCTTGCATGGGGTCAGGAAGTTTGTATGATTAGTTATGATTTTAGTACTGCTTTTGACCGGAATAATCATGAGGCCCTTGTTTTCAAACTCAGACAATTGGGAGTGGGTGGGTCTTTTCTTAGCATCATTCTTGAATTTCTAAGTAATAGATCGTAAAGAGTTTTTGTTGATGGACGCCATAGTGAGTATAGGAATATGATATTTGGTGTTCCACAGGGTAGTGTTCTTGGTCCATTACTTTTCATAGTATAAACACAAGACATGTGGTTTGGCCTAGAAAACAATCTCGTTGCATATGCAAATTATGTTACTCTCTTTACATCAGTTCAATGTCCTGAATGTAGGTCTGAAGTTGCTGAATCCCTTAATAGAGATCTATCTAGAATTAGTGCATGGTGCAAATTATGGGGCATGAAGTTGAATCCTAAGAAACCTCAAAGTATGATTGTAAGTAGGTCAAGGACAATTGCTCCTCAACATTCGGATTTCAGCTTTGAAATTGTTCTTTAACTCTGTATGACTCTTCAAATTTTAGGTGTGATTTTAGACAACAAGTTTACTTTTGAGAAACACAATAGGTATGTGTCTTCTTTAATTGCACAAAAAATAGGCTTATTGAGAAAGTCTTGTTAGATTTTCGGTGATCAAACTATTGTGAAGAAGTGTTATAATTCTTTCATTCTACCTTGTTTCGATTATTGTTCTGTCTGGTCTTCAGCTGTTGATTCTCATCTTAATTTGTTGGACAGGAACTTACGGTCTATTAAATTTCTTATTCCTGATCTAGATATTAATCTCTGGCACCGTCGTTTAATTATTTCGTTATGCATTTTGCATAAGATTTTTCATAATTCTGACCATTCTTTACATTCAGATCTTCCCGGACAGCATCATCCTAGGTATGCAGTCAATTCGAATAGTCAGGCCTTCTCCATCATGAGGCTCCTACGGCCTGCCAACGCAAGAGCCCATGTCTAGCACAAGGTTAGACAATCTAACACGCAAGCAAGCAAGCTTGAGGCTCAATACTACACAGTATTCTAAAAGTTTTATTCCACCTATGACCAAGTTGTGGAATAATCTTCCTAATTGCGTAATTGAATTGGTAGAACCTAAAAAGTTCAAACTTGCAGCAAATGTTTATATGACATAAGTCTTTCTATAGTTGATATATGATAGATCTGTTTTAATGTTACTGTTCTTAAGATATTTTATTCTAATGATTTATTGCTTCTCATTATTATTATTATTATTATTATTATTATTATTATTATTATTATTATTATTATTATTATTATTATTATTATTATTATTACTTGCTAAGCTACAACCCAAGTTGGAACAGCAGGATGCTATTTCCCTATTTCATCTCCTCGCCGGGCCATTTTCCCTGTTGGAGCCCTTAAGCTTATAGCATCATGCTTCTCCAAATATGGCTGTAGCTTAGCTAGTAACAATAGCAATAACAATTATGCTGTAGATGGCTGGAACGCCTAACCTTTGAACAATGAAGTCCTGCCTCATAATGGGAGTAATAGAAAACGTTACAAACAAGTGATAAAGAAAACGTAATATGTCTATTGGTATACTATTTCACACGGATCTTCGTATCGTACATGAATATAAGTTTCTTGGGATACACTATATTTAGATTGAAATAGTAATATTTAAGGTTTTATTATAGTTATGGGCGGAACAAGCTTTTCTACTAAAAAAAAACATGTGTTTCTTGGAGAAAAACGCCCGTTTTCTTACAAATGTTCCGTTCGTAACTATACTTTTACCGTATTTAGTTCCAAGTGTTATAAATCAAAATTTAATATTGGGGAAGAAAGTTTAGTTTCCATTTCATGTTGGTATTTTACTTCTGTATTAGCTTCCAAAGGACACTCTAAAATCAAACAGTTTATATCTAGTCGTGGATATGGCCTCTGTACCATGGTCTTCCACTCTGAGGTTAATCATTCATTTGAATCAGACTGATTCCAAGTGACATATTTCATCTGGTTACAATTTCAATTCCAATCACAGCCTTATATCAGGGAAATGGATCCGAATAAGGCAACCCTTGTAGTGAAGGCAAGATTAAATATGCTTAAGCTAAATTACAATAATAAAAATAAGCTTAGAAGCTTTGCACCTATTTATAATGCGATAGAGTGCCCGCAAACTTATTTTAGTGCGTGAGCAATTAAGAACCAGGAATTGGGAATCATCTTTGTAACCAAATTACTAACTGTAGTAGAGAGCTTTGCAACATCCCCACGGCCCCATGCTTTTTTTTTTTTTTTTTTTTTTTTTTTTTTTTTTTTTTTTTTTTTTATAAATTTGTGCATTTCAAATATTTCATTTGGTCTCCTTTAACCCAGCTGTCAACTTTTACCTTTACCTAGCTGTTGTTGTCGTCCACGCATATGAAAATCAATCCCACTAATGTCTATGAATGTGAATTATCCACATATTTGTATATCTCTTCTAGGAGAAGGGCACTCCAAAATCAAACCATTGTTCTCTAGTCTTGGGTAGTGTCATAGCCTCTGTACCATGGTCTTCCACTGTCTTGGGTTAGAGTTCTCTTGCTTGAGGGTACACTCGGGCACACTATTCTATCTAATTTCTCTTCCTCTTGTTTTGTTAAAGTTTATATAGTTTATATAGAAGATATTTATTTTAATGTTGTTACTCTTCTTAAAATATTTAATTTTTCCTTTTTTCCTTTCCTCACTGGGCTATTTTCCCTGTTGGAGCCTCTGGGCTTATAGCATTGTGCTTTTCCAACTAGGGTTGTAGCTTAGCAAGTAGTAATAATAATAATAATAATAATAATAATAATAATAATAATAATAATAATAATATCTCAAAAATTGGAGAATTTAGATCCATCTCCATATAATAGGACCAGGCTAAAGAAGGGTGACAAGGCAGAGATTCGAAGACAGTTCATAGTATTTATACCACACAAAGCAGCCATTCGAAAAATATCGAGTTGAAAACTGAATGCCTCTCTTTTCAATGGGTCAACATCTACTATTATACGTAACGTGTTTATTCCAAAATTTAATGTCATTGGATGTAATTTTACATCGATAATAACAAACAGTAGTTGTTTGTGTTTTGACGCCCTTCCAAGTCAATATGTCTATTTAACTTTATTCTTCTTGCAAATAATCCTCACCCGCGCCATTCTTTCTTCCTGACGTCGTCCCCAACTCTATTCCCCAACTCCCCCAGACCACAATCCTCTCCCAACACCGTGTCAACCAACACAATTCTTGGCGCTATAATTAAAATATAGTGCGGCTAATTTTTCATGTGGCTGGTGGCGGTGATGAAGGCTGGCTGAGCACATTTTGGTAATTAAATAACGTGATTAATCTCAATTCTTATGTCCTAGAAAACTCCTCCGCTCTCATATTAATATATGAGGGGTTGAGCCTCGGCGTTCCCGCCCTCACTTAGCGGACGCTTTATCAGTCTAAACTTGTTTGGGCTAACGAATAAAAATAAGCCATGGTCTCAGCTTAAGAGAAGACGATGCTAACATCTTTCATTGGATTTTATTTTATTCACTTAATTGTATTATTATCTTTTATATAAAATCTTCATTTGATTTCCAAAAAGGAAGCTGTTATGTTTTTATGAAAACCTTGAAATTAATAATGGACTTTCGGAAGTAATAAAGACAGTATTTATCAAAATATAAAGACCTATGAAACAAGTTTCCTGATGCCCTTTGCTAGCCCAGGTCCGAAGAAAACAAGGAAAGGTGACAAGACCACGAAGTAAGCTATATATCTGCCTCTTAAAGAAGAAATATTATGACTCAGGAGCAAATCCAAAGTTTTGTTGTAGAAGGAAACAAATGAAGGAATGGATAAAGTGGTTATAAGGCCATATTTTTGGAACTGTTCAGATAATAAAAAAAAATTGGAAAGTAATAAAAAATACAGTCGTCTACTAAATGATGTATTCAAATCGCCAAAAAGATATAGTTAAGAAAAGATAAATGTTTTAGAGATTTCCTACCAATACATTCGAAAAATAACCTGTTTACCAATAAAGTTCGGTTCCATTTCACTGGATGTATCACACAAGGTGACTTCAAAGAATCTATAAATAATTTACTCAGTAGTAAATCCCTCGGCTGTGATGAATTCCCTACAGATGTTTTTGAATTAATTCTGGATAAGAAAGTAGCGGATAGGAACACCCCGTTAACACTTGCTGTACCTCTGTTGATGTAAGCAGTGAATTTTGTACAAGGCAGTTCTTCGACTGTGGTAGATCTCAATCCATGTTAAAACATTATTCTAAAATTATACTTTATAAACCGAAAATTTAGCTCCTTCTGAAGCCAACCAGCCAATCCTCTCTTTATTTTAATGTTGTTATTGTTCTTAAGATATTTTATTTTTTCTTGTTTTCTTTTCTCGCTGGGCTATTTTCCCTGTTTGAGCATGTGGGCTTATAGCATCCTGCTTTTCCAAATAGGGTTGTAGCTTAGCTAGTAATAATAATAATAATAATAATAATAATAATAATAATAATAATAATAATTTTTCAACTTTTGGCTAGTTTTCATTCAGTTGTCATGTGAAATTTACGTTTTCGATTGATTTTAATTCTGAACAAACATTAAAACCCAAACTTTGACGCATTCTGTTTTAGAAACTAAAACTAAACCCTATGCGTTTAGCCAGTATTTAAGGTGGTGTTCGGTGGCTTTTTATTTACATATCATATTATGCACTTTAGTTTCCTTGTGGATTGCAGGCTGTGATGTGATCATGAAATTTTTATATTTCTCAGATCCATAATTTGTTTCTTTTTGTTAAAATTAGTTGGGTTTGGGGTCAAGAACCACCTTGGATACACACCTACCAAATCTTTTTTATAGATACATTATTATTATTATTATTATTATTATTATTACTAGCTAATCTACAGCCCTAGTTGGAAAAGCAAGATGCTATAAGCCCAAGGGTTCCAACATGGAAAAATAGCCCAGTGAGGAAAGGAATAAATAAATAAATTATCTGAGAAATAATGAAGACTTAAAATAAAATAATTTATAAACAGTAACAACGTCAAAACAGATTTTTTCATAAATAAACTATAAATAGATTTATGTCAGCCTGTTCAACATAAAATATTTGCTGCAAGTTTGAACTTATGAAGTTCTGCTGATTCAACTACCTGATTAGGAAGAATTTTAGTCAGATGTTTTACGAAAGGAACCATCTTTGCTATGAGGAAATTAAGAACTGTCATGATTTGTAGATATCCTCATTGTTTTGCCATCACTTATTGCAATTCACAATTTAAACAAAAGTGAAATAACTGTTTCACCTCTTTTCCCTGGAACAAGTACCTCGAGGCTATTTTTTAAATAAAACATTCTTTCACATATGCATTGTTTATATGTTTTGCAATACAAAAAGCCCTAATTTGTATGAGCTGTTATAGCAAGACATGTAGAATGTGAAATGTGTTATGTACTTTTTTTTTATATTTCTTTCTCGATAAAATTGCCAATATTATGATAATGACAGCTGTGAAGAATAATCACATCCCATATAGAGAAGGATGGAAGAGATTTTTGCACATTTTTATATTTGAAAAGGAAAATTCTCAGAAGTTCCTTCAGCTATGAGAAAGGTGTCTTTGTAAAGTTCAGAGTTTTTTTTTAATGCAACATACGAATAGACAAACTGATCTTTTTAGTTGTTATTTCTCATGTTTTAACCTTCGAACATTTGTTTATTTTTTTTTTTTTTATAAATATTCAACCTATTCACCTTTGGAAAAAATCAAAATAGCACTGAAATTTTATGAAGGCAACTTGAAGAAAGTTTCTTAACAATAATGTATTTTCAAAGCACTTAATTGAAGGAAAAGGCTGGTGTTACTTAGTGCATTTAATTAAACAAAACAGTTTCACTGAAAACGATGTGATCATTCCATGGTACAGTACATTGATTTTTTTACTCCCTCGTTATAAGTAATTCTCTGCCTCTCATGACATACTCCGAAGGTCTGTTGCAAATTATTATTATTATTATTATTATCATTATTATTATTATTATTGTTTTTATAATTATTTGCTAAGCTACAACCCTAGTTGGAAAAGCAAGATGCTATAAGCCCAGGGGCTCCAACAGGGAAAATAGCTCAGTGGGGAAAGGAAACGAAGAAAAATAAAATGTTTTAAGAAGAGTAACAACAATAAAATAAATATCTCCTATATAAACTATAAAAACTTTAACAAAACAAGAGGAAGAGAATTAAGATAGAATAGTGTGCCCGAGTGCACCCTCAAGCAAGAGAACTCTAACCCAAGACAGTGGAAGACCATGGTACAGAGGCTATGGCACTACCCAAGACTAGAGAACAATGGTTTGATTTTGGAGAGTCCTTCTAGAAGAGCTGCTTACCATAGCTAAAGAGTCTCTTCTACCCTTACCAAGAGGAAAGTAGCCACTGAACAATTACAGTGCAGTAGTTAACCCCTTGGGTGAAGAAGAATTGTTTGGTTATATCAGTGTTGTCAGGTGTAAGAGGACAGAGGAGAATCTGTAATGAATAAGTCACAATATCCTTTTTTACGACATCACAAACAGTCAAGGGATCTTGAAGCATTTATCGCGTTTGGTATCCAAGTGAAGTCGTCCCTCCAGTTACTCCAAATGCCAGAAAACACAATTTGGTCTCCTGTAAGGAGTTAATTTTCTATACACTTGAAGAAAGAAAGGGACAACTTTTCAATACAACATTGTTTGCTACTATATATATATATATATATATATATATATATATATATATATATATATATATATATATATGTATATATATATATATCTATATATATATATATATATATATATATATATATATATATATATATATATATATATATATATAGATATATATATATATATATATATATATATATATATATATATATATATATATATATATATATATATATATATATATATTTATATATATATATATATATATATATATATTATATATATATATATATATATATATATATATATATATATATATATATATATATATATATATATATATATATATATATATACACACACACACGAGGAAGCCTCTGTACTATCTGGCATCTGTCTTAAAGAATACCACCAATAATAGGTAAGTGATGCAATCTAATTGGAATTGCGGAAGTAGCAATAAAGTCGGCTTAAAAGAGAATAAAACGAAAAAAAAAAAAAACAGTCATTTATCCTCCAATGAACATGAGACTTATTTTATTTTTATTTTTAAGATGGTGTAAGTCTTTATTTTCACAGAAGTAACATGGACAAAATTGTTTATCTCAAACGGAAATACATAGTATAACTCTCAAATTTTAGATGAAACTTTTTGAGATAAAAAAAAATAGTATCAACCGTGATAGTTTGGTATTTTATCTGTTCTAACCAGATTATGCAAAACTATCCTTTCATATTTTAAAGAAAACTTTACCATAAACCTCAAATTTGTAATTTTAAGGAATCTTTACGCGATTCACAACACCTCTAAAGCAACGGAACTGAATTTCACGTATTTATGAAGGAATTTAGAAGTGTAGAGCCAACTATTTTGGTGAAATTGCCACACACACTATATATATATATATATATATATATATATATATATATATATATATATATATATATATATATATATACATAGATTTAAAAGGTCAAGATAGGAACGACTGGCGAAATCTAATCGAGGCCCTTTGCGTCAATGGTCGTAGGAGATGATATATATATATATATATATATATATATATATATATATATATATATATATATATATATATATATATATGCACTCTAGAAGTACTTCATGTGAAGGAAGTAATGAAATCATTGTAGTTCGTAATTTTCTACTGACCAGTTGACAGGGAAAATGCAAGATTTGGCTGATATAATTTAGTCTCTACGATCCGTCACTGGGACTGGGGAGGACATTCACCGCCGAAGTAAATCGTGGGAAATCCCTGCCAGTTATATTGTGAATTGAAGGTCCCATCACTAACTTTGAAGCTTTATTTGGAAAATCGCCATTTCTACGTTCAGTGAATGTCTATCTCTTTTTTTTCTTTTTTTGGTTAATTATTTTTACACCTTCTCACTACTAAGTAGTACTGTACGATACGACGTAGTACATACTGCGTAAGCTATGTACGCACCGTCTTATAATTAACGACAGGTGCTGAGGTAATAACACTTTGGTCACCAAATTCCAATTATAACCATTGCACAGCCTGTCCCAATGACTGGCTACTTTGATTTTTCCGCCGGAATTAAAAAAAATGACGCGGTATCAAATTAGTTTGGTTATAAATTGTTTGATTATGATAAAAACTCAATTGATGATTATTTAAAGAAAAAGGAACAGAAATAGCATTGTCTTTCGAATATAGGTCCAGAAATTTATTTTTATAATTCTTTTAAAGAAGTGACCTTTGGCATCTACGGGAGGTAAACAAAACATTTTGTCGTCTGCTGTTGCAGCGGCATCTGAAAGCCCAACTAAATCAAATCATGAAGAGGACCATTGTCAAACAACTTTCAGTGTATTACGCGAGTGGCATGTTGAATAGTGCATAAAATGACTATGGGAAAGTCATTTATTTGTTAAATCTAATAAAATTTTTGACGAGTACCCTTAAATAACGTGGTACTGTTTTCCCAAAAACAGAGTACTGGGAAATAAATGACCGAGCGGCCATGACTGGTCCAGAAATAGATTTGGCCCAAGAGCCAGGTGATACCTGTGTTGGATTAGACGACGTCCCCACGTTTGTCAATGGCGACGTGGCTGTGCCGTGATCCCGGCCTGGGTTATTGAGCCAAGGAAAGTGAGCGAGTTTCCCGTCACGATGCCTTCTGCAGGAGCTGCTCAAGCGAAGAAGGGCCGGGGGTCGTCCGTCTCTGGCCCTTCCTTCAAGTCCTGTCGACCCCCTATTGAGAAAGGTCGCTGGGCAGCTAAGGGGACCAAGCCTTTGCCTGAGCAAGCGTCTGTGCAACACGTCCTCAGTCTCATCCTCGTTCACGGTTGCCGCAAAGTCTTGTTTGTCCAGACTGAAGTTAAGATAACTCTGTACTCCATCGGTTTATTCTTTGGGTCACTAATATGTGATTTTCTGCCCCTGCCGAAGGTTTACATGGGCATGAAGGATAATTTTTTCAATGTTTATTACGTCAAAGTGGCGTGGGCATGGATGATCCTGTTTGTTGGAGCATTTATATTACTGACAAGTGCAACAATAGGCTGTGGTCGACGGGAAGTGATTAAGAGACACATGTCCAGACTTCTGATTGGGACATGCTTCTGGTACTTTTGGAGCCAATGGTTCTTTAGTATTGTTGAAAACCGAACGGGCGCTTGCCTAGGAAAAGCGATAATTAAAGACAAATATGAATGCAATGAAGGAGGATATCATTGGCACTCTTTTGATATTTCAGGTAAGTAGCCTGCTTTAATCTAGTACATTGTAAGATTGCATGATATTTTGGATTAGGATTAGATAATCGTAAATCTTGCAAAATTTACCCACGATAGCCTGACCTGTATATTACAAAACATTTCATATTAATGAAAGCTTACTTAATTAGAAATACTTTTTGGTTCTATTATAGTTTATTACAGGGTAATGTAGCCTAGGGAAAAAACTTTTTTTTTTTTCCAAAGAAAAAGGTCTGCTCTCTTTGGAAATTAATAGTTTCAGAAATATATAAATATCTATCTATATTCACCGATAATGGGGACCCCCAGTGGGACCTCGGCATTTTGGGTGGGGAAACAGTATATAATGGTAAAACAAATCTTTTCTTTTCCATACATTATCTTCTTGGACGTATACACTTATTATATATATCCTTTACTAACGGTATATTTTTCATTTATTTGTTGACATTCTACGGGTCAGTTGTAGTCGGTCTCGTTCGTTCGTTTGTACACAGCAGTTTTCGATCTTCTACACTTAAACAGGAAAACATATATTTTCTGTTTGAAATGATACCCTGTAGACTTGCAAAACTTTACCTACTGTTTTAGGTTAGTATATAATACAGTACATAAGTTTCTCTCCAAATACATGAACTACATATTTCAGACGATTTATCTTTTATTTTGTGTGAATGACCAATATTGTTGGTGTAAGCCACGCATTGTTATTTGCTACTTTTACCCTGTATACAGTAGCATTTATGGGTATCCCAGATAGGACCAAATTTTTCTACAGAATTAAACCAGTCAAAAATGGCAGATATGCATATGTCATTTCATAAATAAACTGAAAAATACATGTATCAGTACTATAACAGTACTGAAAATACGTAAGACAAAAAATTGGGGTGTATGTATGATGACGGCCATGCCCCCATAACTCCCTTATTTTCAAGCGTATCAGTAAGAATATTGCAGTCTAAGTAGGTAAGGACATGGCTAGTAGGTTAGGTTAGGTGGTGTTCTGTGCGCATGGGTGGTCCTATCCATCGTTATACAAATTCCCAAAAGGTTATTTAAAATAATCACATTACAGTATTGCCATCTGATTCAACAACCAAACTTACCCTTACCTTCTTATCCTTACCTTCCTTATCCTTACCTTCCTTATCCTTAACCTTTTATGCCAAGTCCTTACCATACCAGGACTCTGATCTAACATGACCTAGATCTCTCTGAAGTCAATAAAAGTAGTAGTGCTAGCTAACATAACGAAATTTAACGTTTTATGTTGGGACTCTCTGGACCCTGGGTCTTCCCCCACCCATGGTCCTGAATTCATTTAGAATACTGAGATGCATTCTAACCTAACCTAGTATCGCAGATCCCTACCATACTCAATGCCACCTCTCCCATCACCAATACTCAATGCCACCCCTTCTATCGACAATACTCAATGCCACCTCTCCCATCACCAATACACAATGCCACCCCTGCATTCACCAATACTCAATGCCACCCCTTCCATCGACAATACTGAATGCCACCTCTCCCATCACCAATACACAATGCCACCCCTGCATTCACCAATACTCAATGCCACCCCTTCCATCGACAATACTGAATGCCACCTCTCCCATCACCAATACTCAATGCCATCCCTCCCATCACCAATACACAATGCCACCCCTTCCATCGACAATACTCAATGCCACCTCTCCGTTCACCAGTACTCAATGCCATCCCTCCCATTACCATTACTGAATTCCACCCCTTCCATCGACAATACTCAATGTTATCCCTGCATTCACTAATACTCAGTG
Organism: Palaemon carinicauda; assembly: GCF_036898095.1. NCBI lineage: Eukaryota > Metazoa > Arthropoda > Malacostraca > Decapoda > Palaemonidae > Palaemon > Palaemon carinicauda. The sequence goes on along the minus strand of NC_090762.1, from coordinate 8,810,252 downwards.
CCATCCCTTCCATCGACAATACTTAATGCCACCTCTCCGTTCACCAGTACTCAATGCCATCCCTCCCATCACCATTACTGAATGCCACCCCTTCCATCGACAATACTCAATGTTATCCCTGCATTCATTAATACTCAATGCCACCCCTCCATTCACCAATACTCAATGCCATCCCTTCCATCACCATTACTGAATGCCACCCCTTCCATCGACAATACTCAATGTTATCCCTGTATTCACTAATACTCAGTGCCACCCCTTCCATCGACAATACTTAATGCCACCTCTCCGTTCACCATTACTCAATGCCATCCCTCCCATCACCAATACTCAATGCCATCCCTCCCATCACCAATACTCAATGCCACCCATTCCATAGACAATACTCAATGCCACCTCTCCCATCACCAATACTCAATGCCATCCCTCCCATCGACAATACTCAGTGCCACCTCTTCGATCACCAATACGCAATGCCATCCCTCCCATCACCAATACTCTAAGACAATCCTTCCATCGACAATACTCAATGCCAACTCTCCCATCACCAACACTCAATTCCATTCCTCCCATCACCAACACTCAATGCCATCCCTCCCATCACCAATACTCAGTGGCACCCCTTCCATCACCAATACTCAGTGGCACCCCTTCCATCACCAATACTCAATGCCAACTCTCCCATCACCAATACTCAATGCCATCCCTCCCATCACCAATACTCAGTGGCACCCGTTCATCGACAATACTCAGTGCCAACTCCCATCACCAATACTGAATGCTCTCCCTCCCATCACCAATACTGAATGCCATCCCTCCCATCACCAATACTGAATGCCATCCCTCCTATCACCAATACTCAGTGCCGTCCCTCCCATCACCAGTACTCAATATCATCCCTCCCATCACCAATACTCAATGCCATCTTTCCCATCACCAATACTCAATGCCATCCCTCCCATCACCAATACTCAATGCCATCCCTCCCATCACCAATACTTAATGGCACCCCTTTCATCGATAATACTCAAAGCCGCAGGGCTCTTTGCTCTTCTGCGCGCCAGTGCTCCTCTGCGCATCAGTGCTCTCCACCACCGAAGCTTTCACCAGCTCTTCAGCAACCTCCGGCACATCAGTGCACCTGCATTTTCCAGTAGCTGCTCTCCTGCAACCTCCTGCGCATTCTAAGGAGACAGTGCAACCAGCGCTCTTCTACGCATTCACTGGAAACCGCACCAGCATCCTACTGTGCACCGCCGTACTGCTCACCAGCGCGCTCCCGCGTATCCTGTGGAAACTGTGCGCCAGTGCTCTCTGGATCGCCAATGTTCCAGTACTCTCCTGCTTACTCGCGCAAGAGGCAAAAAGAACGAAAGGGAAAACTTTTGGACAGGTCACCATTGCCCCATTCCCCTCTCTGCAAACGCATTACAGAATGCCTTCCCGGAAAAGGGGGAAGAGGCTTCACAGAAGGGTTCAAGATCCCAAAGATTCCATTCTCCAAGGCAAATCAATCGCATCTACCATTGGTCGAGAGTCCTCACAGGGAACCCTTGGTCCCTTTCTTTTCAGTAAACACCATCTGGACATTGCAAACTGCCTATCATTAGCTTGGAAATCTCTAATTGCCAGAACGCTGATAACTAGCTTACTGACCATCGTTCACTTGGTCTGCCGATCGCCGATCTCTAGCTCATCTTCCACCAATGAGAAATCATCAACCTACTGATCGCTAGATCACCGTTTTTTGATCGCTAGCTCGTAGATTGCCAATTCCTAGCTCATCTTTCTCTGATCATTGACCTCCAGTCTCGCCAATTGCTAGCGTGCCGATCGCTAGTCTATAACCAGTCATCAGCTTGCTGATCACTAGATCGCCGACGGCCAGCTCGTCTTTCTTCGATCATCGACCTCAGTTCGCTGATCTCTGACCAGCCAATCGTCAGCTTGCTGATCACTAGATCGCCAACGGCCAGCTCGTCTTTCTTCGATCATCGACCTCAGTTCGCTGATCTCTGACCAGCCAATCGTCAGTTTGCTGATCTCGAGCTCGCCGATTGCCAGTCTGCGATCGAGCGCTGATCGTCAATGGCTCACCGATCACCAACTGAGTATCATTAAATCATTCTGCTGTCTCTCAGGGCTCACCAAGTCGATCACCAACTCATTAATCGTCAACCTTCCGTGGCTGACTGACCAGACAGCCTTCATCTGCCTGCCAGTTACCATCTTTGACTCACAGATCACTGATTCACCGATCATTGGCACTTCGCCGTTCACTAGCAGTTCCTCACTCAGACTTACTAGTCAACCTCTGCCAGTGGTTCCCTAGAAGCAGTCCTCCAAAGCAATCGGCAGGCGATCGACAGCTCCCATCAGCGGCTTGTCGACAGGTGACTACTTGCGAGCACTCTCCAACTGCACGTTAGCCACGATACCCAGTCGTTAACCTTTGATTATAATTCGCCAGACCAATGCTGTTTTAAGAAATAGCATCAATCTCGTCAGGGCGCATGGTAGGGTCAAACGTTGCCTTACTTCTATCAGTTCAAGGAGTTCTCTCCCAGGGAAGAATCCTTACACAGGGTATCGCATCCCATCCTTTTCGCCACGAGTCAAGACAGCAGCGTCAACAATCTCCCATGCGAAAGGATCCTCAAGGAGCTGTCCCTTTGGGTCGATGTCCACACCATGTTGGAGTTCGAACAAGGGCTAAGACCACAGGTTTTCATGTGCACGCTGGACCTAAAGGATGCATACTTCCAGGCCCAAACCATCCATCTTCTAGGAAGTATTGGAGATTCAGTTTGGACGAACCTCAAGGGATGGGTGTCAGTTGTGAATCTTAAGGAATGATGTAACCTTCTCATCTTCCCCACCCCTCGGACTTGATGCTGTGCTTAGATGCATCAAAAGAAGGGTGGAGGGACCATAGTGCTGCACCACACAACCTCAGGCCTCTGGACAGAGTCCAAAAGCACCCATACCATAAATCTCTCTAGAGATGAAGGCTAACTTTCCAGTCCTTTAACAGCCTCATCCGTTCCTAACGTGCCACTCAGTGGCGTGATGAGCGACAACACCACATAAGAGCTCACGTCAATAAGCAAGAAGGATCTTGCTCGCAGCCTCTTCCCATCTAACGGTATAAATACTAAGATGGGCCGAAGTCTGCTCGGTACCACTATCAGTCTAGAGGAATGTGTTCGCCAACAATCTGTGCACAGCATCTTAGAAAAGGTGTACCAATGTACCAAATGTTCTTTTGATCACCTTGTAGCCAACAAAATCCTGACTTTACAGGGTTCTCCAACTATGGATCTGTTCGCAACGACCCTGAACCTCAGGCTTCCGCTGCTCCCCAGTCCTAGACCCCAAGGCTCTCTGGCAAGAAGCATGCCAACAACGGTGGGTACAACAACAACGTTTGTCTCATCCCGGTTTTTGGAGAGAAGGGTACTCAACAGGGCTCGAACATCGGTCAGTCTCTCAAGGGCTCTCATAGCTCCGCTATGGCATTACGCAGAACGGTTTCCAAACCTTCTGCAGCTCTTGATAGAGCCTCCAAGAGAACCCTCTCCACGTCAGAGACAACCACACTTTGACACCTACCACAAGCTATAGCTTCGCTATGATTGTACGCCTGGAGACTACCCAGTACCTCCTCTCTCAGAGAGGCTTTTTGCAATAAGTTGCGAAGAGGTTATCTGGATATTTGAGGAATTCCTCTGCATCAGTCTACCAGGCAAAGTATAATGTCTTCTGTTGTTGGTGTCATGGGAAAGAGTATCTCTCCACTTGATACCGCTATTCCAGCAATAGCGGAATCCTAGAGTATATGCAGGAGGAAAGACCCCCTTTTCAGTTTCAGAAGGTAAAGATGATCATTCAACCTTGAGCCTCGCATTCAAACTGAAAGGAAGGGACATCCCCTTATTGTTAGATCTTTCCTAACTCATGCAGTCTTACAAACTTGCCTTTTTCCTGTCGGAATTGAGACCTCCCTCTTGGAACACTGTTCGAGTTCTCCAGTCTCTTAAGGAGACCTCCCTATGTGCCACTTCACCAGGCAACAAATTATCTCCTGGTTTAGAAGACAGTGTTCCTACACACTTTGACAGCGGCCAAACGAGCCAAGGAACTTAAAGGTCTCCCTTTCGACATCGCCCATTCATGAGAAGGGTGAAAGGCAACGTTCAGTTTCATCCCTGAGTTTGTTGCCAGACACAGTCTCCAAAGGTGACGAATCCTATACAACAAGTCTCCACTCGGTAACTGATGATCCAGATCATCTGTTACTGTACCCAGGGTGAGGTTTGAGGCTCTACCTCAATACCGAAACATCCTCTCTGCTGGATTCACAGAGTCATCAATTACACTCTGAATCCAGATCCTCATCCAACGCATCGTCCCACATTGTCAGGGGCATAGCTATGCCCCTGGCCCTTCTAAGCAGATTACACTTTGATGCAGGTTCTACAAGCAAGGGTGTGAATGTTCCAAGTGACTTTCACAACCTTTCTTCTGCAAGACGTGGCCCACAGGAACTTGATACGATCTCTATTGGTCCTGTGGTGGCTGCACAAGAGCGGGCTGTATACCTCAAGCTCCTTATTGGACAAGTAGCAGAAGGTGGAGGGCACTGTTACCCAGTTTTAGTTTCTGTGAAGGAAAAGGTTTGACTGTCTCTTATTCTTTTCTTCATCCTCCCCTCTCTTGGGGAAAGCATCATCCTGGATTCTCTTCATAAGCTGACCTCAAATCACTGCAGGTAAACCATGCTCCCTTGTGTATCTAGTATTAAGCTAATACTGTTGTGTCCTCATACCCTGGCGAGGTGGTATTGAGAAAATCTTGGTTACAACAGTTTTTCTTATAAACTCTCAGAATAACTTTCACCTTGACAGTCACTGCTTATCTCAACACATAGTTTACGTAAGCCGCCGTCCTTGCATAGTAATGTTTTAGCAAGGAGCAGGGACTCCTTATTTTGGGTGCAAATATACTCAGATAAGGAGCCCCAGGGTGAAGCCAAAAGCCAGATTGGTAGGGACGTCCACCCTTCCTAATGGGTGAGTCACCCCTAATAAATAGCCTAGGTTTTTATTGTTGTTACGGAACAAATGACAAATTTGTAGATAATTTGTATTTTTCCTAACTATACAAACCTTTAGCTTTTTATACAAACTTACCCGCCGACCCTATCCCCTTTGAAGTCCTACCTCCAAGCAAAGTGAGCTAAACCACAGGTGTGGGAGTGGTACCAAGCTAACCCCCCTATCCCCCGCTAACTAGCGGGATGGGTAGTTAACCCTCGCTAAAATTTTTATGACTTGTCCTTTCAGTTTGACCGAAAGTAATACCCCTAATAAATAGCTAAAGGTTTATATCGTTAGGAAAATACAAATTATCTACCAATTTGTCATTTTTATTTTTCCACGTATTATTTTTGACAACTGACTTAACTCCAAACGACGTAAGTCAAGGTATGCAGTACCTGTGTTGTACTCTGGTCAGAAAAGGGTTGCTTAAGGGATCGAATGTGCTTACGTAAATATAATAGGACGTTTTAGTGATGTAACAAGTTGTTTTCATTAAAAACACTATTTGTAACATGAAATACAGTATAGATGTCTTCCAAGCCAAAAATATACAGTAATCATCTGAATTTCCAAGATTCCAAGCATAAGTTGTGAGTAGAGAAATCACCCCATAAAGCATTTTTAGCCAGAAATTACAACACAGTACTGTACCACTAACATAAAAGTTACAATGCAATACATTATGTATATATGGCTATAAAATATGCCAGAAAATTCTTATTTTTTGTTTTGATTCTTTTGTAGGCCATGCATTCCTGTTGGTTTACATCAATTTAGTGATAGTTGAAGAAGCCAAATCCATTGTGGGCTGGGAAGGTATTCGAGAACAGATTCGTCTTGAAGACCACAAACGACAAGAAGACCTCAAACGATCGGAACCAGACTCAGGAGATAAGCAGACTATTTTAGAGCATCTCCCAGAAAAGGAGTATGTCATATTAAAGGTATAGTATGCTATTACAGAATGTTTACTGTACAGTATAGGCAACATTGTTACTGTCTACTGTACTATGTTTTGACTTTACATTACTGCATATATAATTGACATTCATAGGAATGATAATACAGTAATACCTCAACATACAAGTGTCCCAACATACGAGAAATTTGAGGTACGAGGAAAGTTTCGAGCAAATTTTTGCCCCAAGATACGGAACAAATTTGAGATACGAGGATACGAGACGGTTCCCTATGCGGCCGTTAGGTGGCCAAGTGTGCGAGAGGCTGCTCACGAGGACAGCATCACTCACTCTTTCCCGTCGGTTCTCCGTCGCATAAAGTTACTTCCGAGCATCTGCCGTAGTGTTTGCATTTTTTACGTTTTTTTTGCGTTAAGCAGTACAGAATAAGTAAATAAGCAATGGGTCCAAAGCAAGCGAGTGCAAACAAGGGTAGTGAAAAGAGAAAGTGTATGATGACAATTGAGATTAAGCATAAAATAATCGAAAAACATGAGTGGTGTATGAGTGACTGAGCTGGCTCGCCAGTATCATAGGAGTACATCAACATGTACCGTCCTCAAGCGGAAGGATGCTATAAAGAAGGAAATCAGAGACATGTTAGCGAAGTGGCTGGAGTTTTCTGATTTTATGGAAAAGAGGCACCTGGACAAGTTGGCGTGTGGTCGTGCGTTAGCCTTTTGTGATGACACTTGAGTGCGTCATTTTCGTAACATTTTGAAGGGGAGACAAAAGCAAACATCCCTAGATAGGTTCCTTTTATAAAGGTCGGCAAAAAGTGAAGGTGAAAGCGAGTCAAAAAAGCGAGGCAAAAAGAGCCAAGCTGGAAGAAGAAAAGTAAAAAAAAATGAAAATGAACACAAAACTAGAATTAAGTTTAGTGTAACGTAAGATTAACATTTATTTTTTAAGTGTCTGTATAGTAAGCTAATTTCATTTAAGGTAAATTTAAAGTTTAAGTTATGTTACATAGTGTTACAAAAGTGTAGCGTACCGAACGTGTTGCCGTGAAGTCTCTCCTCCCCTTTCTCTCTCCCTCCTCCTCCACACACACCGTCGTTAGCCGCTACCGTCTGTCTCGAAAGTAAGAAGTCCATAATAATGTCACATTTTATTATTATTTCTGGGCTCAACCTGTGTCGCTACGTGAAATGCTCCTTATAGCATCATTTCTAAGGTATAAATACTGGTAAATATACCAGAGAAAAAAGTTGCATGGAATGCCAGGAATATACCCAGCTCGCTCACCTTTATAGGGTGTCTGTATAGTAACTGGGGCGTGTTAAAACCAAGATCAGAGGTCCCTTACCAATTAGTCTTCTCCTTCCTCAACATCCCCCGTTACTACGAGGTGCTGTTCTACATCCGACTACTGCCCGCTACTACGGCTACTGCCCCCACCACCACCACTACCACTACCCACGCTTCTCCCAACATTCCTTCTATAGCACCGTGATATCAACACGCGTTCTTGTGTTTGAAACCTTTATTTTGTGTTTAGTGAAAATGTCTGAGCTTCTGGAGCCTCCTACCCCAAGTTAAGTATTGCAATTATCAATTTTGATGAGCTGAGGTAGCGACACGTACAATTTTAATAATATTGTTAATTTTAGTCTCGTACAGTGTCATATGATGCCTCTCCCCTGGCAGCCATTTTGGTGTTGCTACCTCCGAGAGCTTCATGCTTACTTGACGACTTCCAATTAGTTCCTCATACTAATTGTAGTCTTTTTATTTAGCTCTAGACATCTTATACAATGATTAATTATAGTTATTTAAGTTTATTAAGGGGCACTACACAAGAATAGAGAACAATGGTTTGATTTTGGAATGTCCTTCTCCTAGAAGAGCTGCTTACCATAGCTAAAGAACCTCTTCTACCCTTACCAAGAGGAAAGTAGCCACTGAACAGTTACAGTGCAATAGTTAACCCCTTGCGAGAAGAAGAATTGTTTGGTAATCTCAGTGTTGTCAGGTGTATCAGGACAGAGGAGAATTTGTAAAGAATAGGCCAGACTATTCGGTGTCTGTGTAGGCAAAGGGAAAGAACTGTAACCAGAGAGAAAGATCCAATGTAGTACTGTCTGGCCAGTCAAAGGACCCCATAACTCTCAAGCTGTAGTATCTCAACGGGCGGCTGGTTCCCTGGCCAACCTACTACTATGAATCATAACTAGTACATAGGTATTTGTTGTTTTGTGAGCGTCTGTTGTGAATAAGAACAATTAAAAACATGTTTTTCCACTGTAATATACTGTTTTTCAATATTAAACTTAGCCGGTGATCATATAAGCTGTCAGCTCTGCTGCCCGACAGAAAAACCTAAGGACAAAATACGCCAGCGATCGCTATACAGGTGGGGGTGTACATCAACAGCGCCATCTGTCGAGCAGGTACTCAAGTACTCCATGTAAACACAGAACCAATTTTCTCTCTGTCGTGCCACCGGCAAGACCTACTAAATACGCTGTTGCTTACTGGATTGGTTTTCACAGATTTTGGTGAAGTACACATTTCTAGTTATTAGCTTTCGCTTTGCAGAGGTTATCTTCAATACTTCCTTGCATTCTTTGATTGAATTTTGGATTATTTGTTGACGACTTGGATAGATTTTGAATTCCCCTTTGACTAATTCAAGATGGCTGACCCTTCTCAAGTCCCTAAATACAGAAAGTGTAGTGCTAGGGACTGTTCAAGGCGTCTTCCGAAGGCCTCTATCGATCCGCACACCATTTGTTCCAATTGTCGGGGTAAAACCTGTCAATTGGAAGATCGATGTGAGGAATGCGTTGGGCTTTCGGAATTCGATTTTCTCGAATTCCTGAAATATTCACGTAGGCTTGAGAGAGATAGAGTCAGGAGAAGTTCATCTCGCTCCGTTGATTTTTCCTCTCCCCATGCCCCACAACCTATTCCTTCCCCTGTAGTGGTTGCTCCTGATCCCACTTCTAGCACTCAACAACCTTCGATGGCAGATGTGATGCGTGCCATCCAGGCTCTGGGTGAGAGAGTCGAGTCATTGGCGAGTGACCGTAACCAACTCATGGCAGACGTCAAGGAGTTGAAGGGTAAGAGTGCAGTGGGTAGTGACAAAGTGAGTGGTAGTGTTGTGGAAAGTGTTAGTGTTGCGCTTGAGGGTGCGTCTGTTCGTGCCTGTCGTCCTCCCAGTCCGGGACCTCTTGCAAGCTCCCAAGCCCAGGGGAGAAGCAATGTCGTACGACCAAAGGGTTCGACAGGCTTTAATCAGCGGACAGACGTTCCCTCCGTGGTTTCGGACGTATCTTGCCAAGATCGCCCCACCCACAAGAAGACGAGAGAGCCCATTTATTCCTCGTCTGCGGAAGATGTTTCTCGGAAGAAACAATGGACCAAGGTCTCACGACCTCTCAAACGCAAGGTCCCTTCCGCGCAAGTCCAACGGCCCAGTTGTAGCCACTGGGTCAGTTCGGACTCGCTGCAGTCTTCCGATGACTGCACACCTCCTAAGAGAGGCAAAGCGGTACCGCAACAGGCAGTAACACCGTCTGTTGCCGCACCTGCTACTGTAGACCCTAAGTGGGCTTTGCTGCAGACCATGCAGACACAGTTAACATCTTTAATGCAGGACTTTCGTGCGGAGAAGGTTGACGCTGCACCCGTTAGCCTACAACCAACCACGGTTGTGCGTCCAGTTGACGCTGAGGCTACCTTCTCCCGCACTCCAGCTGTAAGAGTCCCGCCACCCATGCGCAGTGTACCCTGCCAGCCGCATGTTGACGTTCAGCGACGCACGGAACCCTCCGTTGACGTTCGCGAGTTACAACAACAACCTAAGTTGTTTTGTTTTGACGCGGTGCGTCAACCTCCGCAACCCACTGTGGTTACCACTACTCGCCCACAGCAGACTAGACAGTCAGGAGTAGACGCTTTGCGCCCCCGCACAGCTATGGTTGTTGCCAGCTCACAGACTGGCCAACAGTTCCATGACGTTGCGTCCAGTGCAGTCACGCATGCACCCGTGCTGCTGGACTCAGCTGACCAGCCAATTCCTACTCCTTTGCCGCTTCCTCCTCAGCATTCAGACGATGGACTCTCTGATGATGACGACGCTGCACACCTTGACGACCCGCACACGGACATCGACGAACCCAAGACCACGCCTCCCTCCTTGGACTTTAGGAAAGTTCTTGCACTGTTCAAGGATATGTATCCTGATCAGTTTGTTTCTGCAGCTCCACGCTCTCCTCCTTCTGAGTTCGCTTTAGGCACGCAGTCATCCGCGCCTGCCTTTACGAAGCTCGTCCTCGCCCGCTCGTCCAAGAGAGCTTTAAGAGTGTTGGGAGATTGGATGCAGTCCAAAAAGCACCTTGGGAAGACAGCATTCTTGTTTCCCCCTGCGAAACTCGCTTCCAGATCGAGCGTCTGGTATGCCACGGGAGAAGTTCTCGGCTTGGGAGTTCCTGCCTCTGCCCAGGGCGACTTCTCAAGTCTAGTAGACTCTCCCCGCAGGCTGGCCATGAGACGCTCCAAGATTTGTTGGACTCCTTCAGATTTAGACCATCTGATGAAAGGAGTGTTCAGAGCCTTCGAAGTGTTTAACTTTTTGGATTGGTGTTTGGGAGCGTTGAGCAGGAAGACCTCCCCTTCTGACAAGGAAACTTCCATGCTCATTATGTCCTGCATGGACAAGGCCATACGGGACGGTTCCAGTGAGCTTGCGGCTTCGTTCGTTTCCGGGGTCCTCAAGAAACGGGAAAACCTTTGCTCCTTCTTGTCAGCTGGAGTAACACAATGTCAGAAATCGGAGCTTATGTTTGCTCCTCTCTCGAAGTGCCTTTTCCCAGAGGAGTTGATCAAGGAGATTGCTGCCTCCTTGATTCAAAAAGACACGCATGACCTGGTTGCGTCATCTGCCCGCAAAGCCACCCCTTTGCCTACCGTGTCTAGACCCAGGATGGATACTCCAGCGTCAAGATTTATTCCGCCCTTTCGTGGCAGAGCCTCCAGCAGAGGAGGTACTCGTGCCGAAGGGAAACGTGGGAGTAAGAAGAAAGGTACCAAGTCCTTTAGAGGCAGAGTCTGACTGCCACCTTCTTCAGACAGCAGTGGGAGCCAGACTCAAGAACTACTGGCAGTCCTGGGAGAACAGGGGCGCAGATGCACAATCTGTGAAGTTGCTCAGAGAAGGGTACAAGATCCCATTCTTGCGCAAGCCCCCTCTAGCAACTACTCCCATCGACCTCTCTCCCAGGTACAGAGAGGACGACAAGAGACTAGCTTTGAAGCAAGAGGTGTCTCTCTTACTAGAAAAGGGAGCGGTAGTCAAAGTCCGGGACCATCAATCCCCGGGCTTCTACAACCGTCTCTTCTTAGTGGTAAAGAAGACAGGAGGGTGGAGACCGGTGCTAGACGTCAGTGCTCTGAATGTCTTTGTCACAAAGCAGACGTTCGCCATGGAGACGACAAAGTCTGTTCTAGCAGCGGTCAGGAAGGAAGACTGGATGGTCTCTTTAGACCTCAAGGACGCTTACTTTCACGTCCCCATCCACCCAGATTCCCAACCTTTTCTAAGGTTCGTTTACGGGAAGGTTGTCTACCAATTTCAGCCCTGTGCTTTGGCCTAAGCACGGCGCCTCTTGTCTTTACGAAACTGATGAGGAATATTGCCAAATTCCTGCATTTAGCAGACATCAGAGCCTCCCTCTATTTGGACGACTGGCTTCTAAGAGCTTCGTCCAGTCGTCGCTGTCTGGAGAATCTAAAGTGGACTCTAGATCTGACCAAAGAATTGGGTCTCCTGGTCAATATGGAAAAGTCCCAACTGGTCCCATCCCAAACTATAGTGTACCTAGGGATGGAGATTCACAGTCAAGCTTTTCGGGCTTTTCCGTCGGCCCCCAGAATAAGTCAAGCCCAAGGATGCATCCAGAACAAGCTAAAGAAGGACCGATGTTCAGTCAGACAGTGGATGAGTCTGATGGGGACGCTTTCATCACTGGACCAGTTCATTGCGTTAGGGAGACTGCACCTCCGTCCCCTTCAATTTCACCTAGCTGTTCACTGGAGAAAGGACAAGACGCTAGAAGCGGTCTCGATCCCCATTTCCGAGAAGATGAAGTCATCACTGACTTGGTGGAAGGACAACATCAACCTCAGAGAGGGTCTGCCCCTGGCTGTTCAGACCCCCAACCACGTTCTCTTCTCGGACGCATCGGACACGGGCTGGGGTGCGACATTGGACGGTCGGGAATGCTCGGGCACTTGGAACTCGGAACAAAGAACGTTACATATCAACTGCAAGGAGCTACTGGCAGTTCATCTGGCCTTGAAAAGCTTCAAGTCCCTCCTTCTAGGCAAGGTGGTGGAGGTGAACTCCGACAACACCACGGCCTTGGCGTACATCTCCAAGCAAGGAGGGACCCATTCTATGACATTGTACGAGATCGCAAGGGACCTCCTCACCTGGTCAAGAGATCTAAACCTGTCTCTAGTAACGAGGTTCATTCAAGGAAACATGAATGTCATGGCGGACCGCCTCAGTCGGAAGGGTCAAATCATCCCAACAGAATGGACCCTTCACAAGAATGTGTGCAAGAGACTATGGGCCACATGGGGCCAACCTACCATAGATCTCTTTGCAACCTCGATGACCAAGAGGCTCCCAAATTATTGCTCGCCAATCCCGGACCCAGCAGCAGTTCATATAGATGCTTTTCTACTGGATTGATCCCATCTAGACCTTTATGCATTCCCCCCGTTCAAGATTGTCAACAAGGTACTGCAGAAGTTCGCCTCTCACGAAGGGACAAGGTTGACGTTGGTTGCTCCCCTCTGGCCCGCGAGAGAATGGTTCACCGAGGTACTGCAATGGCTGGTGGACGTTCCCAGAACTCTTCCTCTAAGAGTGGACCTTCTACGTCAGCCACACGTAAAGAAGGTACACCCAAGCCTCCACGCTCTTCGTCTGACTGCCTTCAGACTATCGAAAGACTCTCGAGAGCTAGAGGCTTTTCGAAGGAGGCAGCCAGGGCGATTGCTAGAGCAAGGAGGACATCCACTCTTAGAGTCTACCAGTCGAAGTGGGAAGTCTTCCGAAGCTGGTGCAAGTCGGTATCAGTATCCTCAACCAGTACCTCTGTAACTCAAATAGCTGACTTCCTTTTATACCTGAGGAAGGTAAGATCTCTTTCAGCTCCCACGATCAAGGGTTACAGAAGCATGTTGGCAGCAGTCTTCCGTCACAGAGGCTTAGATCTTTCCAACAACAAAGATCTACAGGACCTCCTTAAGTCTTTTGAGACCTCGAAGGAGCGTCGTTTGGCCACACCAGGTTGGAATTTAGACGTGGTACTAAGATTCCTTATGTCAGAAAGGTTCGAGCCACTACAATCAGCCTCCTTTAAAGATCTCACTTTAAAGACACTTTTCCTCGTCTGCTTAGCAACAGCTAAAAGAGTCAGTGAGATACACGCCTTCAGCAGGAACATCGGATTTTCATCTGAAACGGCTACATGTTCTTTACAGCTTGGTTTTCTAGCCAAAAACGAACTACCTTCTCGTCCTTGGCCGAAATCGTTCGATATTCCAAGCCTTTCTAATTTGGTTGGAAATGAACTAGAAAGAGTCTTATGCCCTGTTAGAGCTCTTAAGTTCTATTTAAGACGAACTAAACCTTTACGAGGACAGTCAGAAGCTTTATGGTGTGCTATTAAGAAACCTTCTTTACCTATGTCAAAGAATGCAGTTTCCTATTATATCAGACTGTTGATACGAGAAGCTCATTCCCATCTGAATGAGGAAGACCATGCTTTGCTGAAGGTAAGGACACATGAAGTTAGAGCTGTCGCAACTTCAGTGGCCTTCAAACAAAACAGATCTCTGCAGAGTATAATGGACGCAACCTATTGGAGAAGCAAGTCAGTGTTCGCGTCTTTTTATCTTAAAGATGTCCAGTCTCTTTACGAGAACTGCTACACCCTGGGACCATTCGTAGCAGCGAGTGCAGTAGTGGGTGAGGGCTCAACCACTACATTCCCCTAATTCCATAACCTTTTTTAATCTTTCTCTTGAAATGTTTTTTTATTGTTGTTTTTGGGTTGTCCGGAAGGCTAAGAAGCCTTTCGCATCCTGGTTGATTTGGCGGGTGGTCAAATTCTTTTCTTGAGAAGCGCCTAGATTAGAGGTTTTGATGAGGTCCTTTAGTATGGGTTGCAACCCTTGATACTTCAGTTCCTAGGAGTCGCTCAGCATCCTATGAGGATCGCGAGGCTCAGTAAGGAAGACGTACTTAAAAAGGCAGAGTAATTGTTCAAGTCGACTTCCTTACCAGGTACTTATTTATTTTATGTTTGTTATTTTGAATAACTGCTAAAATGAAATACAAAATACTTAGCTCATAATAATGTAAACATGTAATGCTGGTCTCTACCCACCCCCCTGGGTGTGAATCAGCTTATATGATCACCGGCTAAGTTTAATATTGAAAAATGTTATTTTTATTAATAAAATAAATTTTTGAATATACTTACCCGGTGATCATATATTAAAGGACCCTCCCTTCCTCCCCAATAGAGACCCAGTGGACCGAGGAGAAAATTGGTTCTGTGTTTACATGGAGTACTTGAGTACCTGCTCGACAGATGGCGCTGTTGATGTACACCCCCACCTGTATAGCGATCGCTGGCGTATTTTGTCCTTAGGTTTTTCTGTCGGGCAGCAGAGCTGACAGCTTATATGATCACCGGGTAAGTATATTCAAAAATTTATTTTATTAATAAAAATAACATTTTTAGGTGTTTTTTCAGAGGGTGGGAACGAATGAATTTTTTTTAGCTATTTTAAATGGGAAAAATTGATCCGAGATAGAGCGAATTGACCTACGAGCTCAGGTCCCAGAACGCATTAAGCTCGTATCTCAAGGTATTACTGTACAGTGTATGGTATTTTACATGATTTTCTGTTATAAAAGTGCAGACATAATCTTTAATGTACTTTAATTATCAAAATAATGTTATTGAAAATATAAAGGCATCTGCTGCAAATTGGAAGGTGGTAAGGTGTGTCAGCTTAATGACAGAATATCAGTTTACCTTTTTATGGATATTCCAATAATGTTTGGTATTGTCAGCTTAAGTCCCCTCTGTGCTAGATGGTTTCATGTTGCTTGCATTCTCAATATTAATTATCAGTTTGATGAGACTTTTCCCATTTGTATCTTCTATTTCTGTTTCAACTAATATGGAAACTGTAACTTAGGATGGTAAGGTTCATCAAAAATTTATTGCTTGAAAAGTTACATACTGTATTATAGGTATAAAAAACTATAGAACCAGTACAGAATATGAAAGGCTTCATATGTTTTTAAAGAGCATTTACATAATATATTGATTTAAAAAACCATTGTTCAAAACTAGTTCAGAGTATAAATTATAGAAAGTAATTGTAGCTTCATGCATTTGTTCCGTCACAAATACAAACCAACGCTATTTATAGGGGAAATGACTCGGCGAAGCTAAAAGACGAGCCATAAGACTTTAGCGAGTGTTAACCATCCACCCGCTAGTTAGGGGGGTGGAAGGTAGTTAGCTACCCCGCTCACTCACACACTTGGGCTGAGTAACCACTTAGACTATGGGTCTGTGGAGAACAGATGTTGCTGCTCTCCTCCTTTCCTTTTGACTTGCCACTACTGACTTAATTGGTTTTTTTATTCTTTTTATTTTCAGGGTGTGTGCTTCCCTCCTTGACTGTCCTTATGCAGACTTTTCCAAGACCTGATGGCCATTCCTGTGAGACTTTCATGTCCTCCATGGATACGGATCCGCATTCGCTGTGTCCTTCCTGCCGAGGGTGGTGTTCTGATCATGACAACATCTGCCCTGAATGCTGGGAGTGGTCTACCTCTCACTGGAAGAGGTTCGGGTGCTGATGGAAAAATAAGTCCGAGAGATTTCTACTAAAGAAAATCCCGTTGGCAACCTAGGCACAAAAAAAGAACCATCTTTCGTATATTCGTAAACAATTAATTTGGGCAATACAGTACATGGAAACTGAGAATCCTCCATGTTACCCAAATTGCATTAGAAACTGATTATAATGTGCTATATAAAGCATTTTAATGTTATGGATTAATCAAAGAAATTCGATTGAGACTTCAAAATGACAAATGGAAGTCTGGATATCCTTTAATAATCACAGTGAAGCATTTAATGCAATCTGCAATGTGATGAAAAGTTGGATGTCAAACCCCATCTAAACTTCACTTATGGAAGGGGAGTAGTTTTCAACAAAGGTCTATATGAATTTACAGAGGAGTCACCTACAGTACAGTATATGAATTTACAGAGGAGGAGATACTGGCCATGTGTCCACTAAATAAATGGAAAGTACATAAAGTTCCTGGAACATTGATGCTTATCCTTACTTTCCAGGATGCTGATGTACCTTTAAATATTACTATTGAAAATGAATGGATTATAGTTTGACCTTTCAAGCAGAATCCTCTGCAAGGTTTTAAATGGTTTAAATTTGGACACCCATCTAAAGTTAGTAAAAATAAAAAAATGTGTCGCGTTTGTTCCAAATCTTATCATGGCTAGTGTACAGTACACTTGAAGAAGCCAGGTGTTTAAACTGCATCTCTAATCATAAGTCCACTGATAGATACAAACTGTATAATTTGGAGGAAGCTGCCCTCAACAAATCCAGTTTAGACTACATCTGTGGGACATGCAAAAGGACTACTGAATAAATTAGCTAGCTATGCAAAGGCATTAAAATCAAAAGGAAATTTACCACAGGACACATCAAACCCACCTAGTACTGTCAATAGTTCTAGAATAAGAAATACACCATCCAATAATAAAATGCTGCATGACAAAGTAAGCATATTGCCTCCTGAGGCTTTGCCTATCTTAGTACAACCTTCGTCCCCTATTACAAACAATACTAGAAACCTCTCTCAGGCTGTGTCCTTGCCTGATTTGATGGAGGTTCCACTCAAAACCAATTTACCTGTTGCACCTGTAATAGGAAAAGTGCAAAAACCAGGTATCTCACCACCTATTAATCGAAAAAGAGAGACCTCCATCACTCTCGCCCCCTTCCATAAGAAACATTGAAGTTATGACATCAAATGAATTTTATGTTTTGTCTTTATATTTCTGATCAATCTTAAAACAACCTAAATAAATCAGGAATTACAGTTCAGTTCTATCCGTCTCAGCATATAGATCAAAAGGACATCTGGAGGCTGGAGACCAGTCATCGACCTCTCAGCTCTGAACAAGTTTGTCAAACAAACTCCGTTCAGCATGAAGATGGCGGACACGGTCAGACTAGCAGTAAGACCGAAAGACTTCATGTGCACACTGGACCTATAGGACGCGTACTTCCAGATCCCAGTCCATCCGTCTTCAATGAAGTACTTAAGATTCAGCCTAGACAACAGAAAGTACCAGTTCAAGGTGCTGTGCTTCAGTCTCTCCACAGCACCACAAGTCTTCACCAGAGTGTTCACCGTAATATCATCTTGGGCACACAGGATTGGCATGTCTCCTCCGTTATCTGGACGACTGGTTAATCCTAGCAGACTCGGTGTCGACCCTTCTTCAACACCGAGACAAACTTCTGAGACTTTGCTAAGATCTGGGGATCATGGTAAATATCGAGAACTCTTCACTGCTTCCTACTCAAAGAATGGTATACCTAGGCATGATTATAGACACCACTCTCCACAAAGCCTTCCCATCAGACAACAGGATAGCAAGGCTGAGGAAGGTCGCAAGACCTTTTCTCAGACGAGAAGAACTTCCAGCCTAATCGTGGTTAGGTCTCCTTGGTCACCTTTCATCGCTGGCCCATCTAGTTCCCAATGGTCGCCTCAGGATGAGATCCCTCCAGTGGCGACTCAAGTCCTGGTGGAATCAAGCGTACGACTCCTCTGACATCCAGATCCCCATGGGACCTGTGGAACTGACGGATCTCCAGTGGTGGGTGGCAGACGAGAACCTACGAAAAGGAGTGGATCTTCTCATCCTCCCCCCGGATTTGATGCTGTTTTCGGACGCTTCAAAAGAAGTGGGGGGCCCACATGCTGCACCACACGACCTCAGGCCTCTGGTTAGAGTCAGAAAAGTACCTCCACATAAATCTCCTAGAGATGAAGGCCGTCTTTCTGGCCCTTCAACAGTTTCAACAGTACCTGGCAAGTCACTCTTTGGTGGTAATGAGCGACAACACCACAGTAGTGGCCTACATCAACAAACAAGGAGGTACTTTTTCGCAGCAACTATTCCATCTAGCAGTAGAGATACTGAGATGGGCCGAAATCCACTCGATACCACTATCGGCATGCTTCATTCCAGGCAAAAGGAATGTACTCGCCAACAACCTGAGCAGAGCATCTCAGATAGTGAGTACTAAGTGGTCTTTGGATCATCTAGTAGCCAACAGTGTCCTGACTTTGTGGGGTTCTCCGACTGTGGACCTCTTCGCAACGGCCCGGAACTTCAGGCTCTCGCTGTACTGTTCCCTAGTGCCAGACCCCAATGCTCTCTGGCAAGATGCTTTCCAACAACGGTGGGACAACATCGACGTTTACGCCTTTCCCCCAGTCTTTCTGATAAGGAGGGTACTCAACAAGACCAGAACATCGGTCAATCTTTCAATGACCCTCATAGCTCCGCTATGGCATCACGCAGAATGGTTCCTGGACCTTCTGTAACTCCTAACGGAGCCACCAAGAGAACTCCCTCCACGACACAATCTACTCAAACAACCACATGCCAACATCTTCCACAAAGCCATAGGTTCACTACGGCTTCACGCCTGGAGACTATCCAGCATTTCCTCTCTGAGAGAGGATTTTCGCAACAAGTTGCGATCAGGATGTCTGGACACCTGCGAAAGTCTTCAGCAGCAGTCTACAGGCAAAGTGGAAAGTCTTGTGTGGTTGGTGTCATGGAAGGGGTATCTCTCCACTCGATGCCACAATTCTAACAATAGCGGAGTTCCTTGTGTATTTGCATGAAGAAATGCGCCTTTCAGTCTCGGCAGTGAAAGGCTATCGCTCAGCCTTAAGTCTCGCCTTCAGGCTGAAAGGAATGGACATTTCCTCATCGCTAGAACTTGCTCTACTCATACGTAGTTATGAACTTACTTACCCTCAGTCGGAAGTGAGACCTCCCCCATGGAACATGGTTCGAGCTCTCAGGTCTCTTAGGAGACCTCCCTATGAACCATTACGCCAGGCATCAGATCGCCACCTAACCTGCAAGACAGTATTCCTGTTAGCTTTGGCCTCAGCCAAGCAAGTCAGCGAACTTCATGGTCTCTTGTATGACATTGCCCATTCAAGGAGATTGGGGGAGGTGACGTTCAGCTTCGTCCCTGAGTTTATTGCTAAGACTCAGAATCCAGGAGTAGCGGATCCTTGATTCGACTCCATGCGGATTTCTAGTCTCCGTACTGTAACAGATGACCCAGACCATCTCTTACTATGCCCAGTAAGGAGCTTGAGGCTGTACCTCAAAAGAACAGCCGCAGCCCGTCCTCGTGTGCTAGCACTATTCGTCAGCACAGGAAGGACTAAGAGGAGGGTCACCAAGAACACCATCTCTGCATGGATTCGCAGGGTCATTGACCTGGCACTGAATCCAGACCCTCCTCCATCACATTGTCCCAGAGCACATGATGTCAGGGGCATAGCTACATCCCTGGCCTTCAAAAGAAATTTTTCAGTGACACAGATTCTTCAAGCTGGGGTGTGGAAACTTCAAACAACGTTCACATTCCACTACCTGTAAGACATGACCCACAGGAGACTTGATATGTTCTCTATTCGTCCTGTGGTGGCTGCACAACAGCTGGTTTAAAACCTCAAGCTCCTTATTGGACAAGTAGCAGAAGGTTGAGGGCATTGTTACCTGGTTTTAGTCTGCATGAATGAAAAGGTTTGACTGGCCCTTATTCTTATCTTCATCATCCCCTCTCTTGGGGAAAGCAGCATCTTTGGTTCTCTGCACAGCTGACCTCAAACCACTGCAGGTAAACCATGCTCCCTTGTGTTCCTAGTATTAAGATTAATACTGTTATGTCCCCATACCCTGACGAGGTGGTATTGGGAAAGTCCTAGTCTACAAGTTTCCATCTAAAGAACTTCAGAACAACTTTCTAAGACGAGTCACACTTCTTCATACCTTCACACATAGCTTGCGTAGGCTGCAGACCTTGCGTAGCAAGGTTTTAGCGGGGTGCAAGGACTCCTTATTTCTTGGGTGCTTACACACTCAAATAAGGAGTCCCCAGGCAAAGCCAAAAGCCAGACTGGCTGGGACGTCCACCCTTCCTAATGGGTGAGTCATCCCTATTAAATAGCATGGTTTGTATTCCAGTTACGGAACAAATGACAAATTCGTAGATAATTTGTATTTTTCCTAACTATACAAACCTTAGCCATTTAACCAAACTTGTCTGCCAGTCCTATCCCCCTTGAAGTCCTACCTCCAAGCAAAGTGAGCTCAAGCACAGGTGTGTGAGGGGGGGGGGGTGGAAAGCTACCCTCCCCTACCCCCGCTAACTAGATGTGTGGGTAGTAAACCCTCGTTAAAAATTAATGGCTCGTCATTTCAGCTACACCGAAAGTAATACCCCTATTAAATAGCTAGGATTTGTATAGTTAGGAAAAATACAAATTATTTACGAAATTGTCTTATTACTGTACAGCCTTTGCAGGTTCTGTGCCATACACAGTTAAGAGCATAGTGTCGTCTAATAGTGGACTGTTACCCATTGTAGCCTCCTCTTGGGTCATGGGATACAAGAGTGATGTGCACCATTTCTCACCTTATCAGACTGCATATTCATCCTGGGTTGTTTGTACGCCAGAAGGCCAACGAGGCTTCCTCCCACTCAAGGAAGACTCCCATTTTAAATGACAAAGGTTTGTTTCGGGTAGGAACAAATCACAAAATTTTAAAATAATTTGTATTTTTCCTATTTATACAAACCGGAGTCATTTAATTTTTACTTCGCGCCATATCCATCCCGCAAGTCTCAGCCGGAGTTAGAGTGAGTTCTCCCTTTCAAGCCAGAGCCTGTCGAGCCAACACATGGGCGAGTAGGTATCCACATTGGTTACCAGATCTTCGATGATTTTTCATCAGATGTATAGTTTTGCACGCCAGAGTATACCATTTTATGACTCGAGTTTGCATAGCTAGGAAAAATACAAATATTTTTTTTAATTTGTGGATTTAACAATTATGTTGAGAAGTGTTTGATGTTTGTGAGTGCTTCATCATTTTTGTTTTAATTTTTACAGATGAATTACGACCAATTTACTCCATACATCAGAGGACTGTTCGTCTTCATGACACTAATGAGTGTGTTAAGCGATGTGATGCTTACATGTACAATTATATTTTTCCATACAATGCCACAAAAAATTGCCGGTGGGGCCATCGCCATGGCCACATGGTTTATTACTTACAGGTAGGTTATTAATTAAAAATCTTTTTGAAGCTTTTTATAGATTTCTTTTACAATTGTTTTCTTTTTTCTATTTTTATGGTAATGTCATTTACCATTTTGTTAATTATCAGTTTTCATGTTTTGTCAACACAAAGTGAAATACTTGTTTGTGGACTTGAGTCTGTCATTGGGAGAAACAGTATTTTATTATTTCAAAGATCAAGTGAAATGCTTTACATAGCGTAACCAGTAGAGACCAGGAAAATGAAAATAATTGTAACATTTCTTCTTAAACCGTTGCAATAATGATAGCTATTTTAGTTATACAGTATTAGGTTTCATGAACATCATTTAAGACCAAAAATTCACATATTGTAGTTAGCTTTGAAAATGCAGTACAGTATATACTATGTCAGGATCTGTGCAGTGTCCCTGCTCTTCAAGCTGCATTGCTGTCTACTTTATACTTTTCAATCATTCCTTCTTGGGGTCTTCTTACTCAGCTTTCCAACTTCCTTACCTTTACCTTTCTCTAATTTTCACCTCTCTTTCAAGAATGTATCCTTCAGTCTATGTATTTGGAAAAAGTAGGGGTTAGGAGTTTTTTTTTAATAAGGAAAAGGGACTGTCATGGTGAAAAGGTTAAAGGACCAGTAGGTGTATGAAAAGACCAGCATGTGAAGAAGAATTAAGTCTGGTATGAAAACAAAAACATGCATGATAATAAGATAATGGCATATTGACTATTTATGTTAAAAATCTTTAGTGCTTAATGTTCCACATTTTTTAGTATTTTAGTTATCATTATTGAAAAAGCGATTTTTCTAAATGCTGTACAGTACTGTATTTATAAAACAAAAATTTGAGACTACTGTAATGAGTAACATTTATAGTATCATGAATTCAGCTAAATGATTTGTTCTACATTGATAGGTGTGAGTTGAAGCAAGGTAGAGTTAAAAGATATTGGTCTGTTACATGAGAATATTGAAGGTGGTGCCCTTTTACGGGTGAAAAAAGTTAGTTGCAAAGGAATTTGATCATCTGAAATTAGATTTGGATTTACGAAATTGGGTTGTTTAGTCCAGCGCTGGGGAATTTAAGACCATTCAGTGCCACATTAAAAGGTAAAATACAGTAGGTTAGACAGCATGATGGAATACAGAAAGTTGGGAAGGGGATAAAGTAGGAAGTAAAGAAAGTGCAGCTAGGGCCCAAAGGAACGGTGCACTACCCTCCCTACTATGTTTCATGTTATATTGATATGAAACTTAGAGTTGTTCCTACACAAAAACAACTTTTGTCCTTTAATTAGGAGATTAATTTAAGCACAGTTGGAACTCTACAGTTAAAACTTATAACAAGGTGTCGGCAGTTGCCAGTAAATACTGACTAGTGGTGGGGAACTCCCCAATTGCCGTTACACTAAACAGTCACATTGATTTCTGCTGCCAAATAACATAGACGTGCTATCGGCATCTCTTCAAACTTGGCTTTTAACATTCTTTTTTAACTCTTAGATAAGTCTCGAGGCTGGGAGATTTGCCTACAGGATTTCCATTAGCGAAATAGGTTTGCCTCTCCCTTGGGAGGAGTCTCTAAAAGTTTCAGAGCTCATTCCCATTTGCAATGCTATGTTAAGCCTTTGAACTTAATCCCTTGATATGGAATACTGTAAAACTTTAGCATCTCATAACATTGTCAATGGGTCTGAACTTGAACGTCTGGTTAATATTCCGCCCTTGAGTCAGACTTCTGATTGTCCTACCCCCTACGAGTTTGAAAAGAATTTGGTATCTGGAAGAACAAATTCTCTTTCCCAAAAGAGAGATTATAGTCTTTCTAAGAATGTTGCATGCATTTTCGAGCAATGTCTCCAAACGCTCAGGAGTTTGGACTCTGAATCGTCGTTTACCAGTAAACGCTCTACTTCACACATACAACCTTCTTTGACTTGTTCGAAACCCTTCCTCATCTGACCTTGTATGTACTCAGCGCGCTCTTGATACGCTTGTGTAGAGTGCGCTTTCACACTGACACAACAGTGCGTTCCCACAATAATGCAAAATCTGACAGAACTTCACACAATCCCATGGATCTGCATGCTTTCTCCCCAAGGAGAAATATTTCCATGTATCCTGAATGCATGATCGTAATTACGAGTGCTCGTTTGTTAACCACACAGCTAGCAATGATGACAGGTGCGCTCATTTGAAGCACTTGTCTAGCACACAGCACGCAAGCAATGTGCGCTCTCCTAGTCCCTTCCCAAATGGGCGTCAGGGGAAGTAACTTGCTTCAAGTAACTTGATGTGTGTAAACATTACACTTGACCAGTATTTTGTGCAATTTGACAGTCAAGCTGAAGAGCAAGTCGAGTGAATAGACACAAGGTCTGTTTTCAGGTAAGTTTCTTCCCCTGCATTCACCACTGGCAAGATACTTTCTTTCTATTTGACCTGTGTGAACATGCACTTATCTCTAATTTGATTTTGGCTGGTAATGCATCTCTCATCAAGGTGTCACTTTTTTTTGTATCTCTTGGCTAACAGCATAAAGTAGCTTATAAAAAATACTTGGGGACATTCTTAAGCCCCCTTTATTCCCCTTTTTATCCACTCCTTTGCCCAAATACGCTTTTCTTGAGTAACCACCTCCTTAATTATATCTAATATCTTGTTGTACAATAACTTGGACACATTTTTAATTTCAAGCTTTGTAAGATCCATTGTAAAAAAAAGAATATATGCATGTTCCAAATGCACAGCATAAACTGAGAGGCTTGACCCTGTCTATGATGGCTGAAAGGCTTGCAGCCCAACACATTACATTTATGGTTTCAGAGGCCTCCAACACGGAGGCTGCAACAATGTTAATACTTCAAGTTGCATCATGGTCATACCACTGGTCAGGGACAATGATATATTTATCCTCCGAGTAAAGGGCTCTTGGGCACAGAAGACAAGTTCAAGATTTATACTCATCAGTGGAGCTTTTGGTCCATCAGACAGCCAACCAGTGGGTCCACTGGATCCTGAAGAAGTGAGTCCTGGTGGCCTCCAAGTTTGCGAGATTTAGTAGACTAGAGAGAGGACCAGAAGTTTCATTTAAGACTCCATTTCCCATGGAGCAGGTAGAATTTACAACTGAGAAATTAAGGAATTCTAACCAAGATTCACTTCACCAAACGGTGTCGTTTAGACCACAAACCAACTTGAACGACTATTCCTGGTTGTCTCCCCTTTCTAGGCACACTTTGGGTCCAGATTTTAGACTGGTGTCAATTAGGAGTGACTTAAGAGCCCAACCTTCAGCATCAGGGAATCTTACGTATTTTGGTCATTCTTTACACCAACGAAGGGCTTGGAGCCACAATCATAAAAGCAGAAGTAGGCGAGATCATCACTCGCGCTAGGGCCGGCACTTCCCCATTCAGCCATCACCAGTGAGGGGATGCCTGACAGAGAGAGGGATGAGGTAGTAATTCCCTGGGGGGCAGAGCAGAAGTTCTTTGAATCAGTTACTGCCACCCTTTCACCAGATCTCCCTCTCCTCTTGATCCAGCTCTGAGGAGGTGATCCTTCTATCGCCGAGGAACAAAGAAAGACTTTGCTCTGTGTTCAGAGATGCAGACTATGCTTTTAGGGGGGGCCGGCTGGCTAATGCCTATTTTTAATGACAGGACTTTGACATTCATATCACCTAATAAGGTGACTTGGGACATCCCCAAACTGCGTAGGACTTTTGCCTCTGACCTTCAGTTTTGCGATGCCAGGGCGATTTATCCTGAAAATTAGTGTTTTTAAAATTCTATCCTCCCTTGATAATTATTACTAAGATCTGGGATTACTACCTGATATAGACTTCTAATAATGTGAAGAGTTTCTTTCTTAAAGTAATTTTTTTTGCCAGATATGAATTTTTTCATTATGATAAAAAAAATAAACCCTAAAAATCAGGGAAAAAATTTAAGAAAAAAAATATGAAACAAAAATTGGAAAAAAAGGGCTTCATTTCATTGTTTTATAATGTATTTCTAAGTTATATACCAAATGTCAATGCTATATCTTTAAAACTAAGGGAGACTATTGAATTTGAAGGTCAAAAAGTATAGTTTTGAGATATGGGTGTTCAGAAGTTTTTCTTTGTATTTTTACAAAGACAATATTAATAAATCATAATTATGAAATTCATGTTCATTTTTGGGTATTAATAAAAGAAAACAAAGTTATTTATCATAATTTAATCATAAATGAAGATCCTTTGCTCCATATCTAGCTTCTTTTGGTTCCTGTGAGGCAAGGTGGCGTCTCTCTCTCTCCTGAACTCTTAATAGAGCGAATTTGTTTTCTTCCTTATGTTAGCAAGATGTTGATTGGAAATTCTTGCCGAAAACGAGAAAGACAAACATATAAATGAGTGAATGTCAGGGGGCCTTCAAAGTTATTCTTCGTATTTTTACACAGACAACATTAATAAATCCTGATAATTATGAATTTTATGTCCCTTTTTGGATATTGATAAACGAAAAGTTATTTATCATAATTTACTCAAAAACGAAGATTCTTTTTCTCATTATCTTGCTTCCTTTGCTCATGTTAGGCAAGGCTGTTGCTTCTCCATAAAAACAATCTCTCTGTCTATTTTTTACGACCGATATTACCCTCTTCTGAACTCTTAATAGAGCGAATTTACTTCTTCCTTATGTTAGCAAGATGTTGAAATTGTCTTTTCCTCTTTTAAATGATAAAATTCTTGCCAAAAACGAGAAAAACAAACGTAAAATGAGTGAATGTCAGAGGTCAAAGTCAGGCATGTACTCTCTCTCAGGTTTGTGGTAGGACTGAAGGGTGAAACAATTTACAATCTTTTGCAACTCGTGGAAGTTATACAGATGCCATTGTTCACAATTTTTTTTACATTAAAATGTAATAATTACCCTGTAACTATGAAAATAATAGGAATTTGGACAAAATATTTCGTACACATATTCTCCATTGCCATACGAAGCTCTGTGAATTTTTTCAGGATTTTGTGTTTTTCTTCCTATGCCCCCATATATTGGCATTCCCGCCGGCACCCTTAAAGGGACTTATAGAAGGAGTCCAGGACAGCCTTTTGGGCTTCTTTAGCCTTCTGTTTCTTGTTGACAAAGTTTCAGAAGTTTGGAGACCTGTAGTCAATTTCTAGTTCAGGATGTAAAACCTAACACTGTCAGATATGCGGTAAGGAATAACGACTTTATGATCTCACTCGATCTCAGGGTTACACATGTCCAAAAACCCATAATTTTCTCTTCTAGGAAGTATAAACGAGTTGTCCAAGGGAGCAAGGTCTTCAAGTTCATCAATTCTTTGCTCTGGGCTGTCCATGGTCTGTAGGTATTTACAGTACTCAAGTGTTTACATTGGGGTCAGCAATGGGCTCACACCCACAGAATTTGTCTGAGTTACTACCTAGAAGACTGGCTGATACTGATAGACCCAGAGTCCGAACTTCTCATCATTAGGACAGATTTCTCTCATTTTGTTGCATTCTGGGGATTGTGACAAATCTAGAGAAGTCCAAGCTTTCTCCAAAGCAAAGAATGACATACCGGGGCATGAACATAAATACTGTAACAAGAAGGGTTTATCCATCCAAGGAAAGGGTAACCTGATTCAAGACGGCAGCTCAGCCATTCCTTCGTCAGTCACAGTTACCTGTGCAACAACTTCTGGGTCATTTGACATCACAAGAAAAACTTGTTCCTCACAGTCTGCTCCATCTATGATCGTTACAATGACGCCTTGAAGACATTCCTCACAGTCTGCTCCATCTATGATCATCACAATGATGCCTTGAGGACAATCTTCACTGTCCGCTCCATCTACTATCATTACAGTGATGCCTTGAAGACATTGTTTGCAAACTGCAGACTTGGCCTGGACCCTGGTACCAATACAGCAAGACATCAGACTACCCACTTTAGTGGCTAGACAAGGAGAATCGGTTTCAGGGCTCTCCCTTAGTGTTCTGCTCCAAATCTTCTGTTTACAGACACATTAAAGATAGAGGGTGTCTCATAGGATGTCTGACATCAGGGCAAAGGTCACAAGAGGACAAGGCTCGAGTTGAAGGCAGCTTCTTTAGTGTTTCAACATTCAATATCTTCTAGTTGTGAACGAAAATACACCCGTAGTGGCATAGGCCAACAAAAAAAGGGGGCACAGTATCTCACATTTTGTTAAATAACGGTGACGGTGCATGAATAGGCAATCCACAATGCCCTAGTGCTCTTAGCCCAATTCACTCTTGGCAAGAGGAAAGTCATAGCAGACATGTTGAGTCGAAGTGTCAGATAGTTGCATCCACAAGCAGTGACAAAGCTTTTGACTCGTGGGATTCCCTGACAGTTGACACGTTCACTACAAGCCTCAACAGAAAACTGCCAGTTTACTACTCAACAGTGCCAAACCCGGCAGCACTCAAGCACACGTTTCAGCATTCATGGGACGACCTTGACGTCTATGCTTTTTTGCCCTTTATCCTTCTCCAGAGGGTGATAACAAAGATGCTTTCTTCCAAAGACCTAAAGTTGATGCTAATAGCTCCGAAATGGCCGCAAGTAAAATGGTAGCCGGACCTTTTGAATCTGCTAGTGTGGAGGTTCTGATAGAGCTTTCCCAGTTGCACTACCTTCTCTGTCAGACCTACCTGCAGAGGTTCCACAACTTGGTGTAATCCCTATCACATCACTGGTAAAGGTTATCCAGCTCCCTCTCTGAAACAGGCTTTTCGAGTGAGACGGCACGAGACGTGTCGCGATGCCTCAAGGAATTCTCCAGTGATGTGTATAGAGTAAAGTGGGCCATCTTCTGTGCTTGGTGCCATCGAAGGAATACTTCTCTCGGAGCCTCTATTCAACTAAGGGCAGATTTTTCAGCTTACCTACAAAAGGAAACGCTCCTTTCAGTCTCAGCAGTAAAAGGGTATCATTTGGCCTTGAGCCAGGAACTGAGAGAGAGAGGAGTGAATATTTTCCCTTCATGGGAATTATCTGTACACTACATGCCAGGAGTATGGAGCAGACCTGTCCTCTACAGTATGTGAGATTCAACCTCCAGTTTGGGAGATAAACAAAGGTGTTGCAGTTTTTGAAGAGGACACTTTATAAATCATTGAGGCAACCCTCAAATAGGAACCTTACCTGAAAACAGGTTTTCTGCTTGGCCTATCTTAAACAAAGCGGATAGGCAAATAACACAGACTTTTGTGTTCATTCCCTCATTATGAACACTGGAAGCAGGTCCTTTTATCTTTTATTTCTGAGTTTGTAGCGAAAACTCAAAATACGTCGATCCTGGATTCCAAGTTTTCATCTTTTACATTCTTCTCTCAGGGAAGTAACTGACAGTCCAGGTGAGTTACTTTTGTGTCCAATAATGGCTCTAAGGTGGTACTTTAAAAGTATGGTTTGGTTGCAGACACTATAGGGGACTTCAGCTAGTCTCGAACCCCAGTCCAGTAGATCGCCAGGCAGGGATGTTTCCAATAGGCTATCACAACCCTATAGAGAAAAAGTCACCCAACATACAATCGCCTTTTAGCTTTGGGAGACTTTTAGCAATATTATGCTAGATCACCCGATGCATCAGAACAAATAGGTGCTACTGTCGTCTTCAAGAAAAATTTCTCTGTTGTACAAGTTTTAGACGATAAGTATGGAAGTGTCAAACCACATTCACATCGCATTATTTGCGAGAATGCACTCATAGGACTTTCGACACTTAAGCCTGTGAATACTGCTCAGCAAGTGGTGTAGCAACCATAGTTCTTTTATAGTACCGAAGTATCATGTCCAAGATAGCGATTACAGCATAAATCTACGTTGTAGGCGAGAGGGCCTGGCCCTTTTCCTCTCCTTCTCTCCTGAGGTATAGCTGTTTGAAAACTGAATAGCTAGATAGGTGCAGATATAGGTAAGCCTCATCTTTGGCTACATCTTTTCTATAGATATCAATAGTTTTCATTCCACCATCCTCCTTACGAGGGGGCAGGATGGAGGTGTTCAGCCAAACCTATCAATTTATTGTTTATGGCTTATTTGACTCTTACCAGTCAAAGAAAAGATTTTCTTTTGCAACTGCCCTGGTTGCACGGGCTGTGAACCTGATAGTACTTATGACCCTGGTTTGCGAGGTGTCAAGGATGCTTTTCTCTGCTCCTTATCAGGTCTAAGATCAGCACTCGGGATTTTAGCTTGCCAGTTTGGTAAAAGATGAAGGTTTTTATATGTAGGAAAATCAAGTTTTAAAAGCATTTTGTAATTTTCATAACTATACAAACCTGAGTCCCTTAGCTTAACTTCCCACCATCACCTTCCACAAAAGTCCCAAATACAATCAAAGTGACCAGTGTACAGCAAAGGGGGCTGGGCATCCCCGCCATCTCGATAGAAGTTTTATCTACAAAGTTCCAGCTGTGTGCTTGAATCAATATCCTAATTAAAGGACTCGGGTTTGCATAATTAGGAAAAATACAAATAAAATTTATGATATTTGGAAGGAATCCTGGAAAACTCTTTCTAGCCATGGCTTTAGACTAGGCTCCTAAAGTTAAAGTACAGCAGTATTGTACATTTATTTTTCTTCATTTGAAATCTTTTTTTATATTACTGTTCTGTACCAACTGTTCTCTACTAAGTGTATTGCACTCATTTGTTTTTTTTAATTTTCATCTCTGTAGAGTGTGGTTTAAATCTGATGCATCACCTGGTTTGCCTGGCTGTGGGTTATTCCAGTACCAGAATTTGAAAGATAAGGCAAAGGAAGCTCCAATAAAAAGAAGGGGTTCTCTATGTAAGGTAAGTAGGGGGCTAGGAACCTCCTCTCCTGTACCTACATCCTGTGAGACATCGACAAAGAGATGGAGCTGGGGGGAGAGTGACTGCTCCCCGCACTCTAGTTTTGGGGTGTTTGAATGTGCGTGGATGTAGTACGATAGAGAGTAAAAGATGTGAAATTGGAAGTATGTTTAGGAATAGAAGGATGGATGTATTGGCCTTGTGTGAGATGAAGATAAAAGGAAAGGGTGAAGTGATGTTTGATGAAATGTCTGGTAGAGTGTCTGGGATTGAAAGGGGAAGAGCGAGAGAGGGTGTGGCTTTATTGCTGAGTGAATGGATGACAGGTAAAGTAGTGGAATGGAAGGAGATATCATCTAGGTTAATGTGGGTAAGGGTTAGGTTGGGTAGGGAATGTTGGGCGTTTATCAGTGCGTATGGGCCAGGTAGTGAGAAAAGTGATGAATTAACGGTGTGTAGAAGGACTGGGTAGAAGGAATTATGTAGTTGTCATGGGTGACTTAAATGCTAGAGTGGGCGCTGGAGAGGTAGAAGGTGTCATTGGGAACTATGGCGTACCAGGTGAAAATGAGAGTGGTGAGAGACTGGTAGATATGTGTGTTGAGTAAGAGATGGTGATAAGTAATAGCTTTTTCAAAAAGAAAGATAAAAATAAGTATACATGGGTAAGAGTGGCAAATGGAAGAGTAGTAGAAAGGGCATTAATGGATTATGTGCTGATAACTAAAAGAATGTTTGGAAGATTGAAAGACGTGCACGTGTTTAGGGGTATGGCTAACGGTATGTCTGATCATTCTTTGGTGGAAGGAAATTTAGTTGTAGCAAAAGAAATGGGGGAATAGAGTAGGTGGATGTAAAAGGGAGGTAGTGAGGGTTGAAGAGCTAATAAAACCGGGGGTAAAAAGTAAATATCAGGAAAGGTTGAAAATGATATATGACGAAGTGAAAGTAAGAGAAACTGGCAATTTAGAGGAGGAGTGGAAGTTAGTAAAAGAAAACTTTTTTGGGATTGTAAGTGATGTGTGTGTAAAGAAGGTTGTTGGAGGCAGCATGAGGAAGGGCAGTGAATGGTGGAATGAAGGAGTGAAGGTAAAAGTGAAAGAGAAAAAGAGGGCTTTTGAAGAATGGCTGCAGAGTAATAGTATAGAGAAGTATGAAAAATATAAAGAGAAAAATGTGGAAGTAAAGCACAAGGTACGTGAGGCAAAAAGGGCAGCTGACCTGAGGTGGGGTCAGGGATTGGGTCATTCATATGAAGAGAATAAGAAGAAGTGAAGAGAGTAAGGAAGGCTGGCTTAAGAATTGAAGAGACAGTGAAAGATGGAAATGGAAGGTTGTTAAAAGGAGAGGAGGCAAGGAAAAGATGGGCGGAATATTTTGAAAGTTTACTGAATGTTGAGGATAATAGGGAGGCAGATATAATTGCTGTTGCAGGTGTTGAGGTGCCAGTGATGGGAGATGAGAATGAGAGAGAGATTACAATAGATGAAGTGAGGAGAGCACTAGATGAAACGAGAGTAGGAAAAGCATCTGGTATGGATGGTGTGAGAGCTGAGATGTTGAAGGAGGGGGGTGTGACTGTACTTGAATGGTTGGTGAGATTGTTTAATATGTGTTTTGTGTTGTCAATGGTACCAGTAGATTGGGTTTGTGCATGTATTGTACCACTATATGAGGGTAAGGGAGATGTGCATGAGTGTTGTAATTCAAGCGTAGTTGGAAAAGTGTATGGTAGAGTAATGATTAATAGGATCAAGGATAAAACAGAGAATGCAATCTTAGAAATACAGGGTGGTTTTAGAAGAGGTAGGGGTTGTATGAATCAGATTTTTACAGTTAGGCAGATATGCGAGAAATATTTAGCAAAAGGTAAGGAGGTGTATGTTGCGTTTATGGATCTGGAGAAAGCGTATGATAGAGTTGATAGGGAAGCAATGTGGAATGTGATGAGGTTATATGGAGTTGGTGGAAGGTTGTTGCAAGCAGTGAAAAGTTTCTACAAAGGTAGTAAAGCATGTGTTAGGATAGGAAATGAAGTGAGTGATTGGTTTCCGGTGAGAGTAGGGCTGAGACAGGGATGTGTGATGTCGCCGTGGTTTTTTAACTTGTACGTTGATGGAGTGGTGAGAGAGATGAATGCTCGAGTGCTTGGACAAGGATTAAAACTGGTAGACGAGAATGACCATGAATGGGAGGTAAATCAGTTGTTTGCGGATGATACTGTACTGGTTCCAGACACAGAAGAGAAGCTTGGACGATTAGTGACAGAATTTGGAAGAGTGTGTGAGAGAAGGAAGTTGAGAGTTAATGTGGGTAAGAGTAAGGTTATGAGATGTATGAGAAGGGAAGGTGGTGCAAGGTTGAATGTCATGTTGAATGGAGAGTTACTTGAGGAGGTGGATCAGTTTAAGTACTTGGGGTCTGTTGTTGCAGCAAATGGTGGAGTGGAAGCAGATGTACGTCAGAGTGTGAATGAAGGTTGCAAAGTGTTGGGGGCAGTTAAGGGAGTAGTAAAAAATAGAGGGTTGGGCATGAATGTAAAGAGAGTTCTATATGAGAAAGTGATTGTACCAACTGTGATGCATGGATCGGAGTTGTGGGGAATGAAAGTGATGGAGAGACAGAAATTGAATGAGTTTGAGATGAAGTGTCTAAGGAGTATGGCTGGTGTATCTCGAGTAGATAGGGTTAGGAACGAAGTGGTAAGGGTGAGAACGGGTGTAAGAAATGAGTTAGCAGCTAGAGTGGATATGGATGTGTTGAGGTGGTTTGGCCATGTTGAGAGAATGGAAAATGGCTGTCTGCTAAAGAAGGTGATGAATGCAAGAGTTGATGGGAGAAGTACGAGAGCAAGGCCAAGGTTTGGGTGGATGGATGGAGTGAAGGAAGCTCTGGGTGATAGGAGGATAGATGTGAGCGAGGCAAGAGAGCATGCTAGAAATAGGAATGAATGGCGAGCGATTGTGACGCAGTTCCGGTAGGCCCTGCTGCTGCCTCCGATGCCTTAGATGACCGCGGAGGTAGCAGCAGTAGGGGATTCAGCATTATGAAGCTTCATCTGTGGTGGATAATGTGGGAGGGTGGGCTGTGACACCCTAGCAGTACCAGCTGAACTCGGTTGAGTCCCTTGTTAGGCTGGGAGGAACGTAGAGAGTAGAGGTCCCCTTTTTGTTTTTGTTTCTTTGTTGATGTCGGCTACCCCCCAAAATTGGGGGGAAGGGCCTTGGTATATGTATGTATTGTCAAATTACTTAGTTACCTCTGAGGCTAGCTTTTTTAACTTTCTTTATTTAATTATTGTTAGTTTCATCACAAAACCGATTATTTATAACTTATTTTGTCAACTGAAGAAAATTAGCCCATAACTATTTTAACACATAAAAATACCCATTAATAACTGCGTAATTTTTTGTCTGTTGATCCGTTTACCAGCTCCCAGAGATACCAATATGGAAATAGGTTTCTTCAACACCTTCCCTGTTATCCTGAACAGGATACTTGTATTCTGGGGTAATGAAAGGAGAGTTTTCCCTTACCTATTTTTGGCTGTCATTTGGTTGTGACATTTTTTACTGTAAGAGGTCAATTTCAAAGATTTGCATAGAATAGAGTTGCATATCCATATTGGAAAATGTGGATTTCTCATAGGCAAGCTATAAAGCTTGTCATAATTTCGTGGCCATTTGCAAACAACCTAACCTGGGTTCATTGTAATCAAACGTAAGAAATAGTATTGGAATCACATCAATCAATTCATTCTTTATTTAATTTTTTTCTTCTTTTATCATCATTCTTCTCTGCTAAATATCTAATGAGTGATCCAAAGCTGTGTCTGCAGGAACAGGAGCCACATTTGGTTTGATGAGAAATTAACTCATTACTATTTGATTTAGTGAAATGTTAGTGTCAGAATTTTTTCTTAAAATAGTATCTCTTCACTTCCATCTTCTCCATACATAATTTTTACACCTTTGGCATGATTATGTACAATACCTTCCCATTACCAGTTGGTTTTATCGATAAAAGATCAATGACTTTATAGTTATTCCTACTCAGATACAAACTTCGGAGTCATTTAAATGGGTTAGTTACTCCTAGTTTTGTTTACTATGTCCAGAAAATCAAAAAAGAAAATTGGTTGATCGCATTACAATAGGTTGCTTGGCAACGCTACTACATGTCAGTGCTATGCGCTGCTAAAATGGCTTATGCCTCATATCTCCTGGTTGTCTTGCTTTTATATCCACACACGATACTTTTATAGTGTTTAGTGCTGTTTTTTTCTATATCACTGTCACTAGCTATGCTTTCATTATCTTGCGAGTAAAGTGTGTTGTATTATGGCTAATTCTTCTAGTGTCATTTGTTTGTGCTCCAGCCATGACGGCCGCCCCAGTGGCACCTCATGAGCTGTGGTAAAGTAGGGAGTGGCCATCCTCCTAGTGGGAGAAATATCGTTCTCAATGCAAGAAATGAGCCAAGAGAGTTTGTTCTCCTTTGTCTTCTTTCAACAATGGTAAGAAATGCAAGCTCGTTTATGCCTCAAAAGCTATCCCCCACCCTCCTCCTTTTGAAGCCCTCTGAGGCCCCTGGTATGGTGGACAATGTCCATAATGTAATTGGTTTGACCATAATTTTGTTAATGTCTTATCACCTATTACTGAGATTGTGCATTATGAGCCTGAGTTAATACTTGTGACTGATCCTTTAGCTATGGCTGCTGCACTCCCTGAGCTGAATCCAATACCAGTATCCTTCATACCCGATTATTCTGCCTTGCAAATATCTCCCTCGCCTTCCACTAGTGTTGAGTGGTTAGCCTTATATTGTTAATTATGTCAGGAACGACTTCACTGTTGGAGATAAGATATCTCCTTTATAAGTGTTGTAAGTCTCCCTCTGTTCCCTTGCGCGGAACCCTAGAGTTGAGACTGCCATTTCCCTATGTACAGAAGCATCCTTATTGGAGGATCCCTTTTATCACTCCCAGTTCATTCCCACAAGCCAGGCTTGCCTCATACCCCGAGGGGTCCTCGGCACTGCTCTCCTCTAGAGTTCTCATGACTGTCCCCGACCTCTCCAGCACTTTATTTTGAGGTTGGTCGGACCACTTCAGCTGTGTCCACAACCACTACTTTATCAAAGCCAAGTTGCTCTAAATCATTTGTGTCCTCTCCTTCCAAGCCAACCGCTAGCAAATTGATTATAACCACTAAACCTTCATCACCCTCTAGTTTTTTCCATTCATGGTTCAGTCCGGAAGTACGTTCAGACTAACAAGTCTGTACATGCCACTGTTCCTATGCGTGATGTCACTCAATGTGATGCCATCCTTACACATGAAGCTATTGCTCCATGGGTTGCTCAGGCTAGCAAGTCTGATCGTGCTGCTGAGAAAAATAAAATTAAGTTTGCCAAAACTCCAGCCAGGTGGAACTTCTGTTCTCACTGACGGCTGATATTGTAATGGTTTGTCAGTGAGCCAACGGGACAATTGCCACCCTGCTACATTCACGTAACTACTACCTGGTTATTAACACCCTTTTATAATTTACGAGGGTATGTAAATGTGTGGAAACAAAAACAGGTTTGTTCCAACACTGAGTACTTACCTCAAACTACTTTCTTAGGAGTATCTGGGATCTCCTCGCATCCGACCAGAATTTTGTGTAGTTTACCCTACTCCCGTTTTCTATGCGGGGGTAATCTCTGGCGGAGTGATACACGCTCAGAGACGACCCGGGGTCAGAGAGCATGCTTGCTCAGGTCTCGATCTCCTGTAAGTTTTTGGTCGCGTCGGCGTTAACATCCTGACGCTCTCTCTTAACCCAGTGCGACCCTTTGTGTCTCACGCGGTCCCCACGTGGTCCCTTAGTGTGGTTCCCTATCCTTTCCCTCCGTGTTCCTGTGTCTCGTGGTGTCTTACTAGTGTGTTATGGAGCATCCCCGTCGTTGCCCTGGGCCTGTGGCCGGCAAATTGTGTGGCGCTTTCCTCTCTAAGCCCGCCCAAAGTTGACCCGCACTCCTTGTGTTCTTCGTGTAGGGGCAGTGTGTGTTCCCCTACAGCCACGTGTCCAGAGTGCGAGTCCTGGAATGAAGTGCAGTGGGTGCGATACGGCACTAAGAAGAAGGCCTCTCGACATTCTCCTAGGAAGACCAACGTCTCTTCGCCTCTCGCTTCGCCCGGCGTCCCGTCGGACAGTCTCTCTCTGCCGTCTTCCCCTACCCAGTGTAGGGGTCGAGGTAAGTCTGTTGCGGGGAAGCGGCCTGTGGTCCTTCCCCAGGAGTCTGAATTACCTGACAGTGGGATTGTGTCTTCGGTCCAGGCAAGTGGGGGGCCTGAGGGAGGGGCGGGTGTGTACCCGGGGGACGGAGCCCTGGTGAAAGCAGGTCCCGTCTCGTCGGACGATCCGATGTGGGGTAAAACTGCTGCAGTCTCTTCTCCCGCCTCTTGGGCAGGTTTTTCAGGTGCGTCAGCAGCCGAGGGTGCCGCTGAGAAGGAGGACTCGCCGCCGTCAGACACCCTCGTGTGGGCGCCTCCGAAGACGCCCTTCAGATCTCCCCTGAGGATGGAAGAGGAGTTTGAGACCTGGTTCCCCAGCGAGGAGCCCCCCCGCTCCCCTCCAACGCCTTCAGCTACGTTCCCGGCAGACTTCATGGAGCCTTCGTCGCCGACTGAACACCATGTAGAACCACCAGCAACGCGGCGCGATTCAGGCCCTTCAGCGAGGTCCTACAGGTCTTCGGGCTCGTCGGTCGAGGCCTACTCCTACTCATCGGAAGACGGAGCCCCGAGGGACCATAGGAGACGGCGAGATAGGTCCCGCAGGAGGTGATCTCGCTCGCGTTTCCATTCAAGATCCTGCCACGTGAGTAGGCGTTCTAAATCCCCCAGGAGTAAGTTCAGGAGAAGCGTTTCGCCGGAGGAAGAATGGGTGCGAGTCTCCATCCCCCGTAGCCAACTCCTGGGGGCTACAGCAGTCGCGGGCACCTCGGGATGGCGACCCAGGTCCCGCTCACCGGTAGGTTATGTCTCCAGCAGTAAGTATGACCGATGGAGGGACTCGTCTCGTCAGGCACCAAGGGACAAGCATAAGTCCGCGAAGGTTCCGCCCCTTTGGTCTGGCAGCCGCGTCCTGGCCTCAAGATCTACGATGCATCGTCCAGAGCGAGAGAAACTCCTTTCCTCGACGGGTAAGCCCGCAGACCCCTGGTCCGCCGGAAGAAGGGATAAATCCAGGATGGAGGCCTCCGTTCCAGCGGCGATGCCCGTCCTACTGCCTGAAGCGAGGAGACTGGACCACTCCAGGAAGATGCCTCCTCCATGTACGACTCCCCCCATGTGAGATCCTCCGTCACGAGAACTGGGACGCCCAACGGAGAATGTAGAGGACGGGGAAGAAGGTTTGCCAGCGGAGGTTTCTGCATACAGGAGGGTGATAGGCCTCATCAGACGACACCATAGGCTGGACAAACCGGACCCCTCTACTGACGAAGTTTGGCTCTCGAGCCTCAGCAGGCTGGTGGCTGCGCCTGTACAACAGAGGCCCTCGCTAGCCCTCCCTTTAGCTAAAGTTGTGAAGCTGGGATTGGCGCACGTTAACAAGATCGTGGCCAACCTATGCGGAAGCTCCCAAGAGCCAGAGCGCCTCTAGACTTCTCCAGGGCCTGAAGACACAGTCCCGGTTCTACCTTCAGGAAGGACACCGCGCGGGGCCCTGTGCGGTGGAACCAGCAGTCGCCATCTTGGGACAGGGTGCAGCAGAGGAGAGGGCTACCACTTCCCCGGTTTGTTTCTCCCCGGCGGAGACTTCCATGATGGAGGAGCTGTCCAGGGACTTAGTTCACGTGTCATCGTGGCTGGATTGGTGGGCCTCCACGCTGGTAGGGTTCCAGTAACAGTCCTCGTACGACCTCTCAATCCCGGAGAATCAGGCCTTGCTGAAGGAGCTGATTAGCTCTGGAGGTAAGGCCCTGAAGTTCCTTTCCTATCAGTCCATAGCACAAACTGCCAACTGGATACTGAGGAAAAGGGACACTGTGCTCAGCAGACTAGTAAGGCGGCTCCCTGACAGGGAAGCGAGGTCCCTGAGGAGCCTTCCACTGTAGGACGACTCAGTCTTCCCCCTCAAGGAGGTGGAAGAGACGGTGGAGAGGGTGAGGAAACTAAAGGATGGGGGAGAACCCAGGCCCCCTCCAGCAAGAAGACCCACCCATAGAAGGACACCCTCTGACGTCCCTCTCCCCCCTCGCGCCTCACCTAACCAGCCCAGGAGAGACGCCCCTACTACATCCTGGCAGCAACCTTCGCAGCCCTCCCGTAGAGGAACGTCGCCTGCGCAGTCAGCCTTCAGAAGAGGTGGTTTGGGCCGCGCCTCTCGAAGGAGATAGGGAGAGAGGCCCCCTACTCCTGCTGAAGCCTCAGGTGGGAGGATGCCTCAAACATTCTTGGCAAGCATGGCGGGACCACGGATCGGACCCGTGGACCGTAACAATCCTGAAAGAAGGGTACAGGTTGCCCTTC
The DNA here is from genome assembly GCF_036898095.1 of Palaemon carinicauda. Taxonomy (NCBI): domain Eukaryota; kingdom Metazoa; phylum Arthropoda; class Malacostraca; order Decapoda; family Palaemonidae; genus Palaemon; species Palaemon carinicauda. The sequence goes on along the minus strand of NC_090762.1, from coordinate 8,771,372 downwards.
CTGGTGGACCCCCCCCACCTCTGATACCAGATCTACAGGCGGAATGGTTGGCACCGAAGGACCCCTTGAGAAGGACGGCCCTACAAGAAGAGGTCTCTGCTATGCTGCCGAAAGGGGCAATGGAACCAGTCAAGAACCCAGGTCCAGAGTTCTACAGCAGACTCTTCCTGGTGGAGAAAGCGACAGGGGGCTGGAGACCGGTCATAGACCTCTCAGCCCTCAACAGGTTCGTGTGCAAGACTGACTTCAAGATGGACACTCCGAAGTCGGTCCTAGCGGCCTTGAGGGAAGGAGACTTCATGATGTCCATAGACCTCAAGGACGCATACTTCCAGGTCCCTGTCCACCCCTCCAGCAGGAAGTACCTAAGGGTAAAATGGGGTACCCAAACATTACAGTTCAAGACCCTCTGCTTCGGTCTGTCCACAGCCTCTCGGGTCTTCACGAGGATCTTCGCAACAGTCTTAGCCTTGGCACACGAACAGGGCATCCGCCTGATTCGGTACCTGGACGACTGGTTGTTGCTTTCAGCCTCAAGCGAAGTACTGAGGGGGCGAAGCTCCTGCAGTTCTGCAACGTCCTGGGTATCACCATCAACCTGGAGAAGTCCCAACTGATACCCTCCACCAAGATGACCTACCTCGGGATGGTCCTGGACTCCCGATTGGCGAGAGCCTTCCCTTCCGCGGAGAGACTGGACAACTTGAGCCAGATCCTACGGCTCTTCCTGTTGGGTCAGCCCAGGAGAGCCAGGGACTGGCAGAGGTTGATAGGCCACCTCGTGTCATTGGAGAAACTAGTCCCACAGGGGAGACTCAAACTCAAGGGAGTACAATGGAACCTGAAGGAGGCCTGGAACCAGAGAGACTCCCCGCACAAGTTGGTCCCGATGTCCCCGGAGACAAAGGAGGTCCTCGAGTGGTGGCACGATAGAACGAACACCCTCAAGGGGATGCCCTTCGCAGCCGACCCTCCGGAGATGCTCCTGTTCACGGACGCATCCAAGGAGGGTTGGGGTGCTCATCTCCTCGACAGCACAGCGAGAGGAAGATGGGTAGCCGAAGAGAAGAACCTGCACATCAACGTACTGGAAATGATGGCAGTGCAAAGGGCGTGCCTAGAGTTCGTTCAGAGGCTCCGGGGAAACACCGTGGCACTGATGTGCGATAACGCCACTGTGGTGGCCTACATAAAGAAGCAAGGAGGGCTAAAATCGAAGGAGTTGTGCGGCCTCACGTTGTAGTTCCTGGAATGGGCCGAAATGGAGCAGATTAAGATCTCGGCCAGATTCATTCTAGGGAAGAGAAACGTCCTGGCCGACGGCCTCAGCAGAATGGGTCAAGTGGTGGGTTCCGAGTGGTCCTTGCACTCAGAAGTGGCCAAGGCTCTGATTGAGAAGTGGGGCTCGCCAGTAATAGACCTCTTCGCCACGAGGCTGAATGCACAGCTCCCCGTATTTTGTTCTCCTGTGCCAGATCCGGGGGCGGCGTTCGAGGACGCCTTCCAGCATTCTTGGGACAACCTCGACGTTTACGCCTTCCCTCCCTTCGGAATGCTCAGACAAGTCCTCAACAGGGTGAGGAGAGTGGACAATCTTTGGATGACTTTGGTAGCGCCCTGGTGGCCGGAGAGAGAGTGGTTCGCGGATCTAAAGGAACTGGCGCGCCTTCCACCTTGGCCCCTTCCAGACATATCAGACCTTCTCCGGCAGCCACACTTTTAAAGGTTCCACGAAAACCCTCGGTCCCTCTGCCTTCACGCGTGGAGGTTATCTAGCGTCTCCTGAGGAAGGAAGAGTATTCGGCAAAGACCGCAACAAGAATGTCAGGTTACCTGAGACGGTCGTCAGCCGCTGTGTACCAGGCTAAATGGGCTACCTTCACGAAATGGTGCGTCGCTAAGAACATCAAGCCGTTGAAAGCCTCCATCCCGGAGATAGCTGACTTCCTAGTCTATCTCAGGGACGAGGTAAATATGTCCATCCCAGCCATTAAAGGAGTCCGAGCCGCCCTAGGACAAGTCTTCCTCCTGAAGGGCATCGACCTGGGTTCCTCCAGATACATCTCGATGCTCATCAAGAGCTTCAAACAATCGTGCCCCCCTCAAGCAGTTAGGGTGCCCCAGTGGGACGTGGCTAGAATCCTGAAGATGCTGTCAGAACCGCCCTTCGAACCCCTAAAGGACATCTTGGACAAGGAGCTCACCCTCAAGACAGTTTTTCTGTTAGCGCTGGCATCAGCAAAACGGATAGGGGAGCTTCATGGACTTTCATACATGTATCACACTCGAAGGGCTGGCGTGAAGTTACCTTCAGGTTCGTACCATCCTTCGTGGCCAAGACCCAGAACCCAGCAGTCTGGGACCCCAAGTTTGAAGGATTCTCGGTGCCGGCAATCCCACGTTCGGACAACCCGAGGGACTTGCGGCTGTGCCCTGTCAGAGCAGTACGGAAGTACTTGGAGAGGACAGCCAGACTTAGACCCGAAATCAAGAGTCTGTTCGTGTCTTCAGGATTAGTAAAGAAACCAGTCTCCAAAAATACGATCTCCTGGCTACGGCAAGTGATCATGAGAGCCTACAGTAGTGTAGGGATTCCTATTCCGGGTAAGCCTAGACCCCACGACATCAGAGGGCTTAGTACTTCGTTGGCCTTTGAGAAGAACTTGGCAGTCGGCCAAATCCTGCGGGCAGGTACTTGGGCTAATCAGTCAACCTTCACAGCTCACTACTTGAAGGAATGTTCGAGGAGGTCCCTGGACAGATTCTCTCTTGGTCCCGTCATTTCAGCGTTTCAAAAGATTTAAAGGTGTATCCCAGGGAAACCACGGGCAGTAAGTCCAAGAGACACAGGTTCCTTCCTTACTTTTGGATCAGGGCAAAGCTGCACTGGACCTGAAAGGCTTCTGGGTCTCAAATTTTTTGTCGAGAACCATATCCTTCTCTTCCTGGATGGTGGAACCAGGAGTAGATAGCCTGTTGATGGCCCGCATAGAGGCGAGGACCTGCCAAAAGGTATGCTCCGACTCACGTCTCTCCTGGTCAGAATGATAGTTCAGACTAGCCGCCTTTGGAAGATTATCATCCTCTGAGTCTAAAGGGTTGTCCACCTCCAGGCTCACACCCAGAGCCTGGGGTAAGTCAGGGTCGTCAACTGAAACCATGGATAGACCCCCCACTGGGGACTGCGGCTGTGCCTCAGCCTCTGTAGGTTTTGTCTTCATGTCCGGTTCCCTACGCACAGGACGTTCCTCCGCGGTCTTAGGAGGGGGAACCTGCGAGGATTTAGACGAAGCCTTGGCAGTAGACGTTGGAGGCTTCTCCTCTGAACGAAGAACAGAAACCGGATGCTGATCTGGAGGCATTTCCTCAATGTCTTGCTTGTTGAAGAGATGGATCGTGATCTCCGTGGGCGAACCTATGTCCCTACTCGTCTTAGGATGGACGATGTTGGCGTGAGGTGGAGTTAAGTCTTTCTGCTTCTTGGTAATGACTTTGCTTTCACTGGCGTGAAAGGTAAGTTGGCCATATAAGAATCAGAAGTGGCATGGCATTCAGCACACAATCGGGGTGGAGGCGATCTGCAAGCTTGTCTGCCGTCGACCTCCCTCTGGGGTCATGACTCCCAACTGACGAGCTTGACGAGGATTCCAGAGGGATTCTTTGGGTTGCCCTGACTGTAACAGTCGGGGGTTGTGGCGGAGGAGGTGCCGCCTTCAGGATAGTGGACATGAAAGTCGATGCCCATGGAGGAAGCTCTGAACCCCTAGGTACACTTTGGAGGTCCCTAGAAGAATGTCCTTTGGGTGAAACTCCAGAAGGATTGCCAGTCGACGGAGGAGATAACCTATGAGGCAGAGGAACACGTTCCTTCAGATACGTAGGAAGATCCGGCCTAATAGGCACATTTGCGAACCTATTAGGCGGCTCCTTGAATCCGTCTGGGAAGGGTGTCGGTCTTCCGCTCGAGGTGGGAAACGCAGAAGGGTGAGAGGAAGGTGTTGAATCCGCACTTGCTCGTGATTTCGACACATCTACTCGCAAATAGCTCACGAGATTTGCAGAGTTGCTTGTGAAATCGCAAACATCACACGTCAACGGATGCAATTCACGAGCAGAAGTGCTTGCAACAGGAGCACTAGGAACCACAGAGAAAGAGAAAAGTCTAGTGCCTTCCTGCTGCCCCTGAGGAGCACCTATGACCGACAAAGTCAGCAAAGGAGGTCTCTGAGTAGGGATTACTCTAGACGGAGAACTTGTCACAGTGGGATGCGTTTCTAAGCATCGCGTAAGTGAGCGCTTAGCTAAAACTCCGCATGCTGTGAAAGGCACTGAGGGTTTAGCTGGACGCCTGTCTGAGGAGTACACATTCTCATCATCAGATTCGGTCTGAGGTCACTTGGAAGGTCTGGTTGAGGGGCTACGCGCTGATGGACTGCGCGTACTCCTACCTCTAGACGAGGAATGTCTACACCTTGATTGCAACCGAGCGGTTCGTGATCGTGATGTTCGTGAACGTAAGTGTCTAGCTCTTGTTCTTACGAATGTGAGTGTCGGCCTTGCGAACGAGAATGTTGTTCTTGTGAATATGATACCCTCGCAAGCGCAAATGCCGCCCTTGTGAACATGAGCATCGTCCTCGGGAGTGCGAGTACCTTCCTCGTGATCTAGACTGTGACGATCTATAACGCGAGCGTCTGAACATAGGTCTAGACCTTGCTCGTGATCGTGAAGAACGTGATCATGAGACTCGTCCTCGTGAAGAGGAACGCCTCCGAAAAGAGCATTGAGACTTTTGGTCTCGTGAGCACGAAGCTCTAGAACGTGAGCGTCACCTAGGCAAAGAGTGCACTGATTGTGATGACCTACGATCATTACGCCGATTTTCCAATCATCCCAAATGGCGATCAAGGGAAGAAGTTCCAGAAGGGCGAGACAATGGCGATGCTAGTTACCCAGCACTGTTGGTGGATGGCGCTGATCCCCAGAAGATCGTCACCTGCAACCTGAGGGTTCCTGTGGGAAGAAACAGGCGGTTAAGGGACAACGAGGTCCCAGGATGGAGAGAGGGTTCGTCGTCAGCAGGGGGTCGTTGGCGAGGCGAACGCGAAAGATCACCTCGTCCATGCGTGGAAGGGCCTGGAGAAGCCAACAGATGGATCTCGCACAGATTCAGAGCATGAGATGTCGACGGCTCCGAAGAAGGATCCCTCAGGGCACTACGCTGAAGAAGGCACAGCAGCTCCTCCTTCGAAGCAGATCTGAAAGGGAGAAAGGCTTGCCAGTGGCTGGAGAAGTTGCTCCTTTAGGGGATGCAACAACCCCCAGTACCCCAGGGTTGCCAAGAGTTGAGCGACCTGCGCTCCTACTTGAACATCCCTCGTGAGAGCGCAAGTGAGAAGGAGCTTTGAGAGAGATTTATGGGTGCGAGAAGAACGCGCACCGCTGGCCCCTGAGGGAGAACGATCGCGCTTAGTCTTCTTCTCCTATACTGCCCTAACTTTTCCCACTGGGAGGCAGACCACTCTGTAAACTCTGGGCAGGGCGAACCCTGCTTGCATCGATGTCCTTGGCATAGAAAGTGCGGGTTGGTCTCTTAACGTCGACATGAAGGTCCCGCACGCGGCACCCTCTCGCTCAGAGACAAATTCGCATGGTGAAGGCAATTGCAGAAGAAGACACGCACACCTGCAAAGAAAACGCAAAAAAATTACAAATCCAATGAGTCAGGATGAGAGTAGACATGTTCGATCTCTACTGAGCCAAAAGAAAAAGTGACGTCTCTCACCGCTGTGAGAGTGTATATAGAGGGAGCTGGGTACCCCCAAGCCACCCCTAGCCTACCCGCTTAAGTGGTTGGGCAGGGTTGCCACCTCACAATTAAAGTCTAATGGCTACCTCCACAGCTGCTGCTAAAAGAATATCCACATAAATAACGGAAGGTTTGTTAGTATGGGAACAATTAATAATATGACATGGAGAAGTTGCTCCTCTAGGGGAAGCAACAACCCCCCCAGTACCCTGGGGTTGCCAAGGAGTTGAGCGATCTGCGCTCCTACTTGAACATCCCTCATAAGAGCGCAAGCGAGAAGGAGCTTTGAGAGAGATTTGTGGGTGCGAGAAGAAGAACGTGCACCGCTCGCCTCTGAGGGAGAACGATCACGCTTAGTCGTCTTCTCCTACACTGCCCTAACTTCTCCCACAGGGAGGCAGACCACTCCCTACACTCTGGGCAGGGCGAACCCTGCTGGCATCGATGTCCTAGGCACAGAGTGCGGGGTGGTCTCTAACGTCGACATGAAGGTCCCGCACGCGGCACCCTCTCACCCTGGACACATTCGCATGGTGAAGGCAATTGCAGAAGAAGACACGCACATCTGCAAAGAAAACGCAAAAAAATTACTAATCCAATGAGTCAGGATGAGAGCAGACATGTTCGATCTCTACTGAGCCAAAAGAAAAAGTGACGTCTCTCACCGCTGTGAGAGTGTATATAGAGGGAGCTGGGTACCCCCAAGCCACCCCTAGCCTACCCGCTTAAGTGGTTGGGCAGGGTTGCCACCTCACAATTAAAGTCTAATGGCTACCTCCACAGCTGCTGCTAAAAGAATATCCACATAAATAACGGAAGGTTTGTTAGTATGGGAACAATTAATAATATGACATGGAGAAGTTGCTCCTCTAGGGGAAGCAACAACCCCCCCAGTACCCTGGGGTTGCCAAGGAGTTGAGCGATCTGTGCTCCTACTTGAACATCCCTCATAAGAGCGCAAGCGAGAAGGAGCTTTGAGAGAGATTTGTGGGTGCGAGAAGAAGAACGTGCACCGCTCGCCTCTGAGGGAGAACGATCACGCTTAGTCGTCTTCTCCTAAACTGCCCTAACTTCTCCCACAGGGAGGCAGACCACTCCCTACACTCTGGGCAGGGCGAACCCTGCTGGCATCGATGCCCTAGGCACAGAGTGCGGGGTGGTCTCTAACGTCGACATGAAGGTCCCGCACGCGGCACGCTCTCACCCTGGACACATTCGCATGGTGAAGGCAATCACAGAAGAGAACACGCACACCTGCAAAGAAAATAAATTACAAGTCCAATGACAGCCAGGATGAGAGCAGACATGTCTGATCTCTACTGAGCCAAAAGAAAAAGTGACCTCTCTCACTGCTGTGAGTATATATAGAGGCAGCTGGGTACCCCCAAGCCACCCCTAGCCTACCCGCTCAAGTAGTTAGGCAGGGTTGCCACCTCACAATTAAAGTCTAATGGCTACCTCCACTTGCCGCTAAAAAAAATATCCACATAAATAACGGAAGGTTTGTTAGTATGGAAATAATTAACAATATGACATGGGCTAAAGATACAGTATGTATATCATCAAGTGAGGAGGAATTTATCTTCAAGTGGGAGTTTCAATAGGAAAAGGTTACTCTTTAGATATAAAACAAATGCAAAAATTTTAAATTAAAAACTTTATCACTCTATACTCACATTTCTACGTAACCAATGATATTCTTAAATTTATTATTTCAGGAACACAAAGATGGCTTACCAACATTCATGGGCATGCCACTTTATGGGCTGAAAAAGGATAAAGATGATAAGAAGAAAGAGGGTGAAAAAGAAGATGATAGATCAAGTCTTGAAGATTTTGGAGAGCCTTCAGCAGATTCTCGGTTTCAGCCAAGAAATGGTCCCTTTGGTGATTATGTACCAAAAAATAGATCGTGGAAACGGTAGAATTTTGTATACTTTTACACTTTTATGTTCTATCTACCTATGAAAATATGGGTATTTGTGAAATATATTAACTTTGCAGTATGAAGTTCTGCTATATTATGTGATGTTATTGCAAGCAAGCTGAAAAACTGGACTCGTAAATTGGTACATTGTAGGTAGGTAGGTGTGTTTCTTCCAGAATGTTAAAAAGTTACAATACAGCTATTCAATATAAAATCTTTTGAATTGCTCAAAATTTCATCCTAATTGTCTAAAAAGTCTGCTTTTGCTATCATTCCTTGTTATATATGTACAGTGTTTATATTTTATTTGCTTGCTTGCATTTATGGAATTGTAATTATTTGTCATCAGTCTTTCATTACATCTAGACATTAGAATCTAATTTTTCTTTTGTATCCTTTAAAATCCATTTTGTTTGTATAATTTGCAAATCTGTTAGAAACTAAATACTCAGCTGTTGTACGCCAAAATTCGATAACATTCATTACTACAACTTAATTTGTACCTGAAAATATTGCATAGTAATATTTGGTGCTATAACTTGTACTTTTAACAAACAATTGTTTATATTATATCATTAATACTTCTATTGTTGATGTTCAACTTAAATAAAGAGTCTACTGCTAAACTTCAATAAAAGTTTAAGATCAGAATACTAAATGGAAAATTTAAGCAATGGAGCCAGCAAGGCCATTAAATGCTTTAGTGATAAAGTGCTTGTTTTGAAAGCCACAATTATACTTAGTCTGAGGGACTGTACATACTTCCAATTTAAACTGTATTTTTGTCTTTTAAGTGTACTCGGCTTACAATGATATTAATGGTTGTATAGCCACATGACTATGGAAATCTACATGCACGCAAGTCACGTTGAAAAGTAGGATTTATTTATAATTAATTACTTGTGACACTTAAATATATGAATGGATTTTTGCACCAAGATTTATCACTAGTATTAATTATTTCTATTTCCAGGTGTTCATTATAGCTTACAACCGTCCACAACTAGAAAGTGTGTATATGTACTTTAGCACACTGAATATTTGTATAGTACTATGGTCACAAGAACTGTACAAATCTTTCTTATATACTGCAATAAATTTTCTGTTCCCATATTCTACCGCTATATCTCTTAGCTGCATAATAGTCTGCTGATATTGAAAAAGAAGTATGCTGTTTCGTCTTTCACAGTTGCTTATAAAAGAAAATTGAAAACAAATAGTTTTCTATATTCTTATAGTATTAATCAATTTAAATGTTATCAATATAAAATTTAATGGAAAGGTTTTTTAAAAATAAACCAGATACAAAGCTTTAGCAGTATTATAAAAAAACAACTTGCATGAGTGTTGTGTAGAGGACAATGTATATAAGGATAATGAGTTTAGTGGACAAAGACTAATCAATTTGACTTTAAGGTAAAAATAACTTATGGTTAACATTCCTTCACCAAATTAAATGAAGAATGGTGTACTTACACTGAAGCAATAGATTGGTTTCAAGTAATTTTAAAATATTTTATACACTGTTTTTGGGAATGTTTCAACTTTGTGTTCTTGCAAATTTATCTCTTCCCTTGTATTTCATTATACTCCTATCAGTATCTGGTGGTATTGGTACTTTTTAAAGCATATTACTGTTCTTATCATTTGTCATACATTAACTGTAATTGATTGTTGTACTTAACAGGACGAGCATATGAAATCTAGTTAACAAGTTAAAGACCTGGGTCAGTGAATATAGATAAAAACATAAATTAGGAACTGCATACTCTGAACATGCTTTTATAAAATTCTTAACAACTAATGGATGTAAAATGTGATTTTGTAGACCTACCAATTCAGTATTAAACCTATTGACTTCCAAGCTTATTCAATCAATAACCTTTGTATAAATATGACCCTTTACTGTAATTCATAAAACCATGATGGATTTTACCACATTCTTAAAATTTGAACTAGTATCATAATATAAAGGGCATATGCTGCTTAGTATACAGTCATTACATTTAGAAAGTCTACAAGTAATCTAACCCTATGTAAAACTTTTAACGTAAAAAGCCTATGAAAAAGTAAAGATTCTTTGAGTACAATTGCCTGACAAAGAAATATCTAGCAGTCTGAAGTATTTTCTCTCAGGCTTCTAGAGAGTAGCAACTGAAAATTAACTTTTTACGGTACCTTTGTGTTATAAAATTGTGCTATTTTCCATTCTTCAAAATGTTTTTGGTCAACCTTACACTCTACTTGAGGGACAGTAGCCAATGGTTCTGCTACCAGTGCCCATATCACAGGTCACTCTCTCATATCCTCAAATCCTGAATATTTTACCATCAGAAGGATAAAAGGCCACTTCATTGTTAGAACAAATAACTGTAAGAGCAAGAAATATTTTATGACTATGATTAAAAACCAAAAGCAGAGTAAAAAGTATCTTGGATGGCTAGCATAAGTACAAAATATATATTTAGTCTGTGGTCTTGAAAAGCTCATTCAAAGTCATAAATTTTAAATTAATTTGTAGTTTTCCTAACCACACAAACCTGAGACCTATAATAGGCTTACAACATCGGTGAAGCTTAAGCATCTGTTAGGCTTTTAACAAGGTAAACATAATTGAGAGCTGGGTGGCAGGTTAGGCATGCCCACCCGACACGCAGAACAACCCTTGCTTTGACTTTTGGCCTGGGTAGTTGAGGTTGGCATTCATCTTAAAGGTCGCAGGTTTGTAAGGTTAGGAAAAACAAATTACTTAAATTATGATTTGTTCTTACACATAATACAAACCATCGTCCTTTAATAAGAAATTTATCTTTAGGAGGGAGGAAATCCCTATGACCAAGGCTTGGTCACATAGAAGTTTAAACCATGATTTCTGTTAACCCCCTTTTTGTTCCAACACGGGAGTACTTACCTCGAACTACTTTCTTAGGAGTATCTGGGATCTCCTCTCAACCGACCAGAATTTTGTGTAGTTTACCCTACTCCCGTTTTCTATGCGGGGTAACCTCTGGTGGAGTGATACGCGCCACGAGGCGACCCCGGGTCAGAGAGCATGCTTGCTCAGGTCTCGATCCCCAGTAAGTTTTCTGGTCGCATGCGATAACATCCCGACGCACTCTCCTTACCCAGTGCGACCCTTTGTGTCCCACGCGGTTCCCACGTGGTCCCTTTGTGCTCTTCCTTATCCTTTTCCCTCTGTGTTTCTGTGACTCGCGGTGCCTTACTAGTGCGTAATGGAGCATCCCCGTCGTTGTCCTGAGCCTATGGCCGGAAAATCGTGTGGCGCCTTCCTCTCAAAGCCTGAAGTTGACCCGCACTCCTTGTGTTCTTCGTGTAGGGGCAGTGTGTGTTCTCCTACAGCCACGTGTCCGGAGTGCGAGTCCTGGAACGAGGTGCAGTGGGTGCACTACGGGACCAAGAAAAAGAAGTCTTCTAGGAGATCGCCTAGGAAACAGAGCGTCTCTTCGCCTCTTGCTTCGCCCGGCGCATCTTCGGACAGAGTCTCTCTGCCGCCTTCCCCTACCCAGAGTAGGGGATGAGGTAAGTCAGTTGCGGGGAAGAGGACTATGGCTCTTCCCCAGGAGTCTGAATTACCAGATAGTGGGGTTGTGTCGTTGATCCAGGCAAGTGAGGGGCCTGAGGGAGGGACAGGAGTGTGCAAGCAGGGCCCGTCTCGTCGGATGATCCTATGTGGGGAAAAACTGCTGCAGCCTCTTCTCCTGCCTCTTGGGCATGTGTTTCAGGTACGTCCGCAGCCGAGGGTGCCGCCGTCAGACTCCCTCGCGTGGGCGCCTCCGAAGACGCCCTTCAGATCACCCTTGAGGATGGAAGAGGAGTTCGAGACCTGGTTCCCCAGTGAGGAGCTCCCCCGCTAACCTCCAGTGCCTTCAGCTACGTTCCCGTCTGTCTTCCTGGAGCCTTTGTCACCGACCGAGTGACGCGTGGACCCACCAGCAATGCGGCGCGACTCAGGCCCTTCAGTGAGATCCTACAAGTCTTCGGGCTCCTCGGTCGAGGCCTACTCCTACTCCTCAGAAAACGGAGCCCCGAGGGACCATAGAAGAAGGCGAGATAGACCCCGCAGGTGATGGTCACGCTCACGATCCCGTTCCAGATCCCGCCACGTGGGGAGGCGCTCTAGATCTCCCAGGAGGAAGTATAGGAGAAGCGGCTCCCCGGGGGAAGAATGGGTGCAGGTCGTCACCCCACGTAGCCAACTCCTGGAAGCGTCAGCAGTCCCGGGCACCTCGGGCTGGCTCCCAAGGGCTCGCTCGCCAGTGAGGTACGTCCCCAGCAGCAGGTACGACTCCATCCGCCCAGTGGAGAGAGTCGCCCCTTCCGTCTGGCAGCCGCGTCCTGGCCTCCAAATCAGCAACGAGTCGACCGGAACGAGAGAGACACCTTCCTTCTACGAGCAAGCCCGCAGACCCCTGGACCTCCGTAAGCAGAGATAAGTCCAGGTCGGAGGCCTCCGTCCCAACAGCGATGCCCGTCCTACACCCTGAACCGCCGAGACTGGACCGCTCCAGGAAGATGCCTCCTCCCCGTGCGGCTCCCTCCGTCGGAGGTCCTCCGTCACAAGCAGCGGAGCGTCCGACGGAAAATATAGATGACGGCGTAGAAGGTTCGGCAGCGGAAGTTTTGGCCTACAGGAGAGTGATAGGCCTCATTAGGCGTCACCACAGGCTGGACGAACCTGAGCCTTCCACTGACGAAGTCTGGTTCTCGAACCTCAGCAGGCTGGTAGATGCACCCGTGCAACAGAGGCCCTCACTAGCCCTTCTGTTGGCTAGGGATGTTAGGCTGGGTATGGCCCACGTTGACAGGATGGTGGCCAACCACGCGGAAGCTCCCAAGAGTCAGAGCGCCTCCAAACTTCTCCAGGGCCTAAAGACCCAGAGCCGTTTCTACCTTCCCGAAGGACACCCCGCGGGTCCCTATACGGTGGAGCCAGCAGTCGCCATCCTGGGACAAGGAGCAGCAGAAGAGAGGGCTACCACCGCCCCGGTTTGTTTCTCCCCTTCGGAAACTTCCATGATGGAGGAGCTAGCCGGGGACCTGGTACACGTATCATCGTGGCTAGATTGGTGGGCCTCCACACTGGTGGGTTTTCAGTCCTCGCACGATCTCACAGTCCCGGAGAACTAGGCCTTGCTGAAAGAGCTGATTAGCTCGGGAGGTAAGGCCCTAAAGTTCCTCTCTTACCAGTCCATCGCTCAGGCCGCCAATTGGATACTGCGGAAGAGGGACACTGTGCTCAACAAGCTCGTCAGGAGGCTCCCGGACAGAGAAGCGAGGTCCCTGAAGAGCCTACCCCTGTGGGATGACTCAGTGTTCCCCCTGAAGGCAGTGGAGGAGACGGTAGAGAGGATCAGGAAGCTAAAAGATGCGGGAGAACCCAGACCCCCTCCAGCGAGAAGACCTGCCCATAGAAGGACACCCTCCGACGTCTCTCTCCCTCCTCGCGCCTCACCTAGCCAGCCCAGGAGAGACGCCCCTACTACGGCCTGGCCTCAGTCTTCGCAGCCCCCCCGTAGAGGAACGCCTGCTGCGCAGTCAGCCTTCAGGCCTTCTTATTCGGCCGCCAGAAGAGGTCGTTCAGGCCGCGCCTCTCGAAGAAGGTAGGGAGAGAGGGCCCCTACTCCTGCCGAAGCCTCAGGTGGGGGGATGCCTCAAACGTTCTTGGCAAGCATGGCGAGACCACGGAGCAGATCCGTGGACCGTAGCAGTTCTGAAAGAAGGGTACAGGTTGCCTTTCCTGGCGGACCCCCCACCTCTGATACCAGATCTGCAGGCGGAGTAGTTGGCACCCAAAGACCCCTTGAGAAGGACGGCCCTACAAGAAGAGGTTTCTGCGATGCTGGCGAAAGGGGCAATAGAACCAGTCAAGAACCCGGGTCCAGGGTTCTACAGCAGACTCTTCCTGGTGGAGAAGCGACAGGGGGCTGGAGACCAGTCATAGACCTCTCAGCCCTCAACAGGTTCGTGTGCAAGATCAACTTCAAGATGGACACTCCGAAGTCGGTCCTAGTGGCCTTGAGGGAGGGGGACTTCATGATGTCCATAGACCTCAAGGATGCATACTTCCAAATCCCTGTTCACCCCTCCAGCAGGAAGTACCTAAGGGTAAAATGGGGTACCCAAACGTTGCAGTTCAAGACCCTCTGCTTCGGTCTGTCCACAGCCCCTCAGGTCTTCACGAGGGTCTTCGCAACAGTCTCAGCCTGGGCACATGAACAGGGCATCTGCCTGATTCAGTACCTGGACGACTGGTTGTTGCTTTCAGCCTCAAGGGAAGTACTGAGGGAGCAAGGCGCGAAGCTCCTGCAGTTCTGCAACGTCCTGGGTATCATCATCAACCTGGAGAAGTCCCAACTGATACCCTCCGCCTGCGATGCTGGCGAAAGGGGCAATAGAACCAGTCAAGAACCCGGGTCCAGGGTTCCACAGCAGACTCTTCCTGGTGGAGAAGCGATAGGGGGCTGGAGACCAGTCATAGACCTCTCAGCCCTCAACAGGTTCGTGTGCAAGATCAACTTCAAGATGGACACTCCGAAGTCGGTCCTAGTGGCCTTGAGGGAGGGGGACTTCATGATGTCCATAGACCTCAAGGATGCATACTTCCAAATCCCTGTTCACCCCTCCAGCAGGAAGTACCTAAGGGTAAAATGGGGTACCCAAACGTTGCAGTTCAAGACCCTCTGCTTCGGTCTGTCCACAGCCCCTCAGGTCTTCACGAGGGTCTTCGCAACAGTCTCAGCCTGGGCACATGAACAGGGCATCTGCCTGATTCAGTACCTGGACGACTGGTTGTTGCTATCAGCCTCAAGGGAAGTACTGAGGGAGCAAGGCGCGAAGCTCCTGCAGTTCTGCAACGTCCTGGGTATCATCATCAACCTGGAGAAGTCCCAACTGATACCCTCCACCAGGATGAACTACCTCGGAATGGTCCTAGACTCCTGGTTGGCAAGAGCCTTCCCTTCCGCGGAGAGACTGGACAACTTGGACCAGATCCTCCGGCCCTTCCTGTTGGACCAGCCCAGGAGAGCCAAGGACTGGCAAAGACTGATAGGCCACCTCGTGTCGTTAGAGAAGCTAGTCCCCCAGGGGAGGCTCAAACTCAGGGGAGTACAATGGAACCTTAAGGAGATCTGGAACCAGAGAGACTCCCCCCACAAGGTGGTCCCGGTGTTCCCGGAGACGAAGGAAGTGGTGGCTCGTCAGATCGAACACCCTCAAAGGAATGCCCTTCGCAGCCGACCCTCCGGAGATGCTTCTGTTCACGGACGCATCCAAGGAGGGGTGGGGTGCCCATCTCCTCGACAAGACAGCAAGAGGAAGTTGGGCGGATGAAGAGAAAAACCTGCACATAAACATGCTAGAAATAATGGCAGTGCAAAGAGCGTGCCTAGAGTTCGTCCATCGGCTCTGGGGAAACACCGTGGCATTGATGTGCGACAACGCCACGGTGGTGGCCTACATAAAGAAGCAAGGAGGACTAAAATCGAAGGAGCTGTGCGACCTCACGATGGAGCTACTGGAATGGGCCGAAGTGGAACAGATCAAGATCTCAGCAAGATTCATTCCGGGGAAAAGAAACGTCCTGGCCGACGGCCTCAGCAGAATGAGTCAGGTGGTAGGGTCCGAGTGGTCCTTGCACCCGGAAGTGGCCAAGACTCTCATTCAGAAATGGGGCTCGCCAGTGTTAGACCTCTTCGCAATGAGACTGAACGCGCAGCTCCCCGTGTTTTGTTCTCCTGTGCCAGATCCAGAGGCGGCGTTCAAGGACGCTTTCCAGCATTCTTGGGACAACCTCGACGTTTACGCCTTCCCTCCCTTCGGGATGCTCAGGCAAGTCCTCAACAGGGTGAGGCGTGAGGACAACCTGTGGATGACTTTGATAGCGCCCTCGTGGCCGGAGAGAGAGTGGTTCGCAGATCTAAAGGAACTGGCGCGCCTTCCATTTTGGCCCCTTCTGGACAGACCAGACCTTCTCCGGCAGCCGCACTTTCAAAGGTTCTACGAAAACCCTCGGTCCCTCTGCCTTCATGCGTGGAGGTTATCAAGCGTCTTCTGAGGAAGGAAGGATATTCGTCGAGCATGGCAACAAGGATGTCAGGGTACCTGAGGCGTTCGTCAGCCGCAGTATACCAGGCAAAATGGGCTACCTTCACTAAGTGGTGCGTCTCGAGGATCATCAAACCGTTGCGGGCCTCCATTTCAGAGATAGCGGACTTCCTGGTCTATCTCAGGGACGAGGTAAACATGTCCATCCCAGCCATCAAAGGAGTCCGGGCTGCCCTGGGCCAAGTCTTCCTCTTGAAGGGCATCGACCTGTGTGCCTCCAGACATATCTCGATGCTCATCAGGAGTTTCGAGCAATCGTGCCCCCTCAAGCCGTTAGAGTGCCCCAGTGGAACGTGGCCAGAGTACTGAAGATGCTGTCAGAACCTCCCTTCGAACCCCTAAAGGACATCTTGGACAAGGAACTCGCCCTCAAGACAGTTTTTTTGTTAGCTCTGGTATCAGCAAAACGGGTAGGGGAGATTCACGGGCTGTTGTACGGGGTGTCACACTTGAAGGGCTGGCGTGAAGCTACCTTCAGGTTCGTACCATCCTTCGTGGCCAAGACTCAGAATCCAGCCGTTTGGGATCCCAAGTTTGAAGGGTTCTCAGTGCCGGAAATCCCTCGTTCGGACAACACGAGGAACTTGCTGCTGTGCCCTGTCAGGGCAGTGAGGAAGTACTTAGAGAGGACAGCCAGGCTTCGACCCGAGATCAAGAGTTTGTTCGTCTCCTCGGGACTAGTGAAAAAGCCAGTCTCCAAGAATACAATCTCCTTCTGGCTACGGCAGGTGATCGTCAAGGCCTACAGTAGTGCAGGGGTCCCCCTTCCAGGAAAGCCCAGACCCCATGACATTAGGAGTCTAAGTACTTCATTGGCTTTTGAGAAAAACATGGCAGAGGGCCAAATCCTGAGGGCAGGTACATGGTCTAGCCAGTCTACCTTTACAGCTCACTACTTGAAGGACTACTTGAGGAAGTCCCTGGACGGGTTCTCACTCGGTCCCGTCATTTCCGCGCTCCAAACAGTTTAAAGGTGTAGCCCCAGTGGTAACCGCGGGTAGTAAGTCCAAGAGACACAGGTTCCTTCCTTAACCCCCTTGTTCTTCCTTCCCCTATTACCTTACCGGAAATGACTCCAGAAGCCCCCTAAAACTCCTATGGGATACACTATCAATGGAAGGACGAGTCTCCTTAGATTTCTTCCCTATTTTCTCGTGTTTTCCTTGGGGTCAGCAGAACCTAGTCTCCTATCTAGGTTCATATTCTATACTCATCACGGTCTCTAGGTCCTGAAGGACACTCCCACCTCCTAAAGTATAAGTCTCCTAAGAAAGTAGTTCAAGTTAAGTACTCCGTGTTGGGACAAATCACAAATTTTAAGTAATTTGTATTTTTCCTAACAGTACTTACCTCGAACTACTTTCGGGTAATGGCCCACCCATCCTACCCCGAGTGCCTTACTGGACTTCATAGAAACCTAAGCTGTCAAAAACTTACTGGGGATCGAGACCTGAGCAAGCATGCTCTCTGACCTGGGGTCGCCTCGTGGCGCGTATCACTCCGCCAGAGGTTACCCCGCATAGAAAACGGGAGTAGGGTAAACTACACAAAATTCTGGTCGGTTGGGAGGAGATCCCAGATACTCCTAAGAAAGTAGTTCGAGGTAAGTACTGTTAGGAAAAATACAAATTACTTAAAATTTGTGATTTCTGTGCATAGGGATGTAGACTGGTTACGGTAGACCATTACCAATACACAAGTCAATGAAGAATCTATATCCATAGGATATTTGTCCAGTTTATAGACATATGATTAATGAATGCGTAAACGTGCCCATCGTCTACTTTGTTTGGAGGATGGGGGAAACTACTGTACTTGCATACAATACCAATTGTAAAGAAAAGCTACTCCGGTGAATAGTTTACCTGCATCTAGTATACAGTTCAGCAGCAGCTATATGACTGCACAATTTCTGCACCGCCAAGAGGGAAAAATTGACAAACATTCTTACCTTCCATTCTAGACTTGCATCGCAATTGTTATCCAGATGCTATCTTACTTGTCCTGTGAGTGGGCTGGGCTTGCTACAGCACCCCCTGAGTGGCTACCACCGATCCCAATGAAAAGGTATTCAAGGACCTGTGGGAATATTCCCCAAATTAGTAGACAGTAAAGGTCATCTGACATTTCCGAACTGGCCTTCATGACCTGTGCCACGGACAGATTCTTCTGAAAGGTTAAGGTTGAGCTGATACTTCTAACTTTGTGTGTCCTCACTGTCAATGATCAGCCTTCTTCCACATCAAGGTTTCCTGAAGCCAGATGATGTCTCCTAATCTTTCCATAGCTTAGAAACACTCTGGTGCTCAGGTCTGAAGTGTTGAGTGAGTTCTTTTGTGGCAACCTCAGCTCAAAAACAGGCTAAAGTAACAGATTGTCTCGAACGCTAGTTCCTTCTTTAAGGGAGGTGATGGATAAAGTCTTAAACCTAGGATCTTGGATCAATGGGTTCTGATTTTTTGCCACAAGCTGTCGGATGAAAGAAAGCAAAACATCCTTTCATCCCTTAGAATGACCAATGGTATACAAAATTCCGATTATCTCTCCAACTCTCTCTGTCTAGGCTAGGACAAGCAGGAACATGCTTTAGTGTAAGGTCATGATGTAACGCCTGCTTGAGAGGTTCGTAAGGCGCTCTCTTGAGAGCTCCGAGGACCTTCAAAGCGTCTCATTCAGAAGTTGAAGTTCTTATGGAAGGTAAAACTGTTCAAAGCTCCTCATGAGCATGGACAATTCTCACAAGGTGAAAATGTCTAAGCCCTTCAGTCTTAGTACCCAGCACAGGGCTTAGCGATAGCCCTTTAGTGCGGTGACTGAGAGGTACTTCTCCTGGCGAAGAACGGCAATTACTTGCAAAAAAGCTCCATCTTGAAAGAGGTTTGTCGAACAAAGTTAGTTTCCATCTTTCTGTCAACTTTAAAAGCCAGAAGACCTGTTTTTGTCCGACATTCCAGAAACCTCCTTCGGCACTCCCATACAATGACATTTCAGACGTACCGTCTGAAATGTCATTGTAACTCAAACGAATGGAAGGATATGAGTTGATGAATGGATACGGTATCCTGTCAGTATAACCTCTATCACCCCTTTTTCTACAATGTGTTACTGCCATGTTGCCCAAGGGCTTAACCAGCATCTCCCAACTTACAGCAGCTGAAAGAGGGAAGGATTCCCCCCCTTCTTCGAAAGAAAGGGCAGGAGTAGATTTCGGTTCGGCTGTTTGCTTCTTTGTTTCTGGTCTTGGGGCAGAGGAAGAAGCTGTATTAGTCTAGGGCTTTGAGGGACCTCTGCCCCTATAAGTCACCGACTGTTGAGTGAGGGACCACCTTCCTCCATTTCTTGACCCCACCCTCAATATCCTGTTGCAGGAACAGTGATGTCACCTCCAGCACCAAGTTTCTAAGTGCAAAGACAGCTTTCTATCCCACACAGTTGGAAAAGCAACCTGCCACCCCATCTCTCTCTTTGAGCACCCATTTTGCCCACTGTTGGAAGATTGGCTCACTATGAAGGTGACCACCTTAGCTCAACAGTGTCGTAAACTTCTTCCTTAGATCGGCTGAAGGAAGGTGGGACATTGCGAAGTGGGCTGCAGTTCCTGACTGATGTCTATCCAAGAAATAGGTAAACAGTTTATAGAATGTTTGAACTAATCTGTGATGACACAGATACTGAATGAACAAAGAGTTGCTGGCATGTCTGTTCTGGACCTCTTACTATTTAGAATGTTACATTCCTTTTTTAAAGGCATGTGTTTATTGAAGGAAAGGAAAATGGGAAAATTTTACGGGTAAATGTCGATTAAACCGAGCTTCTAGAGAAGAAATATGAACATCAGGGGAGGTTCATAGAAATGGTATATACTACTGTGAAGATAGCAAGGAAAAATTTTTATGCCATAAACAATTTTTTGCAAACCCATAATGTACAACTATTGATCATGATCATTTAAAAGAATAATGTAACCCTGTTTATTAAGATGCAAGAACTTCAGTTACTTAAATGGAATAAAATATGGCCTCAAATTAATTATATAAATTAGTTGTTAACAGACTGTTTCATACAAAATGATGAATGTGTAATTCTCTTCTTTAGAAATGTTTAATGGAACATTCCCAGTATACAAGCAATTATCTGAAAAAAGTCCATTATATATGTTATTTATTTTTAATTATTTTTATAATGCAAAGAAGCAGCTTGCTTCTATAAATCAGCTTCTATATTAATGAACAGTTGTCAGGTGACCCTGATGAAGAAGCAATTGCAAATGAACAAACTTCACACGCTATATCTATCTATCTATCTATCTATCTATCTATCTATCTATCTATCTATCTATCTATCTATCTATCTATCTATATATATATATATATATATATATATACACACACAGTCTCAGTTATCTAAGAATTGACATTTTCTTTTGCAGTAAGTACAAATACTGATAAAGAAGTCAGATGTTCTATAAATTTCCTTACTTTGCATAAAAGGAATGTCCTTATGTAGAGAAAAACAGTCAATAGGAGTAAAGGCATAATAAAACATTGTAATAAATAAATATTCTACAACAAATAAATATGTCAATTACATTCTCACTAATAATTGTCAGCATCCACATCAATAACATTGCCAAAGTGTTACAGTTTTATAAGTAGTAGAAAATAATCTGGAAATAAAACCAGTCATATAACCATCTAGTCTTTTTAGATATGGAAATAATACTCTATTTCAAGTCATTATATGAAGCTTTCACTAATAATAACTAACAAAATATGTTACATGAAATGAAAAATCTCACTCGCAGTTTGAGACCCATTCTTCAAAATGTGTTCAGTCCACTCTTAATGTCTTCAATGAAAGGGAAAAACAGACTACCACCTCCAGGAGTTGATTTGCTTAATTTGTTCCTTTGTACAAATACAAAGCTGGCCAAAGAATATTTGATAGAATTAATAAACATCCCCAAAATATAATAAAAATAGGAGAGAATGAGATACACCATCTTAAATTACCTAATGTCCCATAAAACATAATAAACAAAAAAATTCCCAATGTCTCATGAATATACAAGTCTTTATTTTACTAGATATGTTATAAAATCTTAAAAAAAAAAAAAACTGGTTGCTTTAAAAAATCATATTAATTCTAAACGTGCTTTTACCTACCAGTAATTACTTATGTGGATTACCAGTTCAGATAATAAAGTACTAAAATATGAACTACAGTACTGTACCTTGGATGGGAGAAATCACTGCCTAACTATGAGTTTGAGAGCCATTCTTCTAAATGCATGCTGTAAAATCTGCATGATTTTAAAATAAGACCTGTCTTCAGAGAGAAGAAATAGAGACTTTCTTTTGCTGAACTCTGGAAATTATCAAATGGTGTCTTCAATTCACAAAAGTTATGAAGTTTGCTAGATGCGTTTGATATGCAAATTGTTGAGAGAACAGCACAAACACTTTTGGTAGTGGTTTCTTTGTATCTGATCTGAAGGCCAGCAAAGGACTCTCCTTCTGCATAAGTTATATCAGGAAAGTACTCAGGAGTAAATTTGATGAACACACAAATTTCCTTATCATGTTGGTATTGTGACATCTTATCTTAAAAAAAGAATATCAAAGCAACATAATACCAAGACGAGAATTAATTAAATAGGACAGCACCCTTGGAAATAAATCTTTTCCAGATAACTTATCACATTCAAGAAATGCTGAAAAAAAAATAAAATGCTCCCAGTGTCCATAGTTTATGAACATTAAAATTTGTTCAGCTCTAATTATAAAAAAATAAGCTATGTGACCATTAATATACTTGAAATAACTGTTAAAATATGTATACTGTACCTACAGTACTTCATTGATGCTCTACATATAATCCTAGATATGTTCGTTCTTCCAATTCGTGGAAGCTATGAAATCCCCTAACAGAAGAAGCAACAAAGACTCATTGCTAATATTTCCTTCAAAAGAATGTCTACAGCCCATGAAAGTCTGTTGGATTATACTTATCACTTGCTTATCCAAAGAATTTTTCAAGAGGACATGAAATCATCTATTTATTATAGCGAGACAACAAAGACAGAGTTGGAGGAATTCTACTTTACAAAGTTCTAGTTTTGCTTGTCCTACTTGTTCTGCTCAGTTCAATCTTCTACGTTTTGGAAAACTACCCCATTACCAAATTCACAATAGAATTCATCTCTAAGGGCCTGCATACACTGACAGCCACTGATCTAAGTTCCTTTGCCAACCATGAAACTCTGCCTTTACAAGCTCGCCTCCTACTCGAAGAGTAAAGTAGGTTATTTAAAAACGCATTCTGTTTTAACCCCATACCCAAGTTGAGTAGCTTGTCTCTTAAGTAAAAAGCTGTACAGGGGACTAAACAGAGGCATGAAGGAGACAAGGAAGCCCTCGCATTTTCCTTTTCAAAACAGACTATTTTATCCCTCACCTACTGAGAAATTACTTCATCACCATCACTGAGAAATTACTGCTTTAAAAGGTGTCCTAGGCACTGAAATCCTATCAACTACTGCCAAACACACTACCTTTGCCTGTTCTTCCAGTATAGAAGTTACTTTACAATTTCATTCAACAGAATTCTGAAAGGAGATATAGCCATCCTCCTCTTCACAGTCTGGAATATTCAGTGTAACTCCTTGGTCCAACCATAGATTTTTTTCCCTTACTTAAGTTTGTCATCCTAATCTTTCTTAGTGATCCAAGGTAACAATTCCTAATCGTATCTTGTGCTAAATTCTGTTGATTTCATGGCTTAGCTACCATGGTGACAGACATCAATCCCCTGAACTGTTTGGAGGATACTATTCTCTTGCCATGGCCCCACCAGCAGATATACAAAGACTAAGATCTACTCTGGTGACGGTTACCTTAGTATCTTTCTCTATTTCTGTCTGGAGATCCTATCTGATAGTGAGAGCCAAGAATCCACAGATGGAAATCTTGAGGTTTACCACTAACACTTCCTGTCTATTGGTTGCCTCAGGTTGCATGGCTAACGCAAGTATGGGGTTAGGGTTGTGGACTGCATCACAGGAATGGAAAAGTCTAGACCTGGACTCTAACCCACATTGGCTGGTGAACATAGCATGAACCACAAGCTAGGATGCAATAAATTGTGGGTATCCTGCAAACTCCTTTGTCCACTCTGAAAGAACTGGGAATATGTATGAAGTTGTTCAGCTTTTCCACAGTAGTTGAGGAAAATGAAAATAGTAAACTTTGACCATTACTTACCTGAAGGGCAGAAGAATTGATGAATTCATGAGCTGAAGTCTTTAATGCAGAAATCCTTAATTGTGATTTCCCCTCACCTTTACTAACTTTCACTAATTTCACTTCTCGTTTAACCCAGAAGTCTTCCCCCAAAAAGCATGAATCATTGAACTTACTTCCACCTGAGATTTTCTTTTTTCATCCCTATAAAGCTTTCCACTTAAGGCACCGTCACACTAGCGAAATTTCCGTCGACTTTACATGTTTTGACGACAACATTTTGGTGTCGTCGTCACGAATTTTGAAAACGTTACGGATCGAATTCACCCCTTCGCTACCGTCAACTCTATCGTTTGTTTACATCTCAAGGATACAAATTCCAAGCAATCTGAAGTAATGCTACAGTGGATGAGATTGTTTGAGCAGTATTTGGTCAAAGAGATGAGGGAGAGAAGATGCCACGGGACCATAAGCATGACAGTTTTATGAAAAAAGGTTTAAAACAAATTACAAAGAAATCAACATGCAAGTCGGAAAATTTTCCAGAAGTTGCTGATCTTCATGAAAACAGGTAACCACACTATATCTTTAATATCAGATAATTTTACAGCCTAAGACTGATCTCATTATGTTTGCTTGTTTGCATTATAAAAGTATATAAATAAATCTTTAAAATTTTAGCATGGTTTCTCTAGCTTAATTTTAATTTATAATATAAACTTTCCTTTTCATGTCCTTTTAACCAGGACTAAACCCAAAGATGTTTTTTTATTCTATGTAACATCATCAAACACATACAAGCACAACCCACAAGTTGCTTTGTGTAATTAGGCATAGTTGTTTTAACAGTCTGGGAAGTCACAGCTGAGATGATTTGTTAATGTTTTGACGACACCAACCAAAGTATGAAGAACACGTGTGACAACCAGAGTACAAATTGACGTCGACTTTTTTGGAAACTCAACGACAAAATCAGAAAAAGTCCATGCAAATTTCACTAGTGTGACAGCCCCTTTAGGAATATAAAGTAGCATCTACCATAGGAGTGGACTAGCCACCACTCCTTGCCTACCCCTAAAGCTGCAGCATTTGCTACCCATAAAACAATCCTAATCTTTCTGAACTGGCAGAGGCACTCCTAACAATCTTTCTATGTTGCTAATCATATTTCTTGATTTGACATAATTCAGAAAAACTTGCATAGTTTTCCATCAAGCACACTTTATCTCAGCAGATGGCGTACCACATAGCTCCAATGGGGATCAAAATGCTTCTTAAACAGCTTGAAAAATTTGGATATAGAACAAACACATGCTTTAACAAACTTGGAAGACATACTACAGTATCTTGGAAACAAACTATCAAGCCAATAAAACACCAAAATAAAGACAAAAGAGGAAATTCTAGTGGGTGATGTTGCTGGTAGCACTGACCTAGAAATGGCCAAATAGAACCAGAGCAGCCATGAATTTAATTAGGACAGAGCCTGAGAAGGTAGCAGCCTTGCATAGAAGGTGAGGGCCATGAAGGACTGTGCTGTATTGAACCAGCTTGGATCTTTTTTTATTTTTAATCTGTATTTCCTAGAGGAGATATAGCAATGAACTTTGGGAAGATTCAATGAATTAACTGAACATTAGCTAAAGCACTCTACATTTGGTCCAATAGTACTGTGAAAACATTACTCACATCACAGTGCATACTAAATCGGCATAGTACTTAAAAGCATAATAAAATGCATCTGCTAACTGCGAGTGGGCTAGTGACTGGTGACATCTCCACGTAACTCTCAACCAATGATAATACCCTTCTTCAATTAGACAAATTTCATATGGTCTAATTCACTATACTAACAAACTAAAGCATATGCAACAATATTTTTCATTTTATTTTCAAACTTGACAATATTCTATTTAAGGAAAATATAAATATTTTACTGAGATATCAATCATTACTGTATAAACCTAAACTATATTTTCTAATTTCTCCTAGACTCTTGAGTACAGGAACTAAACAAGAAGAAAGACTGATTTCCTCCCCATTCCACATTATATGAGTTGGAGGCTCAGTTTCTCCATTAGAAAAGATGAAATCTTTTGAAAGTTGTATAGCAAGCTGTGACCTTACCAACCCTACACCACCAGTTACCTCAGGACCTGGGTGGTACACTCGTCCTGTATCTATTTCCATCAAAAGTTTAGAGGGTTCCCATGGTAGAGTCATGGTATCACCTGCATTTCCAAATGCCAAGTGGACATCAGAGACAGATGTGGTTGATGGTTTCTGGACCTAAAAAATAAAGTAATTATCATTAGGTAAGAAATAAACACTAAATGTGACAGAATATCTAAGAAAAAACTCTTATCACAAAGCATGTAATACTCGTTGTAGCCTAAAGTAAGAGAATGAATGAATGATTGTTAATTATCTGGCATCATAACATCAATGGTCTTTGATGCTAACTGGAGTATGGTTGATTAAGAATTAGTAACTTTGGAAAAAAATAAAAAATAAATTAACTTAATAGTTGAACAATTAAGACTACAGTATATACTTTTAAAAATGAGTAAGAAGGCCAGCTTCCAATATGAACTTAAAAATGTAACTGGCATCAAACTATTGTATTTTTTTTATTAGTTTGTAAAAAACATTCTTATTTTTGCTTCCCATTTGTCAGTCTCCACAATTTTTTCTTCTTTTCCAGGAAAATTGTTGTAGGTGACTTTCCATCCATTTGCATGTTTTTTAGCCGAAAGCAGGCTGAGTTGTCTGTACTTGGCGGGGTGTGCCTTGGAAGAGTTTAGACACCACAAGAAGTTTCATGTGTTTGTGTCTGGAAGTTATGATAGCAGTTTAGTAAAGTGTACACCCTTTTATTGGCCATTGAAAGAAATCATTAAAAGAAAACCATTTGCTTATTTGGCATTTTGCACATTTGTGCCTTTAACTTCAGTTTCTTACTCATTTTCAAATTCTCTGTGATATCTAATGCGTATCTATTGGAAATATGATATTTTGATTATAAAATAAATTTTTGAATATACTTACCCGGTGAATATATAATAGCTGACGTCTCCGACGGCTCGACAGATTCCAAAAACTCGCGAGCGATCGCCATGAAGGTTGCGGGTGTGCCCACCAGCGCCGACTATCGGCCAAATACCGCATATACTTGTCAATCTCTCCAGTTCTTCTCAGTCTGCTGGGTCTCTATCGGGGAGGAAGGGAGGGCCTTTAATTTATATATTCACCGGGTAAGTATATTCAAAAATTTATTTTATAATCAAAATATAATTTTTAAATATTAAACTTAGCCGGTGAATATATAACAGCTGATTCACACCCATGGTGGTGGGTAGAGACCAGTATTAATACAATAAAGGCGTATATGCTCAAGAGTTTTTTGACAAATATTTCATAAAAAACCAACTTTAGTATAGGTACCTGGCAAGGAAGCTGACTCTGACGATTACTCTGCCTCATTAGTCCGCTTTCCTCACGAAGCCCAGCCATCCTCTCAGGATGCTGAAAGACTCCCAGGAGCTGTTTTATCCAGGGCGAACACCCCTATAACAGGACCTCATCAATACCCTTAATCTGAGCGCTCTCAAGAAACAACATTTGACCACCCGCCAAATCAAAAAGGATGCGAAAGACTTCCTAGTCTTCCGTACAACCCAAGACAAGATTAAAAACATTTCAAGAGAAGATTAAAAGGATATTGGGATTAAGGGAATGTAGTGGTAGAACCCTCACCCACTACTGCAATCGCTGCAACGAATGGAACCAGGGTGTAGCAGTCCTCATAAAGAGTCTGGACGTCTTTTAAGTAAAATGAAGCGAACACCGACTTGCTCCTCCAAAAGGTCGCGTCCATAATACTTCGAAGAGACCTGTTTTGCTTAAAAGCCACCGAAGTTGCCATCGCTCTCACTTCGTGCGTCTTGACCTTAAGCAAACAACGATCTTTCTCATTTAAATGAGAATGTGCCTCCCGGATTAAAAGTCTAATAAAGTACGATAACGCATTTTTAGACATGGGCAATGAGGGCTTCTTAACGGAGCACCATAAGGCCTCAGAACCACCTCATAATGGTTTAGTTCGAGCTAAGTAAAACTTAAGAGCTCTAACGGGGCACAGCACTCTTTCAACTTCGTTACCTACGATTTCTGACAGACTAGGTATTTCAAAAGATTTAGGCCAAGGACGAGACGGCAGTTCGTTCTTGGCCAAAAAACCAAGTTGAAGCGAACATGTAGCTTTATTCGTAGAGAAGCCGATGTTCTTACTAAAGGCATGGATCTCACTAACCCTTTTAGCTGTAGCCAAGCTCACTAAAAAAAGTGTCTTGAGGGTGAGATCCTTCAGGGAGGCTGAATGCAATGGTTCAAACCTGTCTGACATTAGGAACCTTAGGACCACGTCTAAGTTCCAAGCGGGAGTTGACATACGACGCTCCTTAGAGGTCTCGAAGGACTTAAGGAGATCTTGGAGATCTTTGTTATTTGACAGATCCAAGCCTCTATGCCTGAAAACAGACGCCAACATGCTCCTGTAGCCTTTAATAGTGGGAGCAGATAGGGAGCGAACATTTCTCAGATGCAGGAGAAGTCCGCAATTTGGGCTACAGAGGTACTGGAAGAGGAAATAGAGGAGGACTTGCACCACTCTCTAAAGACCTCCCACTTCGACTGGTAGACCTTGATAGTAGATGATCTCCTAGCCCTCGCGATCGCTCTGGCTGCCTCCTTCGAAAATCCTCGAGCTCTTGAGAGTCTTTCGATAGTCTGAAGGCAGTCAGACGAAGCGCGGGGAGGCTTTGATGAAGACTCCTTACGTGGGGCTGCCGTAAGAGATCTATCCGTAAGGGCAGACTCCTTGGGACGTCTACCAGCCATTGAAGT
Organism: Palaemon carinicauda; assembly: GCF_036898095.1. Classification (NCBI taxonomy): domain Eukaryota; kingdom Metazoa; phylum Arthropoda; class Malacostraca; order Decapoda; family Palaemonidae; genus Palaemon; species Palaemon carinicauda. The sequence goes on along the minus strand of NC_090762.1, from coordinate 8,743,363 downwards.
ACCTCTGTGAACCACTCTCTCGCGGGCCAGAGGAGAGCAACCAACGTCAACCTTGTCCCTTCGTGAGAGGCAAACTTCTGCAAAACCTTGTTGATGATCTTGAACGGCGGAAATGCGTAAGCGTCCATGTGAGACCAGTCCAACAGAAAGGCATCTATGTGGGCCGCCTCTGGATCTGGGACTGGAGAGCAATAGGTCGGGAGCCTTTTGGTCAGTGAGGTCGCAAAGAGGTCTATGGTGGGCTGACCCCAAGTCATCCAAAGACTCTTGCACACGTCCTTGTGGAGGGTCCATTCTGTAGGGATCACCTGACCTCTCCGACTGAGACAGTCCGCCAAGACGTTCAATTTCCCCTGGACGAACCTCGTCAACAGTGAGATGCCTCGATCTTTTGACCAGATGAGGAGGTCCCTTGCGATGACGAACAGAGTGTGGGAGTGAGTGCCTCCTTGCTTGGAGATGTACACCAAGGCTGTGGTGTTGTCCGCATTCACTTCTACCTCCTTGTTTCGAAGAAGACTCTCGAAACTTGTCAAGGCCAAGTGAACCGCCAACAGCTCCTTGCAGTTGATGTGAAGGCTCCTCTGATCTGTCGTCCAAAGACCCGAACATTCCAGACCGTCCAGAGTCGCTCCCCAACCCAAATCCGACGCGTCTGAGAATAACACGTGGTTTGGGTTCTTGACTGCCAGGGACAGACCCTCTCGAAGAACTATATTGCTGTCCCACCAGCTCAGGCACGTCTTTACTGGTTCGGAGATCGGGATCGAGACCGCCTCCAAAGTCTTGTTCTTGTTCCAATGGGAGTCTAGATGGAACTGGAGAGGGCGAAGGTGAAGTCTCCCTAGAGAGATAAATTGTTCCAGGGATGACAGTGTCCCTAGGAGGCTCATCCAACTTCTCACAGAGCAATGGTCTTTCCTCAGCATGAGGCGGACTTTGAGCAAGGCTTGCTCTATCCTGGTGGCAGACGGAAAAGCCCGAAAAGCTAGACTGTGAATCTCCATCCCCAAATAGAGAATCGTTTGGAAGGGAGTCAGCTGAGACTTCTCTATGTTCACCAACAGTCCCAACTCCTTTGCAAGATCCAACGTCCATTGAAGGTCCTGCAGACAGCGATGACGGGACGACGCTCTGAGCAGCCAGTCGTCCAGGTACAGGGAGGCTCGAATCCCCAATAAATGTAGGAATTTTGCTACATTTCTCATGAGCCTCGTAAAAACAAGAGGAGCAGGGCTGAGGCCGAAGCACAGTGCTCGGAATTGGTACACCACATTCCTGTTTACAAACCTCAGATACGGTTGAGAATCCGGGTGTATAGGAATGTGGAAGTACGCATCCTGCAGGTCGAGAGAGACCATGCAGTCTCCCTCTCTGACCGCTGCTAGAACGGACTTGGTGGTCTCCATCGTAAATTTTGTTTTGACAACAAAAACGTTGAGCGCACTGACATCCAGCACCGGCCTCCAACCTCCTGTATGCTTTGGTACTAGGAAGAGGCGGTTGTAAAACCCCGGTGATTGAAGGTCCGAGACTTTCACCACTGCACCCTTCTCTAGCAACTGAGACACCTGCAATGTAATGCCTGCCTCTTTGACTCCTCTCGATACCTGGGAGAGAGGTTTAAAGGGACTTTTACTAGAGGAAGTCTCCGCACAAAAGGTATTTTGTACCCCTCCTTTAGCAACAAAACAGACTCCCGGTCCGCACCCCTCTTCTCCCAGGCCTGCCAGAAGTTGTTCAGTCTGGCCCCTACCGCTGTCTGAGGACGTGGGCAGTCAGACTCTGCCGCGGGAGGACTTAGATCCTCTCCTCTTGCCTCTCTTACTGTCGGCACGAGCGCCTCCCTTACTGGGAGCTCTGCCACGAAAGGGTGGGATAAACCTCGTTGCTGGAGTATCGAGCTTAGGTCTAACGACATAAGATGATGAAGGAGCAGCCTTACGCGCTGACGTAGCCATCAAGTCGTGGGTATCCTTCTGCACCAAAGAAGCTGCGATATCCTTAATCAACTGCTGAGGGAACAAGGCAGATGATAACGGAGCAAAGAGAAGCTCTGACCTTTGACAGGGAGTTACTCCTGCAGAAAGGAACGAACAAAGAGTCTCCCTCTTCTTAAGGACTCCTGCCGTAAAGGTAGCAGCGAGCTCATTAGAGCCATCACGGATAGCTTTGTCCATGCAGGACATAATTAGCACGGATACATCACGGTCGGCCGAAGAGATCTTCCTGCTCAAGGCTCCCAGCGACCAATCCAAGAAGTTAAAAACTTCGAAGGCCCTATAAACCCCTTTGAGGAGATGATCAAGGTCCGAAGAGGACCAGCAAACTTTTGAGCGTCTCATGGCCAGGCGACGGGGAGAGTCTACGAGGCTTGAGAAGTCTCCCTGGGCAGAGGCAGGAACTCCCAAGCCGAGAACTTCTCCCGTGTCATACCAGACGCTCGCTCTAGAAGCCAGTTTAAAAGGGGGGAAAGCAAAGGCCGTCTTCCCCAAACTCCTCCTGGTGATCAACCAGTCGCCTAGTAAACGCAAAGCTCTCTTAGAAGAGCGAGAGAGCACTAGCTAAGTAAACGACGGCGTCGAAGCAGCTAGGCCTAGCGTAAACTCTGATGGAGGCGAACGAGGAGCAGCAGTCACGAAATGGTCAGGAAACAGTTCCTTAAAAATCAGCTTGATCTTTTTAAAATCAAGAGAGGGCTGAGCAACTCTAGGCTCCTCTCCATCTGACAAAGTCCCCAAAGGCATATCAGTTGGAAGGGGATCAGCGACTTCCTCATCCGACGGAACTTTGTCCGACAACTGCCGAGTCTCATGATACGGAGAGACCTGCCGAGGGGGCAATGCTTGACAGGCAATGTCAACAAGCAACGGAGGAGCAGCAGCAGAAGAGGCAACGACGTCACGTCGCTGCTGAAAGGACTGAAAGTCTCGTGACTGACCAACAACAACAGCTGAAGTAGATTGTCGCTCGACATCACGTCGGACCTGCATTGACTGCAGAGTCTGAGCAGGCAAAACAACTTCCGACTGCGGTGACAGACGCTCAACGTCACGTCGAGGCAACGGAGCCGGTCGGCGAACGTCAGTGCGGGGCTGCGGCGGCAGTAGCTGAACGTCAGTCTGAGACTGTAGCAAAGGGGGATCCATGTCACATGACTGACGTGAATGACTAGGCACATGACTAGCATCGCGTTTCAAAGCACTAGAAACGTTAGCACTAACGTCAAACGGACGAGAAAACACTCGTTTAGGCGGCTGAAGGCCCGAGTCACGTTCAGCGCACTGGCGACCCGCAAGCAAAGGATCATCGTGAACCTGATCAAAGTCATACTCTTCCGTAAGGGAGGCAAGCTTAGACTGCATGTCCCGCAGGAAAACCCACTTCGGATCAACGGGAGTCGGACCGGGCCGTGACGTCGATAACGTCTGCGTTGGCAAAACATTGCCTCTACCGTGACCCTCGGACCCCGTGTTACGCTTTCGCTTAACAGGCGAACAGTCATCCGATGACTGCAAATGGTCAGAGCTGCCCCAATGGCTACAGCCAGGACGCTGGACCTGTCCTGAAGGGACTGACTTTCGCTTTAAGGGTCTAGAAACCTTGCGCCAAGGTTTCTTATGCGATAAGTCTTCGGAGGACGAGGAGAACTTAGTCTCACCCGTCTTATGGTAAGGACGATCTTGACGAGAAACGTCTGATACCAAAGAGGGAACGTCTGTATGTAGGTTTACACCTCTCGCCCCCTTAAGTCCTACGACATTACTTCTCCCTGGTGCAGGGGAGCCTGAAAGAGGTCTCGGACTAGGGGAGCGACAAGCACGAACAGACGAACCCTCGGTCGCAACACTGAACACATTTTGCGCACTTATCACTTTATCACTTAGATTTTCTGTTTTACCACTCTGACACTTCAACAACTTAACATCTGACATAAGTTGGTTTCTGTCCGATGCTAAGGACTCAACTTTTTCGCCTAAAGCTTGAATCGCTAAAAACATATCCCGCATGGACGGTTCATGAGTGCTAGTAGGGGGTTCAGGAACAACTACTACAGGGGAAGGATTAGGTTCAGGGGCATTGGGAGGAGGAAAATTCCAAAGATCTAGAGGAGCTTCTCCTCACCCTATCTCTCTCAAGCTTACGAGTATATTTTTCATACTCAAGCCATCCGAATTCCGACAAGACCACGCACTCCTCACACCGATCTCCTAATTGGCAGGATTTACCCCGGCAATTAGAACAAACAGTATGAGGGTCGATAGAGGCCTTTGGAAGACGTTTGTTACAATCCCTCGCACACTTGCGATATACAGGAGAAGGGTCAGCCATTTTGAACAAACAGAGAAAATCCAAGTCAAAACCAAATTCATCAACAATAAACACCAGCCAAAAAAAGGGTTTCAAGAGTTTAATTGAAGAAACACACCAACACAGCGAAAGCCAATAAACAATCAAAATAAAGTACTTCACCAATTCGGTCGAAAACTCGAGGTCTAAAGCGAGCGGAACCAACTTGTCGACAAGACAGACAGAGAAGAACTGGAGAGATTGACAAGTATATGCGGTATCTGGCCGATAGTCGGCGCTGGTGGGCACACCCGCAACCTTCATGGCGATCGCTCACGAGTTTTTGGAATCTGTCAAGCCGTCGGAGACGTCAGGTATTATATATTCACCGGCTAAGTTTAATATTTAAAACTCAGTTAATAACTTCTGTAATTATTAGCTTTATGACCACTAGTGTGAAAAGGGGAGGGGTGGCTAATAGTTACCCACCTGCTGCTGCATCCGCTTAATCCTGAGTGACTTTCCATCTTTTCTGTTCCTAACCTCCATTAATTGCTTCCAAACCAACAGCCAAATCTCCAGACAATTGCACTCTCCAATTGAGAAGCACAAGGCAGAAGCCTGGTTTCTTGCCAGGATTGACAGTGGAAGGCTAGTGATTACTGGGATTTCCGGACATCCAAGAACAGCCAGACTCTGGGTTTTTTAGTTGGCCAGGATTCCAACAAAGCACAAATACTATGTCAACCTCATGAACGATTGAGCTTATTTCGTTAGGGGTCGGTCACAGGGAGTGGTCAGCTATTACACATTAGGAATGTGCTTTGCGGGGTACTAATGGCACAATTCCATTCTTGCCTTCCCTGTCACACTGGGAATTCTCCGTCCCAGTCTCTCAAAACCTGTAAGCGAGTTCCTAGCGTTCTTCATAAAGGTTCCAAAGCCTCTGCTCTGACGCATGAGGTAGCTGTCAGCTCCTTAATGTCTGTGTATAGGCTAGTTATAAATGGCTGTCATATCTAAACATCTAATGTTTTTTATTTTTTTCTTAACTTTTTATTTAAGCCAGGAGAGATTGAAAGTTAAGAGTTTGGATAGCAGGATTGAGAAAGAGAGAAACAGGAATATGAAAATGCAGAAGAGTTAATAGTGTTCTGGTCCTAGTCTGGATGCTTAGAGCTGGTCTTAGCAGCATGATAAAACCTACCGGGTTGGAAAAAAAAAAACCTCCCCGCCGCCATCACTTACCCATTCATAGTATCGCGCAAGCTCTCTTACTTTAACAAAGTACAGAGAGAGAGAGAGAGAGAGAGAGAGAGAGAGAGAGAGAGAGAGAGAGAGAGAGAGAGAGAGAGAGAGGAGAGAGAGAGAGAGAGAGAGAGAGAGAGAGAGAGAGAGAGAGAGAGAGAGAGAGAGAGAGAGAGAGAGAGAATTTTAAATTGAGCATGAAAATTACGAGAAAATATCTGATTTCACTACCGCAAAGTTAATTTTAAAAGTTTCCAACAAGTAGCAGATATTTGATTTATTAATGGATTTCGTAACATGGGCGGTAGAAATGTAATGTGGGTAGGTATACAGTATTTGTAATAATCTTTATAATCAATATTACGGATAATTCTTTTGTTTTTATGATGATGATAATGATGATTATCATTATCGTTTTTGGGTTGTTGTTAACATAATGTGGCCATAGGAGACCATTTGCTTATTAGTAATGAAATAAAGTATAAAGATTCTAAAGCCGCTAGGTTTGGCTGGGTGTCCATTCAACCAGTGCGTTGCACTTAAGGAACCCACTGTTTTCTTAACAATTCATCCTTTGGGACAAAATACAGGGACATATTTTCACATCCTGTATTCAAGTACCCCGCTGCAACACATCTGCAAGGCATTACAATGCATAAAATCTCATACAATCGATACAAAATCCCTTTTCCAACAAGCAAAATCTGTTCTGACAAACCTAGATTGTATACATCCACTTCTCACCAAAGTCTCTCTGTGACGTCACAGGTACTTCTCGCCTAAGCGGCTAAAACGGAATGGTATATTTATGGCGAGAAAATGAATTGAGAAGAGTCTGGCAATAAAGCTCTAATACAAAATACAATGGCAGTTGATCAAAACCAAACCCAATCACTTTGTTTCTGCTGTGGTAGCTCTTTTTCATGCTGTAGAAAGAAGTTGTATTTACCATGTCAGCCAACTTTTGAGTGCCTCAATAGTCTTTGCCACTGATGTGCTGGTAATTTGTCTAAAGAGAGGAAGATCTGGGCTATCATTCAGTCATTCTATTCGTTCCTAGGATTAAAAGATCTTGCCTACTTTGGTCCTGATTCTCATTCCTACATATACAGAGTCTTGAGTTTGGTCAGGTGGGACTTCTCATAATTTACCACGATCCCCAGATCTTGGCAAAATGTGAGAAGTCTGTCTTGATAGATGAGAAGGGACTCCCTCAAGTATGCCAGAATAGCCAATCGTCCAGGTATCAATGCAGATGAATGTTGTTCTTGTGTGCCCAGGTGGACACCCACGTGAACACCTGGGGTGCTGTGGACAGGCCGAAGCATACCTTGAATCGGTATATCTTTCCTCCTAACGTGAATCTTAGGTACTGTACTTCCTTGAGGACGGATGAATGGGGATCTGGAAATAGGCATCCTTGAGGTGTATCAATATCATCAAGTCTGAGGTCTGACAGCCTCTCTGACCGTTTGGTCCGACTTACAAACCTGTTCAAGGTTGAGAGGTCGATGACTGGTCTCCAAACCCCAGAAGCCTTTTCACCAAGAAATAAGCAACTGTAGAAGCCTGGGGACCCTTCAGGGACCTCTTGGTGAGCATCCTTTTCTAGCATGGTCTGGACTTTGACCCGTAGGCCCTGCTCATTCGCTGATCCCCTCACATATAAATCTGACATCCTCGGATGTAGGGTCAGAGGAGGGGGAGCGTTCGTTAAAGGGAAGATATACCCTTCTCTAAATACATAACCGACCAAGGTTTGGCTCCGTGGAACATCCACCTCTGCAATTTGCACTTCAGACATTCCCCTACCAGTGGACTGGCTGGGGGACTACCCTCCTAGTGGGAATGTCCACTCCAGTTCCTTCCATCTCCTTTGCACCCTTCTTTAGCCCCTTGGTCGAAAGGGCTGCTTGGGAGCTTGCGTCTGTGCAGATTGTTTTGCCTGGGAGGTCTTCTTTGGCCCCAGAGCGTCAGATCCTCATTGCTAATGAGATAACCTACTATCCCTAACCAGAAATCCAGCCATGAAACGTGTTGGCGGCATCACCCACAGAGAAATGCACTGGCAAAGTTGCCAATTTAGCCAAAGAAGAATTCTGGGTCAAAGGTAAGATTGCTGGGTCTAATGGTGTATGAGACCAGTCGTTCTCTACCATCTCGTAGTACTTCCTTTGCCGAACATACAGCGGAGGAAGCAATCGACAGGAGTCAACTGAACGAAGAGATCAGGAGGTTCCTACCACTTGGGTGTAAGCCCTTTTCTTTGCAGCTTTGACCCCCCCCCCCCCCCCCCGACAAAGGAAAGGCTACCTTAGGGATGGTGGATCTCAGCGTATAACAGAAGAGGTCTAGGACCGTGTCCTTTCCCTTTGCCTAGACCTGATCTGGCTTCCCTAAATTATTCCTAATGCAGGCAAGAACTTGCAAAAAGATGCGATCTGCGTGTTTCTGTTCCAGGGATGATATCTTGGGACCAGCAGACGTCGGCAGCATTCCGTTGTAGTGTTCAGATCCGTCATCGAACGGTTCTTCCTCCTCCAAGCTAGCACCCATAGCAACCCGGGGAGGGTCGAGGTCATCAACAGAGTTCCTTTTGTTTGAGGACTGAGCCCTTAGAGGGAGACCACTATGCTCTAGTCTTACAAAGGCAGATGTTGGAACCAATAAACGTTTCCCTCTAGATTGACATTCTAATAATGATAAGGGGTTTGTGTGAAAAAAAAACCTTAATCTTTTTTTGTACCTAGGAAAAATACAAATTTCACAGCTTTAAATTTTTTATTATTAATTTTATTATATAGTGTACTTTAATTCATTGTCAGCTCTTTGTCAATTTACATCATGACCCCTTTTTCATATTTTTCAGAGTGACAATGCCTTGCACCCAGCAGGGATCATGTTCTAGAAATTTAGTGTAAGATGAAGATTGGCAAGAAAGAAGTGTCACCTGGATACATTATCTGAATTAAGGAACCCTGTACTGAAGCCTATAAAAGATAGGTGGTGAGAGCTATTTGGACTCCCCTCTGCTTTTGAAAGTGCTAAGTGAGGGCAAGCAATGATTAATTGTGGGAGATTGCGGGGAGGGGGGGGGGATTCTTAGAATATTAGTGCAGTGAACACTTCAGAAAAAAAAAAAAAAAAAAACAATACATTGGTGACTCCATTATGGTTGAAGTTTTTTGTGCCATCAGGTGGGAACTTTGTCAATGATTGTAGCTGCTGGGGTTGGCTGCTGATAACATTTTATGTCTGGATGTTTATTGTAGAGGTGGTGTTGCTTGGTGAGATTGTTGGACCACCAAGGCAACGGCAGCGAGCACAAGGTAGTGTTCATTGGTGTGCTGTAATATGTAGATTGCTGTAACATGGCCTTGGGAAGTTGCTGTGCTAAATGTGATATTTGGCCGTCCCTTTTGAGTGTAGCACCGAGGATAATAAGCCTTTTCTTAATATGTTACATAATTTTTTTATCTTCCTGATGTAAAGGAGAGAATGTAGAGACAGGTTAGATGTGCAAACTGGTCTTACAATACCTTTGATCTTAACTCAAGCTTATTCAAATTGTATTGGAGTTTGGCCCAAATATATACTGTGTTGGTCTTTGGTTGTACTTATATATATGTGGATTGAATGTTTGCAGGATTGGTTCCTGAGAGGCTCTGTATGGAGATATCTATGTCTCACCAGGGTATTTATTTTCTTCTCTCATGTGTTCAAAATAAAACTTTTATTTTTTTATTTTTCTTTATAATAAAAAATACAAAAATAGTTTTATTTTGCACACAGGAGAGAAGAAAATAAATATCCTGATTTTTGGACTATCAAAATGTTCATCCATAGAACCCCAATTCTTGGGTAATGTTTTCATGTTTTTCCTTTTCCATGAGTGGATATTGAAGCCTTCAAGAAGGGAAGAACTCTCCTTCTTTCCCACCTCCTTAGGTCTTCCTTCTTTGGAGAGAGCAGAAGGGGGAACCTCTGTTGCTTTGGACGAGGGTTCTGGCAGGCTCAACTCTATAGGTGAAAGCCTGTAGTTGTCTGTGTAGGTGATCTCCCTCGGAGATCTTGAACCCCTACTCAAACGCAGATGTAGGGTATCCCCGGAGGGAGAGTGATTGCCCTCTGCTGCCTTCTTTTCTGCTTTGGAACAATTGGAATCAATCCTAGCCTCTCCAAGACTGGGTCTTGGTCAGTAGGATCCTTGATCTTTAGGTATTTTAATACCTAGAAGAAACCATGTTGCTCTTTTCCTGACTCTTAGTGCTATTCTCATCATTATTCTTTCCATAGCTCTTTGAGTTGTTCCTAGCTTATGTTCTAAGCTTTTAGTAAGGCTCCAAGTTTCTGATGCTTAAGTTAATACTGTACCCAGACACAGTATAATACTGTACATCCTTTTATTAAAGTTTTGAATAATCTATGATGTAATATATTTACTTTTTAAAACTCTTTCTACTATATATTTGATTCTGAACACACAGTAGTACATGTTCCAATGACTGGAAACAGAAAATGAAGCTTCTCTAACCAATCTTAAGATAATTAGTATTTTACCTCTACATATTTTTGAACAGATAAATTTTTAAATGGAAAAAGTTTGGTAAACCCTGCCTAGTCTAACACAACTGTATACCACAAATGGTACCCTCACTGTACACAAGATATGCAATGAACTTAGTTACTTTAGAAATTTTTTTGAAGGGGTGCATGATGTGCAAACATAGTTTTAAGAATAATTTAGATTGTTTTTATCTTTCCTACTTTGATGCACATCTGTCAATTATGTACTAAAGTGATGTAAACTCTATGTAAAATTTTAAATATCCTAGAAAAGCTTACCAAATGAGTAAACACAATTGGCAAATCGTCACAGCGGACAAAATTCCTTTCTCGGCCACACGGAGATAAAAATGGAAATTCAGGATACCTGGAAGTCTCGTTCATTCTTAGACGACTGAAGAAAAACTGTAAAAACTTCTTTTCTGAAAAACAAAAGATAATAAAATATCAGAAAATATTAAAGCAATTTATATTTTTCTTAGTTATACAAACATGAGTCCTTTAGGTAGGGAGTATGTTTTCAGGAAAAAGCTGGCCAGTCATTGACTTGTTTAACAAACAGTTAAGCAACGGGTGGGCTAAGCGTGAGGCGCCTTGCACTCCAACCTGTCAAAATCTCTTAATTTTTTATCTTAAGGCTCAATACTGAGAGGGGTGGTTGAGGAGAAAAGTATAATCTAAAGGATTAAATACAAATTAATTTTAAAAATTTGTGATTTGTTCCTACGCGAATACAAACCATCGTCCTTTAGAGACTCACTGCTTGGTGGGTCAAAAGTCCACCTAGAACCGAACTGGTAGGTTTTCTTTCTTCCCTGGAAACATCAATCAACCTTGTCCCATGTGGGAGTGAAAAAGATGACTCTAGCAACCTCCTGTCTGTCTCTCATTGGGATGAATTGGCTTACTGGTACATGGTCAAAGGAATAAGATGATCAAAGAGTTGGTATATATTCCACCATCCTCCCTAGATGAGGAGGAGGATGATGAAGAATTTCTTTAGGTTTTAATGAATGGAGCTATGGAGCTCAAAAGTGTAGTTCATCAGCATTAAGTCAGATCCAGAGAGGAAATCTTTGACAACTTCATCCCCAAAGAGAGGGGCAGAAATAATGGAGGAGAAGAGCCAGTCATTCTGCCTCCATTTCAGACTTGCATCCATACATTACCCTAGACAAGATGCCTACCACTACGTATAGAATCTGGGCTAATTAAACCACCAATTAAGTGGCCACCACAAGCCTAAGTACAAAGGCATCAAGGGGCTTATGGGTAATCTTGTAGTAAAAAGATCATGAAGGTGGTACGGTGCATACACACCCCAACCTTCATACCCTGACCAACTACAAGATTCCTCTAGAAGATAAGGACTTAGCCCCTGACTTCACAAGTTCCGGTCCAAGCTCTCTTGGTAGTCGAGGAATATGTATTACGGACTGACTCCTCAAGTCCGAAACACATTGTGTTCTAGACACCTATTTCTTGGTTTGGCCCGCGCTAAGGAAAAGTCACTGACACTCAGATCTGAGGTGTTAAGTCTTCTTCAGGGAGCCCTCCAGAGCCTTCATTGGGCAAAAATCTTCTCTTTGTGCTACTCTCCACTTCACGTAGAGATGAGATGGAGAAGGACTCGTACCTGGGGTTGTATTCTGGTAGGGTCTGAGTTTGGCCATGTGCCCCAGCACTAAATTAAGGAGCTCCTACACTCCTTAGAGTAAGAGACTAAGGCAGAGAACATATCCCTTGCCTAATCCCTTCGCCAATTATTAGGCAGCAATGACAGTCTTGCGAGTAGGAACTCAAAGGCTCGGACGAGGTATAGAGTAGAGCAAGACTGTTAGATGCAACTCCTAAGCATAGGCAACTTCTATAAGAAGAGGTCTTTCCCCTTTCATTGAAAGAGCATGCCTAAGTCTGAGTGGTAGCCTGACTGCTACTGAGAAGAGCTTCTCCCAGCCAGGAGGAAGAGGAACTCTGCTACCTGGTCTAGTAACGATGAAACTTGAGAAGAATCCCCTCCATGATATCCATCATAGAGAATAGCCAAGTTTCATGGGAAAACATTCTGAATGAGGCTGCCTTGGAACCACTCAAATCAACCTGAGTCCCAGCATAATACTACATGGTAGATTATCTGACAGATCAGGGTTGAACAGAAATTAGGCGTAACGATCCAAGTGAGTCCATGGGGTTGGATCAGGGAACCACTCTGACCCTATGACCTTCCTTGGCGACTATGTGTGTCTGCAAGCCCATTCCTCTTGCTCGGAATGTGACAGGCTGACAACTCGCCAGCATGGAATGCCATCACAAAATGCACCTGATTCGTCAGCACGTAGAACTAGATGTAAGACAAAATGATGGTGTTGTCGCAACAACCCACGGGATGTCTCCTCAATGTTCTTGGAAGGCTTACAGTGCTATATGTTGCAGAGTAGATGAATCTTCATCTGACCACACCTCTGAGGAGTCGAATTCTGAGAAACCAAGGTAAGAAACCACAGGGGTTGCTCCAACAGAACCACAACATTTGGGAAAACTGTCAAGGGGAGCGAAGTCACCATTACAAGGGAGAGGAAGCCCCAGACACCCCCAGCACAAGGGTTGGGGTGAGGCACATGGGAAGTGGGGCAGGGGTGACTGGAAAAGGGAGATGCACAGTGAACTCGTTGCCCTGGCAAAGGGGAAACATGTTGTTTTGGTCCCTGGCCATCAAGGGAGGGGGACCCACTGCAGAAATCACCGGGAACACTTACACTAGGGACACACTGATACGCCCTTCACCACTAGTGTTGCCAAGAAGGCACTGGCACTGGGAAGCCTACCTGAAAGACCTAAGGAGGCCAAACACCTTTAGGTCACACTCATCATCAGTGGTAGCACAATCGGAAAAGAGCCTCCAAACTCCTATAGGGTGTGACGAACACAAGAGGAGCCCCACATTGCCACTAGAACCTGAAAGTCTGCTGACATAGCTCCGAGGCTCCTTGCTCCAGCAGCACACTCCCTGGGAATGAGCCAAGGGACTAAGCGCAGGAGTGGTAATAGCAGATGCACCCATTAAGTGAAAGGAAGAAGCACAGCTCTCTTCATCCCCCTCAAAGCATCTATTTCTAACTATGGCTGTCCATCGAGTCGATAACGACTACTGCTTCCTTAAATGCTTACTATGCTGATAATGATTAAAATGTTATTTTGATAATAAAATAAAATTTTGAATATACTTACCCGGTGATTATATAGCTGCAACTCTGTTGCCCGACAGACAACTCTACGGTAAAAACTCGCCAGCGATCGCTACACAGGTTGCGGGTGTGCCCAACAGCGCCATCTGTCGTCCAGATACCCAGTACTCAATGTAAACAAAGACTCAATTTTCTCCTCGTCCCACTGCGTCTCTATTGGGGAGGAAGGGAGGGTCCTTTAATTTATAATCACCGGGTAAGTATATTCAAAAGTTTATTTTATTATCAAAATAACATTTTTCAATATTTAACTTACCCGGTGATTATATAGCTGATTCACACCCAGGGGGGTGGGTAGAGACCAGCAATATATGTTTACACTTTTATGAGCTAAGAGTTTTTATTTCATTTTAGAAGTTATCAAAATAACAAAAACAAAATAAATAGGTACCTGGTAAGGAAGTCGACTTGAATAATTTCTCTGCCTTTTAACCCTGGATAGGTACGGTGGGTCGTTTGCGACCCCGAGCGTCAAAAAAAAACAGGTTTTTCTCACGTGACTCACCCCTGTGACTGAATTTGTGGGTGATCGACCTGCAGGAGGTGTCTCCCCTACACGCTCTAGTAGTGTCCAGATGTGCATTGCTGTAGCTGTACTCCTTCCCCGATTTCTGAGACGCGTCGGGGTCGTTCGCGTCCGAGTTTACCCTTCTGAGGTAGTTTGCATAATTATCAAAGTTATTACGTATTATGAAATTGTCGTAGAATGGTGCAACTTGTATAGGTTATCAGTTGTGGAAAGTCTTGGTGGATTGTTTGGCTACCATGTGCATGTTTTTTTTTTTAGTTAAAATGTCGTTCATCACCACGAGGACCATTTTACCGCGAGTGCCCCTTTTTCATTTTTTTTCATTTTTTTTGCCAAGTCATTTTTCCGTAAGATATTGCCAAATAGTGTCGTAAAACTTTTGCTTGTTTAGTGTTGGAAAGTGTGTCTAGATGATCTGGCTACCCATGCATGACTTTGTTTTTGTCAGATACGACGTAGTTATTGGTATATTGGGTATTTAACTGCGGTTACCAATTTCTGTTTTTTTTTCAATATTTGTAAAAATTACTACGTAGTAAGGAATTGCCGTATATTATTCATTTTTTTTTCATGTTTATGTGTTAGAAAGTGTGCCTTGATGGTTGGGCTAACACGTGCATGTCTTTTTTTTTATCTGAGATGTCGTATATTAGAATGTCGGGCATTTTACCGCGAGTGTCCCTTTTTAATTTTTTTTAATTTTTTTGCCAAGTCATTTTTCCGTAAGATATTGCGAAATAGTGTCGTAAAACTTTTGCTTTTTTAATGTTGGAAAGTGTGTCTAGATGATCTGGCTACCCATGCGTGATTTTGTTTTTGTCAGATACAACGTAGTTATTGGTATATTGGGTATTTACCTGCGGTTGCCAATTTCTGTTTTTTTTCAATATTTGTAAAAATTTACTACGTAGTAAGGAATTGCCGTATATTATTGATTTTTTTTTCATGTTTATGTGTTAGAAAGTGTGCCTTGATGGTTGGGCTAACACGTGCATGTCTTTTTTTTTTATCTGAGATGCCGTATATTAGAATGTTGGGCATTTTTCCGCGAGTGCCCCTTTTTATTTGTTTTGCATTTTTTTGCTTAGTCATGTTACCGTAAGGAATTGGCAAGTAGTGTCGCAAAACTTATATTTTTATAGTGTTGGAAAGTGTTTCTAGATGATCTGGCTACCCATGCCTATTTTTTTTTTAGCCAGATATGGCGTATATATAAGTATGTGTTCGATTTTCCTGTGATTGCCATTTTTTCGTTTTTTCCCATTTCTTTCAAAATTACTACGTACTAAGGAACTATCACAGAGTAATACAGTATTTCATTTATATGTTTATTTGTCGGAAAATATGCCTTGATGGTTTGCCTAGCACGTGGCTGAAATTTTTTTTTTCTGAAATGCCGTATATTAGAATGGCCATTTTTCCACGAGTGCCCCTTTTTATTTGTTTTGCATTTTTTTGCTTAGTCATGTTACCGTAAGGAATTGGCAAGTAGTGTCGCAAAACTTATATTTTTATAGTGTTGGAAAGTGTTTCTAGATGATCTGGCTACCCATGCCTATCTTTGTTTTAGCCAGATATGGCGTATATATAGGTATGTGTTCGATTTTCCGGTGATTGCCATTTTTTCGTTTTTTCCCAATTCTTTCAAAATTACTACGTACTAAGGAACTATCACAGAGTAATGATTCCTCTAGATGTTTATTTGTCGGAAAATTTTGTTTACTTTTTTTTTGATTGAATATCATCAAATTTTTTTAGCTAAAATATTGTTTTACATTTTTTTTTCTTCGATTTTATTTCCCTTCAAAAAAAATTTTTTGGGTCAGAATTTTAATTTTATAGTCGTAAAATAATCGACAATTATCCAGCAACCCACCATACAATTTTTATGCATATCCAATAATAATTAGATTAGTAAATAACACCTTGAAATTGACATACCCTTCCTACATTTCAAGTGGCAGATTAGGGAGTCTGAGTCAGTGTGGTTGGCGGCCATTTTGTGGACATATCCGAAGCGTAAGCTGCCCTATCTATATATATTCTTGTTCCCTATAGAATTTGTGATAATTTGGTATATTTTTACCTGCATAAATATCATATTATATATTAAATATATGTATTTTTTTACGAAATTTCCAAGTACTCAAAAAATTACCTTTAGATATGGCCCCTGATATAAATGTAATTTACAAAATAATGAAGATTTTTTTACATATTTCTATTTTAGGATAACATATGTTTATTCCCTAAAAAAATTAGCCACTTCCTATTTCATTTGGGTACCCAAAAAAATTCATGAAATTTGGACAATTTTTTTTGGCCAAAAAAAGTTACCCTTTTTTTCTCATTTCAGATCTTCACCTCCATGGGTCTGACTTCATCCAAAATACATCAAGATGTGTCCTAAACATTCAAGAATCAATTCCTAAAAGGATTTGTGTATATATGTATAAACTTTTTTTTATGAATTTTTATGTCAGGTCTTTTTTTTTTCTACTTAATTTTTTAAAATATTTATAATAAATAGTTTTTCTGCAGATGAGTAGTATTTATCTTTAAAGTTGTTTTAAGCATTCATTGAAGTTTTTTTTTGGCAAAAGAAAAAAGGAGGTTACTGCAAAAACTGATTTTTCAAGAATTTTTTTTGGCGTCGGGGTCGTTCGCGTCCGAGTATACCCTTAAAGGGGTGTCCGAGGACCGTACCTATCCAGGGTTAAGTACGTCTTCCTTACGGAGCCTCGCGATCCTCTTAGGATGCTGATCGACCCCTAGGATCTGAAGTATCAAGGGTTGCAACCCATACAACAGGACCTCATCAAAACCCCTAATCTAGGCGCTCTCAAGAAATGACTTTGACCACCCGCCAAATCAACCAGGATGCGAAAGGCTTCTTAGCCTTCCGGACAACCCAAAAAACAACAATAAAAACATTTCAAGAGAAAGATTAAAAGGGTATGGAATTAGGGAATTGTAGTGGTTGAGCCCTCACCCACTACTGCACTCGCTGCTACGAATGGTCCCAGTGTGTAGCAGTTCTTGTAAAGAGACTGGACATCTTTCAAGTAAAATGACGCGAACACTGACTTGCTTCTCCAATAGGTTGCGTCCATTATACTTTGCAGAGATATATTTTGCTTAAAGGCCACGGAAGTTGTTACAGCTCTAACTTCGTGCGTCTTCACCTTAAGCAAAGTTCGGTCTTCCTCACTCAGATGTGAATGAGCTTCTCGTATTAACAATCTGATAAAGTCTGACCAAGCATTCTTTGACAAAGGCAAGGATGGTTTCTTAACTGAACACCATAAAGCTTCAGATTGGCCTTGTAAAGGTTTAGTACGCTTTAAATAGAACTTAAGAGTTCTAACAGGGCATAAGACTCTTTCTAGTTCATTGCCTACGATCTCCGATAAGCTGGGGATATCGAAAGATTTAGGCCAAGGCCGAGAAGGCAGCTCATTTTTGGCTAGAAAACCAAGTTGTAGCGAACAAGTGGCTTTTACTGACGAAAATCCTATGTTCTTGCTGAAGGCATGAATCTCACTGACTCTTTTAGCCGAGGCTAAGCATACCAGGAAAAGAGTCTTAAGAGTGAGATCTTTCAGGGAGGCTGATTGTAACGGCTCAAACCTGTCTGACATGAAGAATCTTAGTACCACGTCTAAATTCCATCCAGGGGTAGCCAAACGACGCTCCTTCGTGGTCTCAAAAGACTTAAGGAGGTCTTGCAGATCTTTATGTTTGGAAAGATCTAAGCCTCTATGCCGGAAGACCGATGCCAACATGCTTCTGTAGCCCTTGATAGTGGGAGCTGAAAGGGATCGTCCTTTTCTCAGGTATAAGAGAAAAACAGCTATTTGAGCTACAGAGGTACTGGTCGAGGATACAGAAACTGACTTGCACCAGTCTCGGAAGACTTCCCACTTCGATTGGTAGACTCTAATGGAAGAAGCTCTCCTTGCTCTAGCAATCGCACTGGCTGCTTCCTTCGAAAAGCCTCTAGCTCTCGAGAGTCTTTCGATAGTCTGAAGGCAGTCAGACGAAGAGCGTGGAGGCTTTGGAGTACCTTCTTTACGTGTGGCTGACGTAGAAGGTCTACCCTTAGAGGAAGACTACTGGGAACGTCTACTAACCATCGAAGTATCTCGGTGAACCATTCTCTCGCGGGCCAGAGGGGAGCAACTAACGTCAACCTTGTCCCTTCGTGAGAGGCGAACTTCTGCAGTACCTTGTTGACAATCTTGAACGGTGGGAATGCGTAGAGATCCAGATGTGACCAATCTAGGAGGAAAGCATCTATATGTATTGCTGCTGGGTCCGGGACTGGAGAGCAATAGATTGGAAGCCTCTTGGTCAGCGAGGTTGCAAAGAGATCTATGGATGGTTTTACCCCAAGTGGCCCAAAGTCTCTTGCACACATCCTTGTGGAGGGTCCATTCGGTTGGAATTACTTGCCCTTTCCGACTGAGACAATCTGCTATGACGTTCAAGTCGCCTTGGATGAACCTCGTTACTAGGGAGATGCTTCGATCTCTTGACCAAATGAGCAGGTCCCTTGTGATCTCGTACAACGTCAGTGAGTGGGTACCTCCTTGTTTGGAGATGTACGCCAAGGCCGTGGTGATGTCCGAGTTAACTTCCACCACTTTGCCTCGAAGGAGAGACTTGAAGCTTTTCAAGGCCAGATGTACTGCCAACAGCTCCTTGCAGTTGATATGCATGCTCCTCTGACTCGAGTTCCACAGTCCTGAGCATTCCCGACCGTCTAGTGTCGCGCCCCAGCCCACGTCCGATGCGTCCGAGAAGAGAACGTGGTTGGAGTCTGAACAGCCAGGGGAAGACCCTCTCTTAGGTTGATATTGTCCTTCCACCAAGTCAGACAAGACTTTATCTTTTCGGAAACCGGGATCGAGACTGCTTCTAGCGTCTTGTCCTTTTTTCAGTGAAAAGCTAGATGGTATTGAAGAGGACGGAGGTGTAGTCTTCCTAGTGACACAAATTGTTCCACGGATGACAGCGTCCCTACCAGACTCATCCACAGCCTGACTGAGCAGCGTTCCTTCTTCAGCATCTTCTGGATGGATAGCAGGGCTTGATCTATTCTGGGGGCTGATCGTCTTGTTGTTCAGCAACGTCCTCATCAGAGGGTTCCTCATCCGAAAACTGATGAGGATACGGCAACGGAGTGGGCAACGTCTGGCTCGCTGAGTCCGGTCGCACTGGTGGATGCGTGACGGAGCCGGACGCAATATCATGGAACTGCTGCACAGTCTGTGAACTGTCAACAACCATGGGTGCGCGAGGAAGCACAGCGTCAACCCGAGACTGTCTATACCGTCTGGGTTGTGCAGTCAACACCCTACCGGGTTGCTGAGGTTGACGCACTGCGTCAAAACAAGTCACCTCTGCTGGTTGTTGAACGTCCTGAACGTCAACAACCACCTCCGAGCGTCGCTTAACGTCAACGTGCGGCTGGCAACCCACACTGGGTCGCATCGGTGGAGGAACCACCTCAACTGGCAGACGCGAGTAGGTTACCTCAGCGTCAACAGGGCGCACAACCGACCGGTTGGAAGGTTGTTGGCCAGAAGGTTCGGTAGCAACCTTCTCCGCATTAAAGTCCTCTATCAAGGACGCAAGCTTGGACTGCATGTCTTGCAGCAAAGCCCATTTAGGGTCTACGGGAGCAGGTGTGGCAACAGACGGGGTTAGCGACTGAGGCGGTACCGTTTACCATCCCTGAAAGCCTTGTTATGCGTGACATAATTGTACAGCAAAACTTCAAAGGCTCGAAAACAGCTGTGAAGTTGACCTGTAAACAACTTGGAGCGTCTCCTGGCCAGGCGCCAGGGAGAGTCTACGAGAATTGAGAAGTCTATCTGGGCAGAGGCATGAACTCCCAAGCCGAGAACTTCTCTCGTGTCATATCAGACTCTCGCTCTATAAACCAGTTTAAAAGAAGGGAAAGCAAAGGCTGTATCCCCCAAACTCCTCCTGGTGAAAAACCAGTCGCCTAGCCAACGTAAAGCTCTCTAGGAGAGCGAGAGAGCACTAGCTTAACAACAACGGCTTCGAAGTAGCTAGGCCTAGTGTAAGCTCTGACGTTTAGGCGAACGAGGAGCAGCAGTTACAAAAAGATCCGGACAAAGATCCTTAAAAAAATCATCATGATTTAATTAAAGTCCATAGGAGGCTAAGCAGCTTTAGGCTCCTCTCCATCTGACAGAGTCCTCAAGGGAATATCAGTAGGAGGGGGAACAGCAACTTCCTCATCTACAGGAACCTTGTCCGATAAAAGCTGAGTCTCAAGCAAGGGAGAGACCTACCGTGGTGGCAATGCTTTACAAGCAGAGTCCACACTCACTGGTGCATTAGTAGCGGACCAGAACGCAACGTCATGTAACTGCTTGACAGTCTGTGAACTGTCAACAACTGAACTGTCAACCACAACAGGTGCGTGAGGACGCACAGCGTCCACTCGAGACTGCTTTGACTGCCTAGACTGAGCAGTCAAAACAACTCTAGAATGCGGAGGTTGACGCACAGCGTCAAAACAAGTCAACTCCGATTGTTAGTGAACGTCTTGAACGTCAACAGGAGCATCAGCAAGTGGCCTAACGTCCAAATGCGGCTGAAAAACCACACGAGACCGCATCGAGTGTGGTTCTAAACAACCTGACTGACGTGACTAAGCTACGCCAACGTCAACAGTAAGCACAAAGGAACGTTAGGTTGGCTGAAAGCCAGGATATCGATGAGATAAACGGCTAGACTCAACGGACTAATCGGCAGAATAGTCTTCCATAAGGGAGGAAAGCATATACTGCATGTCTTGCCATACAACCCATTAAGGATCAACGGAAATGGTTGTGGTAAGAGACGAGGGTAACGTCTGTGACCGCAACACTTTGCCTACAAAAAAAGACTCTCGGAGTCTGTGTTACGCTTTTGTTAGGCGGCGAGCAGTTATCCGATGACTGCATAGGGTCAGAGCTGTCCTAATGGTTGTAACCAGGACGCTGGACCTGTCATGAAAGGACTGACTTTCGCTTAAGGGCTTCGAAACCTTGTGACAGGTTTCTTATGCGAAAAGCCTTCGGATGACGAGGAGAAACGTCTCTCTCGTCTTATGGTAGGGGAGATCTTGGTAAGATACACCCGATACCATAGAGGGAAAACGTCTGTTCGTTGGTCAAGGCCTCTCGAACCCATAAGTCGTTTGACATTACTTCTCCCCTGGGCTTGGGAGCATGTAAGAGGTCCCGGACTAGGTGAACGACAGGCACGAACAGACGAACCCTCGGACGCAACACTGTAACACTTTGCGCATATCACTTTATCACTTCGATTTTCTGTTTTGCACTTATTTCACTGAAATCGAAACTTTTACTGATTTCTACCTGAAACACGCAATTCTACCCTTCATTAAAAGGTAGTAATTGCGAAATCAGTCGTATAATGCAAGCTCATTAATACCAGCAAAAAACAGAAAACATATTTTAAGATAAAAAAAATCAGTGGCTGGGAAAGAGACTAAACACTAGTTCATATAACTACGTTTTCAATCTCTCACCGCACATAGCCTGGGGACGAGAATAAAAAACTAAAACGTTTTATCCTTCCTCCCCGTACAGCGACTAGGGACGAGAGTAACTCGAGAACAACGTTACCCGCTTGAACGGAACGTTTTCTCTCCTCTCTCTCTCTCCGTCTCTATCTCTCTCTCTCTTTCTCTCTTGATTTCGCACCTAAGAGAAGAGCCCAATTATATTTCGTCAAAAAAACATGTTATTTGACTAAAGGAAAAACTGAAAGGTTTTTCAAATAAAAAGTTCCTTTAAAATAGAATTTAAAACATTTAAGCTAAGAAAGAATGAACAAAACGTCAGAATCGATTTACTCTTACTGCAAAGTGAAACCGTGATACACTCTCTCTCTATCGTAACGATAGAGCGCATGTTGAACGTCCTGAACGTCAACAACTGCGTAGCATAAATAAACTAAACGTTAGTTCATCTTTGAAAACAGTACGAAGACTATCAAAGAAATTCTTTCATAAAATATTACATTTAAAAAGTTTTAAATCCTTAGCTCTTTAAAAGCTAATTACGATATAAAGGGCTCAACGTTGATTAACTTCGGTTTCCAAGTTAGGACCGCCTACTCTCAGGAAAGGTCTATATAAACAAAACATTGAAATTATTTTTATATGTTTATAATAAATGGAAAGTTAATCGAAGAGGCCTAATAAAGGCGGAGAGATATAAAATATATAGAGGAAAATCTATAACGTGATATAATTACTAAAAGCCTAAACACACTTCCGTCTAAGGGAAGGGTCGGCCATTTAAAAGTGAAAGAAAGTCCATACTCTCTTTGTCACCATAATTAAATCTATCCAAAACGAGTTCAAGATTTAAGATGAAGATAAAACACCTGCATAGCGAAAGCTCAAAACTAGAATAAAGTACTTCACCAATTAGTTGTGAAAAAACTCCAGTTTAGCAACAGCGAGTAAGTACGTCTTGTCGATAGCTCGACAGAGAGAAAATTGAGTCTTCGTTTACATTGAGTACTGGGTATCTGGACGACAGATGGCGCTGTTGGGCACACCCGCAACCTGTGTAGCGATTGCTGGCGAGTTTTTACCGTAGAGTTGTCTGTCGGGCAACAGAGTTGCAGCTATATAATCACCGGCTAAGTTAAATATTGAAAATTAGTGTTACTATCGCTGATGCCATTGTGTATGACTGTGCAGACCAATCCTAGAACCACCAACTCTGCCACACATCTGGCAGCTCCAGTTGGGGTTCAGTGGGAGGACTCCCATAGGATGGTTTTGTCTTCATTCCCTGTGTTACTGTCTTGCAAGGATTCTTTTATCTTCTAGTCAGGTTATCCCCACACTTTTGGAAGCACTTACTTCAAGATCTTCTGTATTAATTTTGCATTTCTTGAGTGTTACCTTTATGTTATCTTTATATTTTTTCATTTGACCCTCTGGATTTCGACATGCATTAGAGAGCTGTCCGTATAAGACCTGACGAGGGAAGCGGTGTTCTGGCATATGTATATGTCTAGTCTATCTCCACGGTCTTTTTTCTAGTGTGGCTTCTATGCTGATTGATTTAGCACATTGTAATAGTTCTGTATACAGGACTTTATCTCTCCATGATATTTCAAGGACGTATTGTAAGCATCTAACATGGAAGGCTTCCATAGGTTTTACGTGATGACGGTAGGCAGTCCAGGATTCCACACCATATAGTAGGGTGGAAAGGCATACACCTGCTTAGACTTAAGACTTTAGTATCTATCTTTAGGTTGTTGTTATCGAATACTCTGAATTGAAGGCCAACAAAGGATGTTGATGTTTGGTTGATTTGGGATATGATTTCTTCATCTATGTTGTGCTTGATGGAGAGCACACTGTTAAGATAAGTGAAACTTTCGACTTGTTTGATATTTCATCTGTTAATTTGGAATGCTAAAGGTTGTTCATTATTATTTCTCTAAGCAATCACTTCTGTTTTAGCAATATTTATTTCAAGTCCCATTGCTTGATTGATGGAGATTATTTCAAGACTGTGTTGGAGAGCTTCAAGTGTGTGGGCTACGAGAGCGCAGTTATCAGCATACTGGAGCTCTAGAAGATGTGGTATTGTGGTTTTTGTTTCTTCCTGGAGATGCCTAAGGTTAAAAAGACTACCATCTAAGCAAAATTGAATTTTCACACGGTCATCAGGATGTTGAACTTGATGACTGTGAAGAGTGACTACAGTGAGAAAGATGTTAAATATGACAGGAGCCACAATGCATCCTTGTTTCACTCCAACTTCGACATTGAAGGGCTCAGATTTGCTGTTGCCAATTTTCACTTGAGCCTGCATATTGTCATGCAGATCCTTCAGGATGTTGATGAATTTGGGTGGGATGGCAAACCTGGAGAGAGCATTCCACAAAAGTTAACGATTAACAGTGTCAAAAGCTTTGGTCAAATCAATGAAAGCAATATATAGATCGCAGCTTTGCTCATAACATTTCTCTTGCATTTGACGGGTGACAAAAATCATATCGCACATGCTCCAATTCCCCCAAAGGCCACATTGCGATTCGGGAAGTATGGTTTCTCACAACAGTCTTGTTAGTCATGAGAGCATAATCCTTGCTAGAATTTTACCAGCAATAGCAAGGAGGGATATGCCTCGATAATTGTCCCATATTGAGTGATCTCCTTTCCATTTGTGGATTGTAATTACGTCAGGATCTCGGAATTCTTTTGTGATTTTTTCAAGAATCCAGATGGACAATTTAAGGTTGTGGAGGCACTGATGGAGTAGGTATCCTCCCTCCCTGAAAACTTCAGAGGGCAAACCACCTGGTCCAAGGATTTTATTATTATTCAGGGCTTTGATGGCTTCTTCAGTTTCAGTGAAGGTGGGCTGGTCATTATGAGCCATTACTGGGGGTAGTGTTGGGAGAACATCCATGATGGTGGTTTCCATAGGGTTTCTTTGATTAAGAAGGCCACAGAAGAGTTGGGCCCAACAGTCAAGAATTTCTTGTTTATTTTTCAGAAGTATTCCTTCAGATGATTGCACAGGTGTTACATTACTTTTCATCGGTCCATAAATAGATTTAAGCTCATTGTAGAAACCATGTTGGTCATTTCTATCTGAAAGAGACTGCATTTTTGCTGAGCCAGCAAGCCACCATTAAATCTGACAAGCATTATAAGCTCTGTTTTTCTTTATGATGCAGTCATGTGTGTCTTCTGCATTTTTGCTATGTCAGTCCTTGTGGTGATATGTGGAGAATTCCAGGGTTTCCTCTGCCCAGTGATGGATTAGTACTTTAAGGTTTGACCCTTCACTTTTGATATCTATATGGTTGCCAGCCTCAAGAGGTGAAAGGCGAGATATATTATCTGCAACTGAACTGTGATGGTTTTTTCTTGTACCAATGTTTTTTTAAAGCATTGCAATTCAGTTTTTCGGAAAAAGATATTCGAGCGGTCTGGAGCCTTATTTTAAGCCTTAGTTTGGTTCGAATAAGGTTGTGGTCTGTCGAACATTCGGCACCTCTCATTGCTCTAGTATGAAGTACTTCATTTTGGTCACATTGCCTGATACTCTTTTGACCTAGAATGCATCCACGAGGTCTTATATTTATTCTTCATCTGGTATAGGATGTTTTTTAATACAGTGTTGTGTTCTGAACATAGGGTCAAGAGTCTGAGGCCATTGCTGTTCATTTTGCCAATGTCATGGTGGCACAGGGGGTCCTCGACATACGAAGTTGATCCGTTCTTAAGACGCGGTGTAACCCGAATTTCAGTGTAAGTCAGAACATCCTAAATAAATTACTCTATACGTACTGTATTGTACTGTGAAGACTTTAATAAAATGTAACAAATGACATAAAAAAGTATTAGAAAAAGAGAAAACAATTACTTACCACATGAATTAAAGTAAACATTAATAAAAACAAAAAAGAAAACAATTCCTAGCAGCTTCACCTAGCAAGACTAAAAAAAGTTTATAAAATTAGGAGAAGATCAAAGGGATATTGAGAAGAAGAAATAGATAACAGAGAGAGAAATTTAGATTTGAACGAGAGGACCAATCTCCCCAAGTTCAAGACCCCTTTTGCCCATCACTATACTTCAACATGGAAACGATATTCCCAGTTGAAGCGCGATGACTTCGACAAGGCATTCTCTCATTAAGAAGTTCCTGCATTCCAAGGTCATGAGCACGATTTTTCTTTCTAGAGACAAAAGACTGCAGTCTGGTTGTCAATGAAGATTTCTAATGTAAGAGTTCTATCTTAGACTGTCAATGAAGATTTCTAATGTAAGAGTTCCATCTTAGACTGAACTTCCTCAATGACAGAAATATTGCCATTAGTCCCTTAATGTCAAATGCTGTAAACTGAGGTGACTATTTCCTGAATACTTAGGTCTCCTTTGAATGACCTCCCCAACAAATTTGGATACATCTTTGTGAAAAATCAAGGATATCATTGGAGGGAACAATGGGAGAGTCTTTTTAAGGTCTTCTAATATTGAGAAGCCTCTAGCTATCAAATCTATTTATTAGAATTTGGATATAGTTGCAGTATTTAAAGACCCCCGTTTTCAGCCTTTGAAAGGACTCTCCTTTAAAGATCCTACGGCCAAGACCCTTTTCCTGTTGGCTATGGCTTCAGCTAAATGCATAAGCGAGTTACAGGCACTTTCAAAGAATGGGGGTTTTGGTGCTAATAAAATGGTTTTCTTCCTTGCCTAGCTCTCATTATAAGAATTATTTTAAGGCAAAAAGTCTTCCACTTTCCCTCATTGGTTAGAAAGGTAGTTTATTTATATTTAGGTAAGGCTGAGAGCATTAGAGAAAGTTTCAAATTAGTCTTGAGGGGTTAAGATGTCAGTGTGATATCTCCCTAAGAATACTATATCTTTTTTTTTATTATGTATTTAGAGACTGAAGTTCACACGGATTTGGATTTCAGTCAAGTACGGGAATTGAAAGTTTGAATCCGTGATACTATAAATGCAGTAACTTCCCTTATTTCTGTAGGAATCTTTTTTGGAAAAGGTTTTGTCAGCAGCTCATTGGCATACCAAATAGTTTTTTACAAAGTACTATTTAAAAGAAGCCTGGTTTTCATATAGCATCACTGGGCATTGGGCACTGTGATAGCTGCAGGGAATTTTCTAGTGTATATTGTATTTGGGATAAAAAATTTTATTGGTTTACAGGCCCCGTGGGCTCTTATTGTTTAATTTATCTCAATCTGGATTTGTGTGGTATTGCATGAGAATTCTAGCTTTCAGCGGGTACTGTTAAGCTTCTTGTACAGTAATTGGAGGTAAGACTCAGATGATGAGTTACTGTATATAGGTTAGGGCATCGGGTCTGATGTCACTTTCCATCACTTTCCCTCCTTCCTTAATTGAAAGTCAGCTTTCCAAGATTCATAGAAATATGTTATTTTGATAATAAAATAAATTTTTGAATATACTTACCCGGTGATTATAATAGCTACAGCTCTGCTGCTCGACAGAAAACTCTACGGAAAAAATCTGCCAGCGATCGCTATGCAGGTAGGGGGTGTACTTCAACAGCGCCATCTGTCGTCCAAGTACCCAGTACTCATTGTAAACAAAGAACTCAATTTTCTCCTCGGTCCACTGCGTCTCTATTGGGGAGGAAGGGAGGGTCCTTTAATTTATAATCACCGGGTAAGTATATTCAAAAATTTATTTTATTATCAAAATAAAATTTTTCAATATTTAACTTAGCCGGTGATTATAATAGCTGATTCACACCCAGGGGGGTGGGTAGAGACCAGCAATATATGTTTACATTATTATGAGCTAAGGATTTTTTATTTCATTTTAGAAGTTATCAAAATAACAAAAATAAAATAAATAGGTACCTGGTAAGGAAGTCGACTTGAACAATTACTCTGCCTTTTTAAGTACGTCTTCCTTATGGAGCCTCGCGATCCTCTTAGGATGCTGAGCGACCCCTAGGATCTGAAGTATGAAGGGTTGCAACCCATACCACAGGACCTCATCAAAACCTCTAATCTAGGCGCTTCTCAAGAAAAGAATTTGACCACCCGCCAAATCAACCAGGATGCGAAAGGCTTCTTAGCCTTCCGGACAACCCAAAAACAACAATAAAAAACATTTCAAGAGAAAGATTAAAAAGGTTATGGAATTAGGGGATTGTAGTGGTTGAGCCCTCACCCACTACTGCACTCGCTGCTACGAATGGTCCCAGAGTGTAGCAGTTCTCGTAAAGAGACTGGACATCCTTAAGATAAAAAGACGCGAACACTGACTTGCTTCTCCAATAGGTTGTGTCCATTATACTTCGCAGAGATCTATTTTGTTTAAAGGCCACTGAAGTTGCGACAGCTCTAACTTCATGTGTCCTTACCTTCAGCAAAGCTTGGTCTTCCTCACTCAGATGTGAATGAGCTTCTCGTATTAACAGTCTGATAAAATAGGATAAAGCATTCTTTGACATAGGCAAAGATGGTTTCTTAACTGAACACCATAAAGCTTCTGACTGTCCTCGTAAAGGTTTAGTTCGTCTTAAATAGAACTTAAGAGCTCTCACAGGGCATAAGACTCTTTCTAGTTCATTTCCAACCATATTTGATAGGCTTGGAATATCGAACGATTTCGGCCAAGGACGAGAAGGTAGCTCGTTTTTGGCTAGAAAACCAAGTTGTAGAGAACATGTAGCCGTTTCAGATGAAAATCCGATGTTCCTGCTGAAGGCGTGAATCTCACTGACTCTTTTAGCTGTGGCTAAGCAAACCAGGAAAAGAGTCTTTAAAGTGAGATCTTTAAAGGAGGCTGATTGTAGCGGCTCGAACCTTTCTGACATGAGGAATCTTAGTACCACGTCTAAATTCCAACCAGGTGTAGCCAAACGACGCTCCTTCGTGGTCTCAAAAGACTTAAGGAGGTCCTGTAGATCTTTGTTGTTGGAAAGATCTAAGCCTCTGTGACGGAAGACTGATGCCAACATGCTTCTGTAACCCTTGATAGTGGGAGCTGAAAGAGATCGTTCTTTCCTCAGGTATAAAAGGAAGTCAGCTATTTGAGTTACAGAGGTACTGGTCGAGGATACCGATACTGACTTGCACCAGTTTCGGAAGACTTCCCACTTCGATTGGTAGACTCTAAGGGTGGATGTCCTCCTTGCTCTAGCAATCGCCCTGGCTGCCTCCTTCGAAAAGCCTCTAGCTCTCGAGAGTCTTTCGATAGTCTGAAGGCAGTCAGACGAAGAGCGTGGAGGCCTTGGTGTACCTTCTTTACGTGTGGCTGACGTAGAAGGTCCACCCTTAGAGGAAGAGTTCTGGGAACGTCCACTAGCCATCGAAGTACCTCGGTGAACCATTCTCTCGCGGGCCAGAGGGGAGCAACTAACGTCAACCTTGTCCCTTCGTGAGAGGAGAACTTCTGCAGTACCTTGTTGACAATCTTGAACGGGGGGAATGCATATAGGTCTAGATGTGACCAATCTAGGAGAAAGGCATCTATATGAACTGCTGCTGGGTCCGGGATTGGTGAGCAATATATTGGGAGCCTCTTGGTCATCGAGGTTGCGAAGAGATCTATGGTTGGCTGGCCCCATGTGGCCCAAAGTCTCTTGCACACATCCTTGTGTAGGGTCCATTCTGTTGGAATGATTTGTCCCTTCCGACTGAGGCAATCTGCCATGACATTCAAGTTGCCTTGGATGAACCTCGTTACTAGTGAAATGTTTAGACCTTTTGACCAGATGAGGAGGTCCCTTGCGATCTCGTACAACGTCATAGAGTGGGTCCCTCCTTGCTTGGAGATGTACGCCAAAGCCGTGGTGTTGTCCGAGTTCACCTCCACCACTTTGCCTTGAAGGAGAGACTTGAAGCTTTTCAAGGCCAGATGAACTGCCAGTAGCTCCTTGCAGTTGATATGCATTGTCCTTTGACTCGAGTTCCAAGTTCCCGAGCATTCCCGACCGTCCAATGTCGCGCCCCAGCCTGTGTTCGATGCGTCCGAGAAGAGAACGTGGTTGGGAGTCTGAACAGCCAGGGGCTGACCCTCTCTGAGGCTGATACTGTCCTTCCACCAAGTCAGGGAAGACTTCATCTTCTCGGAAATGGGGATCGAGACCGCTTCTAGCGTCTTGTCCTTTTTCCAGTAAACAGCTAGGTGATATTGAAGAGGACGGAGGTGTAGTCTTCCTAATGATACGAACTGTTCCAGGGATGATAGTGTCCCTATCAGACTCATCCACTGCCTGACTGAACATCGTTCCTTCTTCAGCATGTTCTGGATGCATAACAGGGCTTGACTTGTTCTGGGGGCCGACGGAAAAGCCCGAAAAGCTAGACTGTGAATCTCCATCCCTAAATACACAATAGTTTGGGATGGGACCACTTGAGACTTTTCCATATTGACAAGGAGACCCAATTCCTTGGTCAGATCTAGAGTCCACTTTAGATCCTTCAGACAGCGACGACTGGAAGAAGCTCTTAGAAGCCAGTCGTCCAAATAGAGGGAGGCTCGGATGTCCGCTAAATGAAGGAATTTGGCTACATTCCTCATCAGCCTCGTAAACACATGAGGAGCTGTGCTTAGGCCAAAGCACAGGGCTTGAAACTGGTAGACAACCTTTTCGTAAACAAATCTCAGAAAAGGTTGGGAGTCTGGGTGGATGGGGACGTGGAAGTATGCGTCCCTTAGGTCTAAAGAGACCATCCAGTCTTCCCTTCTGACCGCTGCTAGAACGGACTTTGTGGTCTCCATGGAGAACGTCTGCTTTGTGACAAAGACATTCAGCGCACTGACGTCTAGCACCGGCCTCCACCCTCCTGTCTTCTTTGCTACTAAGAAGAGACGGTTGTAGAAGCCCGGGGTTTGATGGTCCAGGACTTTGACTACCGCTCCCTTTTCTAGTAAGAGAGACACCTCCTGTTTCAATGCTCGTCTCTTGTCTTCCTCTCTGTACCTGGGAGAGAGATCGATGGGAGACGTTGCTAGAGGGGGTTTTCGTACAAACGGGATCTTGTACCCCTCTCTGAGCAACTTCACAGATTGTGCATCTGCGCCTCTCTTCTCCCAGGTTTGCCAGAAGTTCTTGAGTCTGGCTCCCACTGCTGTCTGAAGAAGTTGGCAGTCAGACTCTGCCTTTAAAGGACTTGGTTCCTTTCTTCTTCCCACGTCTCCCTTCGGCACGAGCACCTCCTCTGCTGGAGGCTCTGCCACGAAAGGGCGGAATAAATCGGGACGCTGGAGTGTCCATCCTTGGTCTAGCTGACAAGGTAGGCAAAGGGGTGGCTTTGCGGGCAGAGGACGCAACCAGGTCATGAGTGTCCTTCTGTATCAAAGAAGCAGCAATCTCCTTAATCAAGTCCTCTGGAAAAAGGCACTTAGAAAGAGGAGCAAACAGAAGTTCGGATCTTTGACAAGGTGTCACTCCAGCTGACAGGAAAGAGCAAAGGTTCTCACGCTTCTTGAGGACTCCGGATACGAACGATGCAGCAAGCTCATTAGACCCGTCACGTATGGCCTTGTCCATGCAGGACATGATGAGCAAGGAAGTTTCCTTCTCTGTCGGGGAGATCTTCCTGCTCAAAGCTCCCAGACACCAGTCTAAAAAGTTGAAGACCTCGAAGGCTCTAAATATCCCTTTCAACAGGTGGTCTAGGTCCGAAGATGACCAACATATCTTAGAGCGTCTCATGGCTAGCCTGCGGGGAGAGTCTACCAGACTTGAGAAGTCGCCCTGGGCAGAGGCAGGAACTCCCAAGCCGAGAACTTCTCCCGTGGCATACCAGACGCTCGATCTGGAAGAGAGTCTAGCAGGGGGAAACGTAAAGGCTGTCTTCCCTAGACTCTTTTTGGACTGCATCCATTCTCCTATCACTCGTAAAGCTCTCTTGGACGAGCGTGCGAGGACGAGTCTAGTAAAGGCAGGCGAGGATGACTGCGTACCTAATACAAACTCTGACGGAGGAGAGCGCGGAGCCACAGACACAAACTGGTCCGGAAACATCTCTTTGAACAGAGCAAGAACTTTTCTAAAGTCCAAAGAGGGTTGCGTGGACTTAGGCTCGTCAAGGTCCGAATGTGGTTCATCAACGTGTGCCGCATCATCATCCTCAGAAAGTCCATCATCCGAGTATTGAGGTGGAAGCGGCAATGGAGTAGGTAACGGCTGGTTAGCTGAGTCCGGTCACACGGGTGCACGCGTGACTGAACCGGACGCAACGTCATGGAACTGTTGCCCAGTCTGTGAGCTGGCAACAACCATAGCAGCGCGGGGACGCACAGCGTCTACTCCAGACTGTCTAATCTGATGAGGGTGAGCAGTGGCAACCACACTGGGTTGCGGAGGTTGACGCACCGCGTCAAAACAAAACAACTCTGACGGTTGTTGTACCTCGCGAACGTCAACGGAAGGCTCCGTGCGTCGCTGAACGTCAACATGCGGCTGGCAGGGCACACTGGAACGCATGGGTGGCGGTACTCTCTCAGCTGGAGTGCGCAAGAAGGTCGCCTCAGCGTCCACAGAACGCACAACCGAGTGTGTGGTTGGTTGTAGGCAAGAGGCTGGTGCAGCAGCAACCTTCTCCGCACGAAAGTCCTGCATCAGAGACGTCAATTGGGACTGCATGGTCTGCAGCAAAGACCACTTAGGGTCTGCAGGAGCAGGTGCGGCGACAGACGGTGTAACTGCCTGAGGCGGTACCGCTTTGCCTCTCTTAGGAGGTGAGCAGTCATCGGAAGACTGCAGCGAGTCCGAACTGACCCAGTGGCTACAACTGGGCCGTTGGACTTGCGCGGAAGGGACCGACTTGCGCTTAAGTTGTCGTGAGACCTTGGTCCATGGTTTCTTGCGAGAAACCTCTTCCGCAGACAAGGAATAATTGGGCTCTCTCGTCTTTGTGTGGGTGGGGCGATCTTGGGTAGATACGCCCGAAACCACGGAGGGAACGTCTGTTCGCTGATTAAAGCCTCTCGAACCCATTGGTCGTACGACATTGCTTCTCCCCTGGACTTGGGAGCTTGCAAGAGGTCCCGGACTAGGAGGACGACAGGCACGAACAGACGAACCCTCAAGCGCAACACTATCCACAACACTATCACTCACTTTATCACTTCCCACTGCACTTTTACACTTCAGCTCCTTGACGTCCGCCATGAGCTGGTTACGGTCACTAGCCAGGGACTCAACTCTCTCACCCAGAGCTTGGATGGCACGCATCATATCAGCCATCGAAGGTTCCTGAGTGCCAGAAGGGGGATTAGGAGCAACCACTACAGGGGAAGGAATAGGTTGTGGGACATGAGGAGAGGAAAAATCAACAGAACGAGATGAACTTCTCCTGACTCTATCTCTCTCTAGCCTACGTGTATATTTTTGGAATTCGATAAAATCGAATTCCGAAAGCCCAACGCATTCCTCACATCGATCTTCCAATTGACAGGTTTTATCCCGACAATTGGAACAAACGGTGTGAGGATCGATAGAGGCCTTCGGAAGACGCCTTGAACAGTCCCTAGCATTACACTTCCTGAATTTTGGGACTTGAGAAGGGTCAGCCATTTTGAATTGGTCAAAGGGGAATTCAAAAACTATCCAAAGTCATCAACAAATAATCCGATATCAAAAAAAGAATGCAAGGATTTATTGAAGAGAAAGCCTGCACAGCGAAAGCTCAAAACTAGAATAGTGTACTTCACCAAATAGTTGTGAAAACAAATCCAGTTAGCAACAGCGAATTAGTAGGTCTTGCCGGTAGCACGACAGAGAGAAAATTGAGTTCTTTGTTTACAATGAGTACTGGGTACTTGGACGACAGATGGCGCTGTTGAAGTACACCCCCTACCTGCATAGCGATCGCTGGCGGATTTTTTCCGTAGAGTTTTCTGTCGAGCAGCAGAGCTGCAGCTATTATAATCACCGGCTAAGTTAAATATTGAAAAAAAAAAAAGACTTTTAATAATAAATTAATGATTTCGATACTGACTTAAGTGCATTAATTCTATATATACAAAAACTTTTTTTCTTTCAATACGTACAGATTAAGTATCAAAATGCTAACAGACCTTTAAAGCACGAGGTGAAGTTTTTCATTCTAGCATCATCCAAAAACAACTGGAAAAATATTAAATGGTCATTAAAGACTGCAATCCAAAATTCAAATCAAAGCTATAAATACATTGAAAACAACAGTACAGTATACTTCAGTATAACAGACATTACAGAACATACAATCACAAATTGTTAAAGTAATTTGTATTTTTCCTAACTGTGCAAATTTAAGTCCTTTAATGAGAGGGAATATGCTTTCAGCTTAATCAGAACTCAGCTTTTATAATCATTAAAGAGATGTCAGAAGTTACTGGCGGGTGAAAGGGAAGCTCAACGCCCACCCCCACCAGTATACTGAGTGGCTACTTTTGACATTAAATCTACAACTTGCAGGGAGGTTGCAGGGAGAAGTATAACTTAAAAGGACTCAGGTATGCAGTTAGAAAAAATGAGAAATTTGGAATAATTTGTATTTTTCCTAATTATACAATCCTGGAGGTCTTTACAATGGAGATATATGGTAGTTCAGCAATACATAGCTGAAAATAGACAAATTTAAGAATAATTTGTCATTTTCCTGACGATAAAAACCTTGATCTCTTTATTAGGAAATATACTTTTGGCAAAGCTGGAAGACTAGCCATAAGACTTTTAGCGAGGTATAACTACCCTACAGCTAGTTATTGGGCGGTAGGGGGTAGTACCGTCTACCCAGCTCACACACCTGTATTCTCTTGTCACTTTTGATTGCACGCAGGACTTGCAAGGGAATAGGCGATGGCAGGAAAAATTTGTATAAAGAGCTCAAGGTTTGTATTGTTAGGAAAAATACAAATTATTCTTAAGTTTGTCATTTGTTCTGTCAATAATACAATCCCTACTGCTCTTCACTAGGAAGTCCTAACCAACTGGATGGTCTTTGATCCGGGGCATTCTTCCATGCTACGCACGATTATAGAGAAATCACCCTGACAACTCGCTTAATTCTTGTGCATTTGCACGCTTTAGAGGCCTGAGCAATCCGTGTGATTCTGTGATACTCGCAATGTGTCCTGTTTAGGTAAGAATTCTCAAAAGTACTCGGACTTCTTTGACTCAACCATAGACGTTACCCAAATCCCACCTTGCAAGGGGATATGGGGATGTAACAAATATAATAAATTCAGAGAAAATTTGTGTTTTTCTTAACGATACAAACCTTTAGCTATTTATTAGGGGTACGCTGAAAGGACGAGCCATTAAATTTTACCGAGGATTAACTACCCATCCCGCTAGGGGGTTAGCTTGCTACCCCCTTCACTCACACACCTGTGACTGTAGTTCACTTTGCTTGGAGGTAGGACTTCCATTTTGATTGGAAGGTTTTGTGGAGATTGGTGTCTTAAATCATTCCCTGGTATACCAGTCTTCTGGGTGGGAAGCAGGGAAGACTTCTCGAGTCATCCAGATAACGGAGGTGACAGAGGCCGATCCTGTGAGCCCAGGATGATACTAGGGCGAACCCTCTGGTCAAGACTTAGGATGCTGTGGAAAGACCAAAGCATAGTTCCCTGAACCGGTATTTCCTGTTATCTAGACTGAATCTTCGATACTTCCGTGAAGATGGATGGTTTGGGATCTAGAAGTATGCGTCCTTTTATATTCAGTGTGCACATGAAGACCTATTGTCTTACCACTTGTCCAACCTTCTCCAACATGGTGTGGACATCGGCCCATAGGGCAAGCTCCTTTGTGGATCCCTTCTCACAGGAGCTCGTGAACGGGACATGATGCCCTGCATAAGGACTCTTCCCTGGGAGAGAACTCAGCCTTAACTGATGAAGAAGTGGGTAAGGCAACGCTTGACATTACCTTGCGCCCTGACGGGGGTGATGCTGTTCCTTAGAACAGCGTCATTCTGGCAAAAGTTGGCAATGGTCAAGGGTTGGTTATCGTGGCCACTGTGCAGTTGGAGAGTGCTCGCAAGTAGTCACCTGTCGACAAGCTGCTGATGAGGACTGCTGATCGCCTGCCAGTTGTTTATTGGATTGGTGTGATGGCGAATATCAGTCTTGTATTGACCATCTTCTCCATGATCTTACATAAACAAGATATCAATGCAATTGGTCAATAGTTTGCAGCTAAAATCTTATCCTTGCCGGGTTTTAGAAAGGCTAAAATAATGGATAGTTCCAAAACACTTGGATAACTATGATCATTAACAGGTACATATTCAATCCATTGGGTCCAGGGGCTGTATCATTACACGTAGCAAGTGCTGAATCAAATTCTCTTTCAGTAAAAGGAGATTTGTATGACTCCTCCGTTCTTGTTGCAAAATTTAAAATGTTCTTTTCTTCAATGCTCCTAAACTGGTGACAAGGAGCTGCTTCACAATTGCATGATACATTTGAGAAGTGATCAGCAAGGGCATTGCTAAACTCAGTTGCTCCCATCACATACTGATCATTCATCTTCAACACTGGTGGTGTGCTGTGGGTGAATTTGCCTGCTATCTTTTTTACTCTCCTGGTGGTGTTCTACTGTTAATGGAGGAAACAAAAGACACCCAAGACTCGCACCTAGCTTCTTTCATGGCACGACGGAACTATGCTCTACATTTCTTGTATATAATTAAATTCTCCTCAGTACGGTGTCTGTGCAATCGAGTTAAAGACCTTCTTGTGGCTGTGCAGGGTAGTTAATTCTTAAGACCATCAGAGGACTGGTCGTCGTTTGAATAACCCTGTTATTTTGGGAATTGAATTGACTCCTACTGTATGAAGGGTTCCATTCAGTAAGTCTATGGCATCATCAATATTTTCAAAATGTTCTCCATTCCCTTCAATTTCGCTTAGCTCACGAAATCTATCCCAGTCTGCCTTGTTAAGATTCCATTGTGGAGATCTCTGTAAAGATGGACCATTGTTGGTGTTTATAATGATTGATGCATGATCACTGGTATGCCAATTATCTAATGCCCTCCAATCAAAATCGAGAAGGCAATTAGATCTTGCGATTGATAGGTCAATACATGTCAATGTACCTGTCTGAACATGACAGTATATGGGTCTCCTGTATTAAGGAGTCCCACATCTTCATTTTCCACAAATGATAATATAATATTGCCCCTTGTGTTTGCTAAAACATTGCCCCATAAACAATGTCTACCATTCAAATGTCCCAGTAAGAGAAAAGGTTGAGAGAGTTGCTGAATCACCTCTACTAAATTATCATACAAAATATCATTTGGAGGAAGTACAGAGAGCATATTGCATATTTTCTCCCTATATCAGTCTGTACAACCACTGCCTGTAGAGGTGTACGAATAGACAAAGATATTTAGGGGACATCTCGATGAATGTATATGAGACTTCTGCCATAGCTCCCTGCTTTTTGATTATATGATGTTCTATAGCTGACATACTCTCTAGGACAAGGAGTATCAGCACCAACCTTGCTCTTCTGTAGACATACAATTAAGGGGGAATGATAATGAATTAAGAGCTTAAGTTCTTCATATTTGGCCATTAAACCCTGAAAATTTCATTGCAAAATAGAGGAGGAAACTATGGATTATTTCCGGAAGACATCTTGGATGAGGCCTTCCTATTGGCAGTTTTTAATCTAACATTATTTCCTGTAGTTTTCTTCAGAGATGGTCTTGGTATATTGGGTTTTATGTTTGTCTTTTCTTTGTGTCCTTTCGATCTATTTGTTGAGGTGGATGGTGGACTCGTGAACACCAGCAACGATCAGTAAACACCATCTGGTACTAGCAAATGCTGGCGAGCATCAGCAAAGCGCTGGCAAGCGCCCGCAAGAATCAGTGAAAGAGAATTAAAAACCGCTAGCAATTTCCTTAACTGCTAGACCCAGCACCGTATGGTAATCTAGCGCTGGCAAGGAGAGTTTCACAAACTCGCCATGGGAGCTAAGGAAAGGATAGGGTCTCGCAAACCCATGCCTCGGGTACTACAGCAAGGCGAGGGTCTCCCAAGCCTGCCAAGAGTAATGAGGCAAGATGAGGGTCTTGCACAAGGCGAGGGTCTTGTATGAGGCGAGAATCTCACATACCCTCGCCTCTCCTCTTAGTACTCCTACCCTCCCCCCCCCAAAAAAAGGGGGGTGGTAACTAGCCTTATGTCATTCCCTCTGAAAAAGGCTTTGCTGGACTCGAAGACTAGCTGTTTCGTCCTTGTTAGAGTTAGAAACTATGAGGCGCAGGTCCCGAAGAGCTTGTGCCCAAAGGTAGGATGTGGCAAAAACCCCGAAGAGTTAAGGCCTAGGAGACACGAAACTCATCAATGAGAGAGGAGGCGGCCGGCAGTCATTCTCATCTGCAGCAAAGATCCCAGAGGGAAAAAGCGACCAGACTCGTTTCGTATCCTGAGGGTACAGCAGTGGGGAGTAGGAATTGTAAGCAATCACCTAACTCAATCGTCGATAAGCTCCAAAGAGCAAGGACAGGACATGGACGAATCCAAGTTCTGACAAATTAATCCACCAAAGGTGAAACCACACAGATGAAGGCAGTGTCTCCCATGTATGGAAAAGGCGACCAACCTCATCATCCAGCTACGATGGCCTGGTGCGTGGTATGGACGAGTCCAATACCTTTCGGCGGGACCTTGTGGAGGGGACCAATCAGGAGATCTCTCCTCTTCCTTCTGATGGCGCATCGCCTCGCGGACGAGGGACCTGCCACTCAGAAGGGAGTGTTGAAGATCCCTCTTCTCGCAAACAAGAGGATCGACCAACTCCTCCTCTCGATGATGCATCGCCTCGCGGACGAGGGAGGTGCTGCTCAGAAGGGAGTGTTGGATCGTCCTTCTTCGGAAGGTCGGACTGCGCAACTTTTGGAGATGAACCTCCCGGTCATACAGGTTGCCTTTCCTCCCTTCGGGCGAACCCAGCTAGAGGATCAGCATCCTGTACAACCTCCAGAACGAAGCTGAAATTTGTTCCAAAGACCTCGCAGTCCCATGAAAAGTCACTTCGAGGAGTTCATGTCAGCCACTGATTATGCCCACCCGCTGAAACAGAGCGAACGTTGAGAGTAGCAGAGGTAGAGGCCAAAGGCCTCTTTGCTATCTTCCTTGCATGGAGGAACCCGTGTAGGGAAGGCAGCTCAAAAGGAACCATTAGGCCAGTTGCTTTTAACAGTAACCAGTTAAAATGGTTTGGCGAGAGAAAGACTACTGTACGTCTTTACTCTATCGAGCCGAAATAAAAAGTGACGGTTGGTCGCTAGTGCTGGTGTGAGCAGGAGGGTTAACCTACCCCGCTGGCCCCCTACTAACTAGCACTAGCGGTGGGTAGTTACACCCTGACAAAAAAGCTCATCGGCTGGTTTCAGCTTCAACGAAATAATAATCCACAGTAAAGAGTGGGTTTGCATTTTGCACAGGAACCAATGTTTTATTGTGGTT
Organism: Palaemon carinicauda; assembly: GCF_036898095.1. Lineage (NCBI taxonomy): Eukaryota > Metazoa > Arthropoda > Malacostraca > Decapoda > Palaemonidae > Palaemon > Palaemon carinicauda. Next base: position 8,704,467 of record NC_090762.1, on the reverse strand, counting down.
ACATAGTCCTTAACAGGGAGTTTAATACCAAGTTGTGGTAAATTTATGACTGATTTAGCAGCAGTATCTGCTTTTTCACACCATAACTCCAACATGTGCTGGAATCCAACAAATTTCAGTACAGTACTGTATTTACCACTTGAGAATAAAATTTTTTGAGAAGCTCTTTTATTTGTAATACTAGTTGGTTCTTATGTGTGCAACTTTTGATGGCTTCTATGGCACTTCATAAATCAAAACAAATGACATACTTGATATTCTCCCTATCTTCAATTGTTTTAAACATGTCAATTGCTTGTAAAATTGACGATAGTTCTGCTGTAAATACTAATGTATCAATAGGTAATGAGAGCAGACTTGTTTTGCCCAAGTCCATTGACCCTCCTGATCAAGGCCAGGACCTTCCAGAATGATGATTCACAATCTGCTTCTTCTTCAGTCCCCATTGGACCAGCTGCTTTAAGTAGTTGTTCAACTGCCTAAAGGTTGAGAGCGAGCATGAGGCACAGGTGGATATTACGATGCGCAAGTAGATGGCGAGCAGAGCTCTCAACTCATCCTGGTGAGTGTGATGGTGAACACACCTAGAGTTGTGTGCACTGAAGGCTCGCAGAGTCTTGCGAGACAACCTAGGTATGGTGAGCTAACTACCTCTCCACTGGGTGATCGCTAAACAAATCATCAGCTATAGCTCTCAGGCAACAAATTGCGCTGGTCCTTTGGAGATACTGTAGGCTTTTGTCGTCTGAAGGGAAGGTCGGAAACTGGTTTTGTCCGATTTCTTGACTTCTTTTCTTGTCAATATCTTATCAGAATGTAGTTTCTATATTGTCAGAACATGGTTCTTCTCATCCTACCTCTTTTGGACAATCTCTTCTTGAAGTTTATATACCCATGTAAGGGAGGAGCTAATTACGATGGATATTCATCATTTCATTATCAGTATGTTTTTTATATTCTGCATCCTAATTGGTTTCCTCAAAAACACCCACTTCGGTCATGTCATAGAAGCTTCTAGAACAAATTTCTAAAGCAATCTGGACTTCGCATTATGCCATAACAAAAGCGTGGCCACGTGATGACCCATGATGAAACTTTCCCCGAACAAGGATTGCCTCGAGGCTAAGTTTCTCAATAATGCTGACTCCTCGGATTAAGACGTTGACATCTTTGTCCAAACTAGACTTTCTTTTTAGGTGCAGAGATTCTTCATCAGGGCTCGATTTGTCTCCAAAATGCTGACAATAGTGAGGTGATGACATCTTTGATTAAACGCTAAAAAAATCTTGCCTCGCTGCTCTCACTTTGGAAAAGATACATTTCTGTTTTAATAATATATTCCTTTTTGCATCTTCCCATGACAGGGGGGCAAGAGACTGACCAAAGAGAGACTCCTTCCAGTCAGCTCTAGAGGGGGAATTGCTGAAGCCACCCCACCTGGAACAAAAGAACTCTCCTGCTGCCAAAGAACCAACACCTGCAGAAACCTGTCCTTTGATAGGGAACCTGTAAGTCCCAGTGAAAGCCAGAGTAGATGAAAAATGTCTTGAGCTGTGGACTGCACAGGGGGGGAATCTTTCACTGTTTCACTGAGGAAGACAGGAAAAGCTCTCTGGCCCGATGGTTGCCCGACAGTTAAAGGGTCACCACTCTTGTTTGATTGACCGCCAGAGAAGGCCAAATGAGAAGAGGCAGACGGGAGGGTACCAAGAGAGGGAGGAAGTCCTAAGGATTTCCTGGACTTCGAAGAAGATCATGAAGGTGAAGAATCCCTTTAAGACTGCTTTTTCCTCTCCTGCCACACCACTCCCACTGGGAGGATGACCACTCCTGACACTTGGCACATGATGCTTCTGTGCAGGAGGGTCCTCTGCACAAAGGGAAAAGTCGGTGAGGATCCGTCTCCTCCTGACATAAACTTACCACAAGAGGTGCCTGCTTTGCCAGGACACACAAATGTCAGCAACCTCAAGGTTAACTGCTCATGCCTAAAAGAAAAAAAAGAAAATTATTCAAGTCTTATTGTATTAGGAAAACCAGTTCCAGGAGCATGGAAAAGACCATCTGCTCTCAACCACGGCTAAAATCAAAGGGTTGTTGTGAGTGAGGGGGGTGCAATGTTTCCTCACTACTCATTGGTAACAACCAGACCGGTCGTTGATACATCATTAAATATTTTCATGGATGTGTTCCCGCTTGCACTTTTTTCTATCTCTTATGTAAAGAACATAGGTTTGTATGAGTGTCAGAACAAATATCTTCACAAGGAAACATGACAAATTCGGAGATAATTTGTATTTTTCCTAACCATACAAACCTTAGCTATTTACATAGGGTTTACTTTCGGCGTAGCTGAAATGACGAGCCATTAGATTTTAACGAGGGTTAAACTACCCCCGCGCTAGTTAGCAAGGGGCTAGGGGAGGGGTAGCTAGCTACCCCTCCCCCCCCACACACACACGTGTGAGCTGCCTAACTTCACTTAGAGGTAGGACTTGTCTTGGGGGACAGGGCTGGCGGGCAAATATGTGTAAATAGCTAAGGTTTGTATGGTTAGGAAAAATATAAATTATCTCCGAATTTGTCATTTGTTCCGTAACCGAAATACAAACCACGCTATTTACATAGGGTGACTTACCCTTAGGCAGGGTGGAAAGTCCCCAGCCTTACTGGCTTCGGCTTACCCGGGAACTCAGAATCCGAGTGAGCAACACTCGAGAAAAAGTGTCCCTGCGCCTCGTAAGTTTCTTGCTATGCAAGAAACGTGCGGCCTACATAAGTTGTGTGTGGAGAAATGAAGTGTGACTCGTCCTAGGAAGTTGACCTGAAGTCCTTTATATGGAATTCTAGGCTAGAACGTCCCCATACCACCTCGTCAGGGTATGGGGGACGCGACAGTATTATTCTTAATACTAGGAACACAAGGAAGCATGATTTACCTGCAGAGGTTTGAGGTCAGTTATGCAGAGACCCAGGATGCTGCATTCCCCAAGAGAGGGGAGGATGAAGAAAGAAGTAAGGGCCAGACATACTCTTTCATTCACGCAGACTAAAACCGGGTAACAGTTCCCTCAACCTTCTGCTACTTGTCCATTAAGGAGCCTGAGGTTAGACCAGCTGTTGTGCAGCCACCACAGGGCCAATAGAAAAAGTATCGAGGCTCCTGTGGGTCACGTCCTACAGGTAGTGGGCTGTGAAGGTCGTTTGACGCTTCCAGACCCCAGCTTGTAGCACCTGCGTCACAGAGAAGTTTCTCTTGAAGGCCAGGGACGTGGCGATGCCCCTGACATCATGTGCCCTAGGGCGACGTGACGGAGGAGGGTCTGGATTCAAGGCATGATGAATGGTCCGCCGAATCCAGGCCGAGATGGTATTCTTGGTGACCCTCCTCTTCGTCCTTCCCGTGCTCACAAACAGAGCTTGCACGCGGGGACGGACTGCAGCTGTTCTCTTCAGATAACGTCTCAGACTTCTTACTGGGCAGAGTAGCAGATGATCTGGGTCATCTGTTACGGAACAGAGACTCATAACCCTGAAGGAGTCAAACCGTGGGTCCGGCACTCCAGGGTTCTGAGTCTTGGCAACAAACTCAGGGACGAACCTGAACGTTACCTCCCCCCATCCCCTTGAATGGGCGATGTCGTATGAGAGACCATGAAGTTCACTGACCCGCTTGGCCGAAGCCAGAGCGAGTAGGAATACCGTTTTCCAAGTCAGGTGTTGGTCAGAGGCCTGGCGTAATGGTTCGAACGGGGGTCTCTTCTGAGCCCTGAGGACCTGAACCACGTTCCATGGAGGAGGTCTCACTTCCGACTGAGGGCAGGTAAGCTCGTAGCTTCGTATGAGTAAGGAAAGTTCCAGCGAGGAGGAAATGTCAATTCCTTTCAGCCTGAAGGCTAGGCTTAAGGCTGAGCGATAGCCTTTCACCGCCGAGACCGAAAGGCGCATTTCCTCCCGCAAATACACGAGAAACTCCACTATTGCTGGAATAGTGGCATCGAGGGGAGAGATACCCCTCCCACGACACCAACCACAGAGGACTCTCCACTTCGCCTGGTAGACCCCTGCGGATGACTTTCGCTGGTGTTGAGACATCCTTTCCGCAACTTGTTGCGAAAAGCCTCTCTCAGTGAGGAGACGCTGGATAGTCTCCAGGCGTGAAGCCGAAGCGATGCTATGGCTTTGTGGAAGATGTTGGAGTGTGGTTGTCTGAGTAGCTCGTGTCGTGGGGGAAGCTCTCTCAGGAGTTCCGTCAGGAGCTGCAGAAGGTCCGGGAACCACTCTGCATGATGCCATAGCGGAGCTATTAAGGTCTTGTTGAGCACCCTTCTCATCAGACAGAACGGTGGGAAGGCGTAGACGTCGATGTTGTCCCACCGTTGTTGGAAGGCATCTTGCCAGAGTGCCTTGGGGTCCGGGACTGGGGAGCAGTACAGCGGCAGCTTGAAATTCAAGGCTGTCGCGAACAGGTCCACTGTCGGGGAACCCCACAAAGTCAGGACTTTGTTGGCTACTTGAGGATCCAAAGACCACTCGGTACTCACTATCTGCGAAGCTCTGCTCAGACTGTCAGCGAGCACATTCCTTTTGCCAAGAATGAAGCAAGCTGATAGATGTATCGAGTGGACTTCGGTCCACCTCAGTATCTCTACTGCAAGATGGGATAGCTGTCGTGAAAAGGTACCTCCCTGCTTGTTGATATAAGCCACTACTGTGGTGTTGTCGCTCATCACCACCACGGAGTGGCCCGCCAGGGTCTGTTGGAACTGTTGAAGGGCCAGAAATACAGCCTTCATCTCTAGTAGGTTGATGTGGAGGTACTTTTCTGATTCTGACCATAGGCCTGAGGCCCTCTGGTTCAGAACGTGGGCCCCCCACCCTTCTTTTGATGCGTCCGAAAACAGCATCAAATCCGGGGGAAGGACGAGAAGATCCACTCCCTTTCGAAGGTTGTCGTCGGTCAGCCACCATTGCAGGTCCGTCCGTTCCGCAGGTCCTATCGAGACCAAAGAGTCCGAGAAATCGATGCCTTGATCCCACCGGGATTTGAGCCGCCATGGCAGGGATCTCATCCTGAGGCGGCCGTTGGGAACTAGATGGGCCAAGGAGGCTAGGTGACTTAAGAGACGTAACCAAGATTGGGCTGGAAGGTCTTCTCGACTGAGGAAAGGCTTTGCAACCCTCCTCAGCCTCGCTATCCTGTAGTCTGATGGAAAGGCTTTGTGGAGATTGGTGTCTAATATCATGCCTAGATATACCAGTCGTTGTGTTGGGAGCAGAGAGGACTTCTCGAGATTTACCATGATCCCTAGATCTTGGCAAATTCCCAGAAGCCTGTCTCGGTGTCGAAGAAGGGTCGACTCCGAGTCTGCCAGGATCAGTCAATCGTCCAGATAACGGAGGAGACGGATGCCGTTCCTGTGCGCCCACGAAGATATCAGTGTGAACACTCTGGTGAACACCTGGGGTGCTGTGGAGAGACCGAAACACAGCACCTTAAACTGGTAGATCTTGCTGTCTAGGCTGAATCTTAGGTACTTCCTGGAAGATGGATGGATTGGGATCTGGAAGTACGCGTCCTTCAGATCCAGTGTGCACATGAAGTCTTGCGGTCTCACTGCAAGTCTGACCGTGTCTGCTGTCTCCATGCTGAACGAAGTTTGCTTGACAAACTTGTTCAGGGCTGAGAGGTCAATGACGGGTCTCCAGCCTCCAGACGCCTTCTTTACAAGAAAGAGTCGACTGAAGAAGCCTGGGGAGCCGTCTACGACCTCCTGGAAAGCATCCTTCTTGAGCATGGTCTCGACTTCTGCCCGAAGGGCTAGCCCCTTTGCCGATCCCATGGCATAGGAGCTCAACGACACTGGATTCGCTGTCAGGGGAGGTTGAGATGTTATGAACAGGACGCGATATCCTTGTCCGATCACAGAGACCGTCCGGGAATCGGCCCCGTGTTGCTGCCACCTGAGCATGCAACTTTGCAGGCATCCCCCTACAGGTGGACACGCAGGGGGATTGTCAATCCTAGCGTTTGCGGCCTTGGCTGCTCCTTCTAGGATTTCTGCCTCCCCTGGAGGACTTTTCGCACTTCTTGTCTTTGACAGGAAAGGGCTGCTGTTTAGACACCTTGGTCTTAGCTGCCGGAGCCTGCTTCGGTGTCCTGCGAGGCTGCTGTTGCTGTTGAGGAGCTGGAGGTTTGTAGGGCCGAGATGTAAGGGCCTTCTGGAGGAGCAAATCATGACTCGTCTTCCTCCATCTCTCAGCTGTCCGTTCTATTATATCCTTGGGCTCAAACAGGTTTCCTCCAAGGATGGAGGAATGTCTGAGCTTGCTGACATCCATAGCGGGGACCTTCGGGTGGAACCTCTCAGCCACCGCATCACGACGCTTTAGAATCGAGTTAGCCCACAGGTTAGTGACCTGGTGAGCCAAAAACTCGATGGAGCGCGTGCCCGAGAGGAGGAAGGTCTCCAGGGCCTTCCTATTGCTCTCCTTGGACAAGTCCTCAGAGTGCAATAGGATGCCCAGAGACCCTAGCCAGACATCCAGCCACGAAGTGGCCTGCATGGCACACTTCGCGACTTTCTCTTGGCTTAGGATCTCCGACGCTGAGAATGTCACCTGCCGGGCATTGAGTTTCTCTAGAGAGAGACCTCTGGTGAGCTCTTCCACAGAGTGGTGGAGGGGAAGAGCTAAACAAGACTCCTCCATGATCTCGAAGTACCTCCTCTGCTGAACGCGAGGAGGTGGGAGGAGCTTGTTCCCGGCAGAAGAACGGCTGGAGGAGGCGAGCTCGGAAAGCTGGCCCTCGACCTTGTCCCTGGCACTCTTCACCCCCTGGGACCATGGCAGGGCTGCACTGGCCTTGGGGGGCTTCTGAATACCATAAACTTGGTCCAGGACCGTATCCTTGCCTTCGCGAGGGGCGGTCTCGGGGTCCTTAAAACTATTGAGTTGCCTCATTAGATTAAGGACCTGCCAGAAGGCGTGCTCTGACTCGCGCTGCTCTCCTCCTTGTGGACTGGCAGCTAAGTCTCATGTCCCCAAAGGCTCTTCTTGGGGGGACACGCAGACGTTCTCCCGGGGTACGGTTGGCTCTGGACGAAACCTCGAAGATGACTTGGGTATTGTCTTTGAGTCCTTGGGCTCCCTCCTGGGAGGGATACAGGACTCCAGCAAAGAGGTCTGGAAGGACCCTCCTACGCGAGACGTTTCTCTTCTTTGAGGTGGGGTTCCTCCCATTGGTGCCGTAGGAGAGTGCCTCACCTCGCTGGATTCTCCCGAGGACGGGAAAGGTTCTTCCGTAGGAGAAGGAGAAAACGCCTACAAAGGGGAAGGGGCCTTCCCGACGGACCTCGTGGGAGCCAGCTTAACCCTGGGAGAAGTTACCCCAAAATCCACTCCTCTCCTTCTCTTCAGCGGGGGCGAGGGAGCCTTTGGTTTTAGTCCCAGAACAGCGAGGGCTGGCTTCATAGCCTGCACGACCGCTTTCATCAGGGAACCAAACCAAGGCTGGCGGCTGACTGACACAGTGTCAGCGATTCCCGCTGGAGGGAAGGGGATCGGCTGATCCTTAGGAGTGGATACTACTGGGCCTGCCTGAAATGAAGAAAGGGAAGAAGAATGTTGCCTGGACCTCTCCGGTGAATCTTCCTGCTCCTGGACGCGTACTCGGCGCTTACGAGATGGCGATCGCGAGGACGATCTGGAAGCACGCGACCCCGGCAACTCGCAAGGTTGGGCGCGCTGCAAAACCCGGCGGGAATTGCGTTGGGGGCCGCGCGATGGCAAAATCACTGGGTCGCGCGCAGGCGCGCGGAGATGAGCGTGCGGGCGAGATGGCGCGCGGGCATGTGGACGCGCAGGCGAAGGTGTGCGTGAATGCACAGGTGAGGGTGTGCGCGAGTGCCCGAGTGATCGCTGGCGATCAGAAGAGCGATGGCGCGTAGGCGATCGGTGGAGCAAAGGCGAGTGTAAGCGCGTTGGCGAGCGATGGCGCGTTGGCGAGCGATGGCGCGTTGGCGAGCGATGGCGCGTTGGCGAGCGATGGCGCGTTGGCGAACGATGACGCGTGGGGCGAGTAGGCGACCGACTGCGCACAGGCGAGTTAGCGCGTGGGCGACTCGGTGACCTGTGGCGATCAGACGCGTGGGCGCGTTGGCAAGCGTTCGCGCACGGGCAAAGGATCGCGAGGGCGCATAGGAGAACGCTGACGCGTAGGATGGCGCGCAGTGGCGCGGAGAGAAGTTGCCAACTTGGGCGCAGGGCCAGGGGGCGATGATGTGCTCGAAGGCGAAGGCTCGTGGGCGGGCTCAGGAGTCGACTCGTGGGCGTGCGGGCGTGCATGCACTTTAGAAGTGCGCACCGGAGAAAACGCACTGTGGTGCGTAGGCGGTGGTCGACACGCAGGGTAACGCTGGCGAGGCAAAGGATCAATGTCCTTGCCTGCGCCCAGATCCAAAGGTCGTGGGCATGTGGGCGAACGTTGGCGCGCATCAGGAACTGGGCACGCAGTAGTGCGCTGACGAGCAGGAGGTTGACGGCGCTCAGGAGACTGTTGACGCGCAGCAGGAACAGAAGAGCGCTTGCGTGCAGGCGAGCAGGTGAACGCTGGCGAGCAGGAGAACGCTGGAGATCAGGAGCGCGCTGACGAGCAGGAGAGCGCTAGCGATCAGAGGCGCGTCGCCGATCAGGAGAGCGCTGGCGAGAAGAGTCTGATGACTCAATCGCAGGAGAGCGCTTGCACGCAGGAAAGGGCTGGCGAGCAAGAGAGCGCTGGCAAGCAGGTGAACGCTGGGGAGCAGGAGAGCGCTGGCAATCAGGAGAGCGCTGGCGAGCAGGAGAGCGCTGGCGAGGAGAGTCAGGTGACTCTTCAACAGGAGAGCGCTTGCGCGCAGGAGAGCGCTGGCGAGCAGGAGAGCGCTGACGAGCAGGAGGGCGCTGGCGATCAGAAGAGCGGTGGCGCTTCCGCGCTACTGAAGGGCGCACAGGTGAAACCTGGCGCGGAAGGGACTTACCCACGTCGTGGGATAAGCCCTTCTGCCCCGAAGGGACCGGTGCTTGAGTTAACAAGGAAGATCTGGCAGGCGCAGGAGATCGCGAACGATCTGCGGAGAGGTCCAGTGATGTTACTGCCACGGTCTGCTCCCGACGAGAAGAGTCCTTTGCAGGGGACGACGAAGATGAAGACCCGAAGAGAAGGCGCTTCTTAACTCCCTTGTAAGGAGAAGGAAGGCCTCGGCGGCAAAGAGGAGGGCGAGCCTTACAGCGAAGACGACCTCGAGGCAGGGTATCACCGTCGTCGGTCCTCCGAAGAGGAGTCTCTGTTAGTGCATTCCCCCGAGGGGGAGGAACACCCGCAGGAGAGACCGTTGGACCCAGCTTTCCCCTCGAAGGATGTTCGGAGGGGGAACCTGAGCCTTCAGCAACATCCGCAACAGTAGCAGCTGGGGTTTGACCCGACCCGTCGGATGCCTCTGCCACAACAATGTCAACAATAGCCAGAGGGTCTACCTCTGGTATTACCGGCGACTGTTGGACAGCTGCCCCCAACTGGATCAGATCAAACAGGGCTTCCTTGGAGGCCGAGCCCTTAATCCCCAAGGAAGCCCATAGCTGGAAAAGATCATTGTTAGATACAGTCTGGTCATAATCAACAAAATCAATAATGTCCTCCCCCGGAGTAGGAGGGGGAGCTGCCTCGCCATGGGAGGCAACGCCCTCTCCCGAACCCCGAGATTGGGAAACAAAAGAAGGACCTACGCTACCACTCGGCGGCCTCTCGCGAGAGATCGAACGAGTGGGAGCTTTGGAGGAGGTTCGGGCAACGGAAGAAGAGTCCTTGGAGCCTTCCTTCCCCAAGGCAGTCCTTGAGGGAGAACGGTCTCGCTTAGAACTCTTCTTACGCCGCCGGGCAAACCTCTCCCACTGGGAGGTAGGCCACTCCCTACATTCCATAAAAACATTTATCACTTTCACACCGTTGACCTCGACACTGCGGGCAAAGGGTGTGAGGGTCTGTATCGACCGCCGACATGAATGTTCCACAGGGGCGGTCGGGAAGTCCAGGGCATTTCTGCATAATGGGAAGAAAAGGTAGAGGCCAACTTCAAACACACAACTGAAAGAAAAAGAAAAACAGATTAAGGCTGTCAAATATGCGAGGACGAGATAGACACATCTGTACATCGTCCGAGCCAAAAGTGAAGTGAGGCAGCTCACCGGTGTGTGGGGGGGGGAAGGGTATCTAGCTACCCCTCCCCTACCCCCGTGCTAACTAGCGCGGGGGTAGTTTAACCCTCGTTAAAATCTAATGGCTCGTCATTTCGGCTACGCCAAAAGTAAACCCTATGTAAATAGCGTGGTTTGTATTTCGGTTACGGAACAAATGAAAAATTAAGATAAATGTTTGCTAGAGTCCTTCAAAATCCCTTGAAATTTATCAACACAGATTTAATACAAAAAAATAACATAGAAAACAGGTCTATGACTTAGTAAAAGCTGCAAAAAAGCTGTGTACAGTATAATATGAGGATACTGGATTCTTCAAACAAGGAAGCAGAGTGCTTACTTGCAAATGCTAAATTGCATAATAAAAAAATTCAGCAGCTTACATAAAGCTATGAAAGCCAGGTCTGCTAATGTCAAAAGTGTTATTACAAGAGCACTTAATATAAATAGTATACAAATGAAAATAAAATGCTTACCATTCCCTGATGATCTATGTAATAAAAATATTCACGAATTTTTGCAGAAGGCGACTGTCCCTGAACATATTCAACAGCTGCTCCATTGCTACTTTGTCTTTTGTAGAAGCTGTAACTTGTACATCTCTTACATACTCTCATAAACGGCAGCATTTTGTAGCAGAAAGTGATGGTGCCCTTCACTTTCAAGGCTATTTCTTCACTCGATAGAAGTGCACAATTCCTGTTAATGAAGAGTATAAAAACTTAGAAATTATAAAAACACCCTTAAATACGACAAATTTGGATGTAATTTGTATTTGTTCTAACTATACAAACCTGAGTCCTTTACATAAGATAGAATATCAACGGAGTTGGCATACAAGCCAGTTAAACTTTTATAAAGAGGTGTAAACAGGTGCCCAGTAGTTACTGGTTGAGAGCATGGCAGCCCCATCCCCTTGCTTGCTAACTTTGATTGTGCTCAAGACTTTCTAGGACATAGGTGATGGTGGAGAATTACTGTATAAATAAACGACACAAATACGAAACTTCGTCATGTACTTAGGAGATTCGCCCTTAGGTCGGAGGAAGTCCCTATTCCTTAAAGTGGTGCAGAGTTAAGGTTCCTTACACCTCGTGCACCCGTGGTTTAGCAATACCAACAGGTCCATGGGTTCTAGGAATTCTTGCCGCATACATTTTCGCCGTAGGACTTTTTGTCACGGACTTTTTCCCGTAGAAAACTTTGCCGCTAGGTATTTCTGCTGTAAGGAATTCTTGCCGCAAATTGCATATTACTTTTATAATTTAAAGGTATATGAAAGAGTTGACCTATAAAAAAAGTAAGTATAGTGGCCTACATACATAGCCTACATCTAATGCGATGGATGGTCTCTGATAATTAGCTCTTACTTATGAAGTTTTAAACAAGCAGTTTTAGCCCATACATACACTCCACTGGTCTTTGATAAAATAGCTCGTGTGCTTCTAAAGTTTAAAACAAGTTGTTTATAAACAAGAAGTATACATACCTACTTACATACATACAAACACACATACATCTAATTAGCTCTTACTTAGTAAGTTTTAAACAAGCAGTTTTTAGCATACATACATACACACATACATCTAATTACCTCTTACTTAGTAAGTTTTAAACAAGCAGTTTTTAGCATACATACATACACTCTACTACATACATGAATGCCGTATAATTGATAAAATATATCTAGATTATGAGTATAAAAGGGTATGAGAATAATAGTGTATTATAAAACAGTTTATTTATTTAAAACAAGTAATAAATTTAAGAGCAATTGAAGTTACAATAAATATTCAAATATTCATCATTGTCAAAATAAAATCAATAACAAAGGTATTACAATATAGAAGGTTTATTTATTTAAAATTCAAAATATTTAAAAAAAAAAAAAAAACTTTAATCAAGTTTAGAATGAGTACAAATGCATTGCAATACTCCGTAAATAGTGTACTTTACGCTGAAAATCATATCTCGAAACAATTCTTTGTATTCTTACATAAACATCTTTGTACTTTTTCTTCATGTGAGATGCTTCGCCGCGTTCAATATCAATTCTTTTCTTTTTTGCTAGACTCTCTTCGTTTTTCAAAAGGTTAATTAATTGCCAAATATTTGGGTGGATATTTGTAACGGAACTTTGCAAGGCATTATGAAACCCATCTACACTATTATTGGTGTTTGGTAACTTATTTAAAGTCCGTTCATAAACATTCCACATATCCACAGGAAATGTTGGACCGACTCTTCGTCTACGAGGGCCCCTGCATCTTACCCCACCAATATAATACGTCTCAAAATAAGATACCAGGTCCTGAGGCAAATCATCCTTGTCAACTAGTTCCTCAAATGCTCTAATAACGTCACTAGAAGCAACAAATGCAAGTGCTGTAAAGCATTTGACCAAGGTGTTAAATTCTGAATCACTCTGGTAACGCACTTTATGGCCAAATTCACAGACTTTTCGAAAAATATTTTTAGCTAAATGAAACAAACATCCGGTTACACTCACATTTGTTTTAAACTTTAGAAGCACACGAGCTATTTATCAAAGACCAGTGGAGTGTATGTATGGGCTAAAACTGCTTGTTTAAAACTTCATAAGTAAGAGCTAATTATCAGAGACCATCCATCGCATTAGATGTATGTATGTAGGCCACTATACTTACTTTTTTTTTATAGGTCAACTCTTTCATTTACCTTTAAATTATAAAAGTAATATGCAATTTGCGGCAAGAATTCCTTACGGCAAAAACACCTAGTGGCAAAGATTCCTGTGGCAAAGATTCCTACGGCAAAAAGTCCGTGACAAAAAGTCCTACGGCGAAAATGTATGCGGCAAAAATTCCGGTCACCGGTCCATGGCCCATCCAATAAAGGGTGTGTAGCAAAAATTGTGTGTAGTAACAATGGGGCATATAAATGTCAATAGTTTTCTCAGTTAAACATTCTCCCCCTCAGAAGTAGTGTGGAGAATGACACTTCTATACATATTAGAACAGCTACAGGCTAGGGGAGGCTTACCTGCAAGCATATTGATTCCAGCTGATAGGGTTTCCATTGCTGTGTCCCAATAGAGGGGAAGATGACAGGGAAAGGAAAAGGCCAGTCAATCTTCACTTTCATCCCAGCATAACACATAACCTTAATGCTCAATTCAATGCTAATGGTCTTGTAAGAGGAGCTGAGGCAGCTATACCACCAGCTGTGTAGCTACCACAGATCCTAGCGAAAAGGTGTCCAGGGACCTGTGAGTCAATTCCCGCAAGAAATGAGTAGTAAACATGGCCTGTCATTTTCAGATGCCTACATGGAGTATCTGCACCACAGAGATTCTTACAATCCAGCTGACTTCTCTGATATCATAAGCTCTAACCCAAGTTAGAGGTAAAGGTGGTGGATAAGTAGAGTCCATAAACTCCCTTAGCCAAGGGGTATTGTATTTTAGTCAACTTCTTGACTGTCTCCGTGCAGACGAAGAGGCACAGCAAGTGTGATTGAGTTATTTGTGTATGTATAAAGTAGCACCTCAGAGCCCCCACAGGACACAAAAAAAGCTGATCAGGATCACTAGTTACTGTTCTAGGGCTCACGACCTGAAGTGAAGAAAACCTATAATTGGGATTTAACGGATTCTGAGTTTTAGCTGCAAACTCAAAGACAAAGATGAACGAGACATGTCTCCAATGCTCAGTATGAGCGACACTAAAGGAGAGACCATGAAGCTCGCTGACCTGTTTGGAGGAGGCTAAGACGAGCAAAAAAATCGTTTTGAGGGTAAGTTTTCTGTATGAGGCAAGTCTCAACGCTTCATAAGGTGCCCTCCTAAGGGACCGCACAGCCTTAGTAACATCTTAAGGTGGGGGTTTTACCTTTATCTGCATGAGCATAGCAATTTCTGCTGAAGAGAAAGTACTGTATTGACTCCTTTCAGCCTAAAGACCTGGTTCAAGGCTGAGCAATAGCCTTTCACCACTGATACAGAGCTGAGATTTTCTCTACGGATACAAATTATAACTTGGCTATACATGTACAAGGAATAGGGGCTCTGAAAGGAGAAACACACCTCCTACGGCACCACCACAGAGGATAGCTACTTGGCTTGGTACACAAAAAAATGAAGATATCTGGAGGTATCCCGCTATCTGCTAAGCAACTTTGTGGGAACAGCCTTCCTCTGAGAGGAGATGCTGGATAAGCTTTGCACATGATGCCATAGAGATTCCACCAAGCTATGACATATCTGGGCATGTGCTTCGGAGGAAGAAAGGGAGGGGGGGGGGCGGCGCTTCCTCATATTCCTTCAGTAACTACCGGCCATCAATTTACACCTCGTCATAAAAATTTAACGATTGTGTATTCCATGTAAAGGACAAAAGTTTGTATTTGTGATAAAACAAATATCTTCAAACTAAAATACAATTATACTATTGTACTAAGTTTTCAATGAAACATGTAATATGTTACACTTTGCAGTTTCAAGCTACAAAATTATGGTGTTTTCTTGACCATACAGTATATATGAACATTGCCTCTTGAAGCCATCAAACTAAACCAATACCAAATACCTGAAAGATAGTAGACCATCTTACTGATGAACCATATTCTTTGAGTTATTAAACTCAAAAGTATACAATACATCCCTGTAGTCCTTGAAAATTTGAGAGGTATTTAACAGCAGAATATATTTTAAAGGCAAAATTATCAATGGTCTCAACCAAATCAGTAGGCAGAAGACTGTAAAATAAATTTTTTTTTTTAAGTAATTTGGTTTTTTCCTAACTATACAGACCTCAGCCCTTTAATAGGGGTATGATTTAAGTGTTACAGAAACTTTTCTGTTTAAAATCTATAACAATATGTCAGTAGTTACTGGTGGGTGGCAGTGAAGACCCATCCCCTCACCAGCACACAACGTAGTAACTTTGATCTTCACCGAGGATTTGAGGTGTGGATGAAGCAGATTCATGATAACATTTTTGATTTCGTATTTCTGACAGCCCCTTAGATCACAATGACTTCTTGTTAAAGGTCTCCTCCGTTGAGGATCACTCTTCAATAGGTGAACGCACATAATTCCGCTACCACACGTCATGTGTGTGTGTGTGTGTGTGTGTGTGTATGGAGGCTAGAAGGGGTGCTGACCAATCATAACACTTGGACTGTTCATGGTCCGATGAGTGAACATAACCAGATGGGTAAGGACAAACTGGAGATTGTGCTCTAACAGGATAGCACAAGCAAACATATGAGAGCGCACAGAGAGATGAGCTCTCGTGCTTCATAGTGCAACCCGTGCCAGGTGAGCAATAGCAATCAGGTGGATGCATGCAACCAGAAGAGCTCTCCAGAAATAGGTAAACCTTCATCTATACAAATGGGCAAGCAAACAGGTTAGTGTGATGCATGCGTACACGAAAGGATGAGTGTAATGCAAGCATACACAAACAGAAGAGAGCGATACTTACGTGTACGAATAAGAGAGCGCGCATGAACAAGAGAGATTCTCAGGTTGAAGACGGCAAGCAAGCATTTGAAAGCAGGCAATGTGCTATCTCGATCTATCAAGCGCGTATCATTAAGTTTAACAGAAGCTATGGCGCTCCCATAAAGACATGCATGAACCAGAGAGCTAGTATATGACAAATTCGTAGATAATTTGTATTTTTCCTAACTATACAAACCTTAGCTATTTATTAGGGGTTATACTTTCGGCGGAGCTGAAATGACGAGCCATTAAAATTTAGCGAGGGTTGACTACCCACACCGCTAGTTAGCGGGGGTAGTGGGGGGGTAGCTTGCTACCACTCCCGTTCACACACCTGTGATTTAGTCACTTTGCTTGGAGGTAAGACTTCAAGGGGGATAGGGATGGCGGGCAAGTTTGTATAAATAGCTAAGGTTTGTATAGTTAGGAAAAATACAAATTATCTACGAATTTGTCATTTGTTCCGTAACTGGAATACAAACCACGCTATTTATTAGAGAGGGTAGGATGAAGAAAAGAATAAGAGCCAGTCGAATCTTTTCATTCACGCAGACTAAAACCGGGTAACAGTGCCCTCAACCTTCTACTACTTGTCCAATAAGGAGCTTGAGGTATAAAACCAGCTGTTGTGCAGCCACCACCAGAACGATAGAGATTGTATCGAGTTCATGTGGGTCACGTCTTGCAGGAGAAAGGTTGTGAAAGTCAAACCTGCGTCACAGAGTAATCTACTAAGAAGGACCAGGGGCATAGTTATGCCCCTGACACTGTGAGTCGTCATGTCAAGATGATGTTTCGGTGATCCTCCTCTAGTCTCTCCCAGTGCTGATGACAAGAGAAGGGACACGGGCGGGCTGTTGCCGTTTTCTTTAGGTAAAGTCTCATACCTTACCCTGGGTACAGTAACAGATGATCTGGATTGTTCGTTACCGAGTGGAGACTTGTGTAGGATCTGTCACCTCTGGCGACATACTCAGGGATGAAACTGAACATTGTCTTTCGCCCTTCTCAATAATGGGCGATGTCGAAAGAGACCATGAAGTTCCTTGACTCGTATGGTTGCTGTCCGAGTGTGTAGGAACATTGTGTTCTTAAATCAGGAGAAAATTTGTTGCCTGGTGAAGTGGAACATAAGGAGGTCCCTTTAGGGATCGGAGAATTTGTACCATGTTCCGAGAGGAAGGTCTCAATTCCGACTGGGGAAAGGCAAGTTGTTAGTCCGTATGAGTTAGGAAAAGTCTATCGATGAGAGGGTGCCCCTTTCTTTCAGTTTGAAGGTGAATGATCAAGGTTGAGTGATCATCTTTACCTGTCGAAACTGAATAGGGGGTCTTTTCCTCTTGTATATACTCGAGGATTCCGCTACTGCTGGAATCGAGGTATCGAGTGGAGACACACACTTTCACATGACACCAACCACACAAAATGTTATACTGCCTGGTAGACTGATGCTGAGGAATTCCTCAGATATCTAGACAACCTTTTCGCAAAGAGGTATTGGATAGTCTCCAGGCGTACAATCATAGCAAAGCTATAGCTTGTGGTAGGTGTCGAAGTGGGTTGTCTGTGATGTGGAGAGGGTTCTCTTGGAGACTCTACCAGGAGCTGCAAAAGGTTTGGAAACCGTTCTGCATAATGTCATAGCGGAACTAGGAGAGTCCTTGAGAGGTTGACCGATGTTCTAGCCTTCTTGAGTGCCCTTCTCCAGATAAAACCGGGACGAGACGTAAACGTCATTGTTGTACCCACCGTTGTTGCCAGAGAGCCTTGGGGTCTAGGGCTGGGGAGCAACGGCAGCCTGAGATTCAGGAGCGTTGCAAACAGACCCCTAGTTGGAGGACCTCGTAAAGTCGGGACTTTGTCGGCTACAAGGCGTTCCAAAGTCCATTCGGTATACCTTATCTGAGATGCTGTGCAAAGATTGTCGGCGAGCACGTTCTTCTAGTCTGGAATGAAGCGGGCTGAGAGTGGTACCGAACGGACTTTGGCCCATCTTAGTGTTTATACTGTTAGATGGGAAGAGGCTACGAGTTAGTTCCTTCTTGCTTGTCGATGTGAGTCTCTATGTGGTGTGTGGTGTGTCGTCCATCACATCACTGAGTGGTCTGTTAGGAACCGATGAGGCTACTGAAGGACTGGAAAGTTGGCCTTCATCTCTTAAGAGATTTAAGTGAAGGTACTTTCAGACTCTGTCCAGAGGGCTGAGGTCGTGTGCTGCAGCACTATGGTCCCTCCTCTCTTCTTTTTCCGACTCAAGCCTCTTGGAATGGGAGTCGTTCTCGTTTCGAGAAGGTTTTGTGGAGATTGGTGTCTAGAATTATTCCCAGATACACCAGTCTTCTGGGAGGGAAGTAGGGAAGACTTCCGTAGGTTTACCCCTATCACTGGATCTTGGTAAAAAGGCTTCAGAAGTTCCGGTATTAATGCAAGGTTGCCACTGAGTCTGCTAAGGTCAGTCAGTCGTCCCGAGACAGAGGAGACAGAAGCCGATCCTGTGAGACCAGGATGGGTGTAGTGGAAAGACCGAAGCACAGTGCCTTGAACTGGTGTTTCTTGTTTGTCTAGACTGAATCTTCCAACCTTCCTAGATGGATGGTTTGGACCTGGGAGTAAGTGTCCTTAAGGTCCAGTGTGCAAATGAAGACCTGAGGTCTTAGCCCTTGTTCGAACTCCAACATGGTGTGGACATCGAACCAAAGGGACAGCCCCTTGCCGGATCCTTTTGCATGGAAGATTGTCGACGCTGGAGTCTTGACTCGTGTCGTAAAGGATCAGGTGCGATACCCAGTGTAAGAATTCTTCTCTGAGAGAGAATTCCTTTAACTAACAAAAGGAAGGCAACGTTTAGCCTTACCATGTGCCCTGATGGGATTGATGCTATTCCTTGGAATAGAATCAATCTGGCGAATGTTAATCAATGGTTAATTGTTGGGTATCGTGGTTACTGTGCAGTTGGAGAATGCTCGCAAGTAGTTCCCTGTCGACAAGCCGTTAATGAGGATTGTCGAATGTTTGCCGATCACTTCAGTGTGATGGCGAACAGCCAGTAGCGAGAAGTATGTTGTATACCTTCTGATCTAGGAAACTACAGGAAGAGGTTGACTAGTAAGTTCGAGTCACCAACTGTTGGCAAATTGCCGATGACCGATGAATCGGTGGTCTGTGAGCCGATGGTGAGTTAGAGATCAGTAAGCTGATTATAGTCCCCCCTTGGTTGGTCAGAGATGAGCAAGCTGAAGATGGGCTGGTCAGAGATCAGCGAGCTGAATTCAATGATCCAAGAAAGATGAGCTGCCCATCGGTGATCTAGTGATCAGCAAGCTGATGACTGGTTATTGACTAGCAATCGGTGATTGGAAACGTTAGCAATTGGAGATTGTTAGTCATTGGAGGGACTAGAGGTCAAAGATCAGCATTGAGCTAGCAATTGGCAATCTGGTGATCGGCGACCTAGCGATCAGTAAACTGTGAACTAGCCATCAGCAAACAGTGATCTAGAGATCAGACTCTTGATGCTTTTCTGTTTGCTGACGGTGGTCTGTCAAGGAAAAAAGAAACTTCAGAAGAGACAGGGACCAAGGGTTCCCCGTTTCGATTCCCCTTGTAGGATGGAATCTTCGGGATCTTGAATCCTTCTGTGAAGCCTTATTCCTCTTTTCCCGGTGGCAATGTTTAAGTGTTTGCGGGGAGGAATGGGGCAATGGTGACCTGTCCAAAAAGTTTTATTCCTTTTACTGCCTATTGCGCGAGTGTGTAGGAGAGTACTGGAACAATGGCACACAGGATGCTGCTGGTGCTCAATTTCTGCCTGGAGAGCAGGCAAGCGCTGGCTCTTAGGCAAGAGCTGGTGCATTGGATCTGCGAGCCTTGACTCTTTGGCAAGAGCTGGCGCATTGGAACTGAGACCGTAACTGCGCAGAAGAGCGCAGGAAAGTGCGGAAGAGCGCTGACGCGCATTAAGGCACTGTGTAGTTTTGTGCATTCTCCCTAGAATGCGCCGAAGTGTGTGACTGGTTGCGCAAGGGTGGGTGCATTGGCGCGTGCGGAAGACCATTGGCGCGGGAGACCATCGGCGCCCACGCGCAGAAGACCGTCGGCGCGGACGGAAGGCTGCATGCGCACGCAAGATCATTGGAGCGCAAGAGCATTGGCGCACACACGCGCATAAGGGCATTGGCGCGCGCGCACAAGACGATTGACGCGCGCGCACAAGACGATTGACGCGCGCGCACAAGACGATTGACGCGCGCAGAAGATGACTGGCGCGCAAGATTATTGGCGCGCAAGATTATTGGCGCGCGCGCAAGAGCATTGGTACTTGAGCGTGCGGAAAATCATTGGCGTACGTGCGGGAGACCATTGGCGCCCACTCGCGGGAGACCATTGGCGCCCGCTCGCGGGAGACCATCGGCGCCCGCTTGTGGAAGATCGTTGGCGCGCGCGCGAAGATAGTGCTAGTAGGTTGGCAGGTCAGCTGGCAGGACAATCAGGAACTGGGATATGCTCTTTGGAAGGGCGCGCATCCACCGATGGACACCGTAAAAAGGTCCGCGTTAGGCTCCACGACCGAAGTCCAAAGGACTACGTTGCAGCGCAAGGTTGCGCTGGTAGATCGGTAGGTCAGCTGGCAGGACGATCAGGAACTGGGATGTGCCCTTTGGAATGGCGAGCATCCACCGATGGGGACCGTAAAAAGGTCCACGTTAGAGTCCAGGTCCGAAGTCCAAAAAACTACGTTGCAGCGCAAGGTTGCGCTGGTAAATCGGTAGGTCAGCTGGCAGGACGATCAGGAACTGGGATGTGCCCTTTGGAAGGGCGAGCATCCACCGATGGGGACCGTAAAAAGGTCCGCGTTAGAGTCCAGGACCAAAGTCCACGGACTAAGTTGCAGCGCAAGGTTGCGCTGGTAGGTCTGCTGCGCTGATAGGTCTGCTTGATCCTTCGAAGAGGTGTCTCTATGAGTGGGTGTTTCCTGAGTGTCAAGGAACAGTAGCGCACGAGAGGATGACACCTCATGCTCTTCCCTAAGCTTACCTTCCCTAGGGAAGCAAGCACCCTCCATATGAGTACCCAGCCAAACAGAAGGAAAGGCAAAGTCCTCCCCCTTACCCTGTTAGGAAACTTGCTGTTTGCCTTGAAAGGCTTACCGAGTGCTGCCAAGGCAAGGCTGAAAAAGAGCGCTAGCACGTGTATAGGGTAAGATATTGTCAACCTCTACATGCAGTACAGAGACCCTGAGGATCAGTCTTCAAGACAAACAGGAAGGTGATACAACAGCGCCCTACGATGCCCAGGACAAACCATTATGGGGGTAGAATGTAGTTTGTTGGGACAGGCGGTATCTTTCTTATTACTAGCCAAATCCTTATTCCTTATGGGGGAGATGTTCTTTACTATGATACGATATACCATAATATGAAGTTATTTTATCATTTTAAAGATATAATTTAGAGAGCTGCCCATAGCTTTTTTTTGTGTAGGAGAGAGACTTACGAAGGGGGTCTGGGGGCTTGCCCCCGACTAGGGGTTGTGACCTGGGAACAACTAGGTTAGGTTAGGTGGGTTTGTGGTGTTTGTACGATAGCGACAGTGTTTGGGTGGTTGCAGGGGCCATTAGCCTGCCCGTTAGGTCATTGGAAAGCATTTACAAATTTAGTGAATTCATTATTTCATTCTGTTAAAATTTCCGTGAAAAATTCGATAAGTGATGATTTTTACTCTATTTTCTGGCGATCGCAACCCTGTCCTAGTATGTAGTTTGTTGGGACAAGCATTTACAAAACTAATGAATACTATTTCATTCTGTGATCATTCCCTTGAAATATGTTATTTTCATTAGTAAAATAAATTTTTGAATATACTTACCCGATAATCATGTAGCTGTCAACTCCGTTGCCCGACAGAATTCTACGGGAGGGATACGCCAGCTATCACTATACTAGAAGGGGGTGTACTCACCAGCGCCACCTGTGGCCAGGTACTGCAGTACTTCTTGTTGACACCACCTCACTTTTTCCTCGGTCCACTGGTTCTCTATGGGGAGGAAGGGCGGGTCAATTAAATCATGATTATCGGGTAAGTATATTCAAAAATTTATTTTACTAATGAAAATAACATTTTTCAATATTAAACTTACCCGATAATCATGTAGCTGATTCACACCCAGGGGGGTGGGTGAAAACCAGTGTACATGACTAAAGGATAGCTAAGTATCCCGTATTTCATATAAACAGTTATTTCAGAATAACAATGAAATAATAAGTACCTGGTAAGGAAGTCGACTTGAACCGTTACTCTGCCTTTATTAAGTTCGTCTTCCTTACTGAGCGCAGCGTTCCTCTTAGGAGGCTGAATCAACTCTAAGGTGCTAAAGTATATAGGGCTGCAACCCCTACTAAAGGACCTCTACACAACCTCTAACCCGGGCGCTTCTCAAGAATGAATTGACCACCCGCCAAATCAAAAGGATGCGGAAGGCTTCTTAGCCTACCGTAACAACCATAAAAACAACAATAAAAGCATTCAAGAGAAAGATTAAAAAAGGTTATGGGATTAAGGGAATGTAGTGGCTGAGCCCTCACCTACTACTGCACTCGCTGCTACGAATGGTCCCAGGGTGTAGCAGTTCTCGTAAAGAGACTGGACATCTTTAAGATAAAATGATGCAAACACTGACTTGCTCCTCCAATAAGCTGCATCCATTATGCTCTGCAGAGAACGGTTCTTATTAAAGGCCATCGAAGTGGCTACGGCTCTCACTTCGTGGGTCCTTACCTTCAGCAAAGCAAGGTCTTCCTCCTTCATATGAGAATGGGCTTCTCTAATCAGAAGCCTTATATAATACGAAAGTCCGTTTTTGGACATGGGCATCGAAGGTTTCTTGATTGCACACCATAAGGCTTCTGACTGTCCTCGTATAGGTTTTGACCTATTAAGATAATATTTTAGAGCTCTGACAGGGCAAAGAACTCTTTCTAGCTCGTTGGAAAGGCTAGGAATTTCAAACGATCTAGGCCAAGGACGTGAAGGAAGTTCATTCTTAGCTAAAAATCCAAGCTGTAAAGAACATGTTGCAGATTCGGATGTGAACCCAATGTTCTTGCTGAAGGCATGAACCTCACTGACTCTTTTAGCTGTTGCAAGGCAGACGAGGAAAAGAGTCTTGAGGGTAAGGTCCTTGAAGGAAGCTGACTGGAGAGGTTCGAACCTAGGCGACATAAGGAACCTTAAGACTACGTCTAGATTCCAGCCTGGAGTGGGTAAACGACGTTCTTTAGTAGTCTCAAAAGACTTAAGGATGTCTTGAAGGTCCTTGTTGGAAGAAAGGTCCAAACCTCTGTGGCGGAGAACTGAAGCCAACATACTCCTGTACCCTTTAATCGTAGGAGCCGAAAGGGATCTCTCATTCCTTAGATGTAATAGGAAGTCAGCTATTTGGGTTACAGAGGTATTGGTGGATGAAACTGCATTGGCTCTACACCAGCTCCGGAAGACTTCCCACTTGGATTGGTAGACTCTACGAGTGGATACCCTCCTTGCTCTGGCAATCGCACTGGCTGCCTCTTTCGAAAAGCCTCTAGCTCTAGCGAATCTTTCGACAGTCTGAAGGCAGTCAGCCGAAGAGCGTGGAGGTTTGGGTGCAACTTGTCTACGTGAGGTTGACGTAGAAGGTCCACTCTTAGAGGAAGAGTCCTGGGGATGTCGACCAGCCATTGTAGTACCTCTGTGAACCATTCTCTTGCAGGCCAAAGGGGAGCAACCAGCGTCAGCCGTGTCCCTTCGTGCGAGATGAACTTTTGAATGACTCTGTTGATGATCTTGAACGGTGGGAATGCGTAAAGGTCGAGATGGGACCAATTCAGCAGAAAAGCATCCACATGAACTGCTGCTGGGTCTGGAACTGGGGAACAGTACAAAGGAAGTCTCTTGGTCATGGAGGTGGCAAACAGATCTATTGTAGGCTGACCCCACAAGGTCCAAATTCTGTTGCACACGCTCTTGTGAAGGGTCCATTCCGTGGGGATGACCTGATCTTTTCTGCTTAGGCGATCTGCTGAGACGTTCATGTTGCCCTGAATGAACCTCGTTAGTAGGGTGAGGTTTAGACTTCTTGACCAAATGAGGAGGTCCCTTGCGATCTCGTACAGGTTCCTCGAATGGGTCCCTCCCTGCTTGGAGATGTAAGCTAAGGCTGTGGTGTTGTCGGAGTTCACCTCCACCACCTTGCCTAGCAGGAGGGACTTGAAGTTCAATAGGGCCAAATGAACTGCCAGGAGCTCCTTGCAGTTGATGTGGAGCGTTACCTGTTCCTTGTTCCACGTTCCCGAGCATTCCTGTCCGTTCAAGGTCGCGCCCCAGCCCGAGTCTGATGCATCCGAGGAGAGATGAAGATTGGGGGTCTGAATCGCTAACGATAGGCCCTCTTTGAGAAGGAGGTTGGTCTTCCACCACAAGAGAGTGGTCTTCATCTCTTTGGTGACCGGGATAGAGACTGCTTCGAGCGTCAAATCCTTGTCCCAATGAGCTGCTAGATGGAATTGAAGAGGGCGGAGGTGGAGTCTCCCTAACTCGACGAACAGTGCTAACGATGACAGGGTCCCTGTGAGACTCATCCACTGTCTCACCGAGCAACTGCTCCTCTTCAGCATGCTCAGGATGCAATCTAGGGCTTGGCTTATCCTTGGGGCCGATGGAAAAGCCCGAAAAACCTGACTCCGAATCTCCATTCCCAGGTAAACAATGGATTGGGAGGGAATGAGCTGGGACTTTTCGAAGTTGACTAACAGACCCAGTTCCTTGATCAAGTCCAAAGTCCAGTTGAGACTCTCCAGACAGCGACGACTCGTGGAGGCTCTCAACAGCCAGTCGTCTAGGTAAAGGGAGGCTCTGATGTCGGATAAGTGGAGGAATTTTGCAATATTCCTCATCAGAAGCGTAAACACCATAGGAGCTGTGCTTAGGCCAAAACACAGGGCTTGGAATTGGTACACAACCTTTCCAAAAACGAATCTCAGGAAAGGTTGGGAGTCTGGATGAATAGGAACGTGAAAGTATGCGTCTTTCAGATCCAACGAGACCATCCAGTCCTCCTGCCTGACCGCTGCTAGGACCGACTTCGTCGTCTCCATAGTGAACGTCTGCTTGGTGACATAAGCATTGAGCGCGCTGACGTCCAGCACCGGTCTCCAACCTCCTGTCTTCTTGGCCACCAGAAAGAGACGGTTGTAGAAGCCCGGGGATTGATGGTCCCGGACTATAACCACTGCCTTCTTCTGTAACAGGAGCGACACCTCCTGGTGCAACGCTAGCCTCTTGTCCTTTTCCTTGTAGTTGGGAGAGAGGTTGATGGGAGAAGTGGTCAGAGGGGGTTTGCGGCAGAATGGTATCCTGTAACCCTCCCTCAGCCACCTGACAGACTGGGCGTCTGCACCTCTCTTTTCCCAAGCTTGCCAGAAGATCTTGAGTCTGGCTCCTACTGCTGTCTGGAGAGGAGGAGAGTCAGTGTTTGCCTTGAGAAGTCTTGGAACCTTTCCTAGACTTGCTCCTGGAAGAGTCTGGACGGGAGCTTCCTCGGCTGGGGGCTCTACCACGAAAGGGCGGAATAAACCTCGTAGCAGGCGTATCAGCAACTGGGGTGCGGTAAGTCCTGGGGACTGAGGGAGCAACCTTAGTCTTACGAGCTGAAGAAGCCACAAGATCATGAGTGTCTTTCTGAATCATTGCCGCAGACAAGTCCTTGATAAGTTCTTCGGGAAACAAGAACTTAGAAAGCGGAGCGAAAAGGAGTTGAGACCTTTGACAAGGTGTGATGCTGGAAGAAAGGAAGGTACAAAGTTGCTCCCTTTTCTTAAGAACTCCTGACACAAAAATTGAAGCAAGCTCGCCAGATCCATCCCTAATAGCTTTATCCATGCAGGACATTAAAAGCATGGCCGAGTCTTTGTCCGCAGGGGAGGTCTTCTTGCTAAGGGCCCCCAGGCACCAGTCTAGAAAATTGAACATCTCAAAGGCCCGAAATACACCCTTTAGTAAGTGGTCTAGATCGGAGAAGGTCCAGCAAACCTTAGAGCGCCTCATTGCTGTTCTACGAGGAGAGTCGACCAAACTCGAGAAGTCAGCCTGGGCAGAGGCAGGTACTCCCAAGCCTGGTTCCTCTCCTGTGGCATACCATACGCCCGCTTTAGAAGTGAGCTTAGTCGGTGGGAACATAAAGGAAGTCTTTCCTAGTTGCTGCTTAGACTGCAACCACTCCCCTAAAATTCTTAGAGCTCTCTTAGAGGACCTTGCAAAGACGAGCTTAGTATAAGTTGACTTGGCTGGCTGCATGCCCAGCGAAAACTCAGATGGCGGAGAGCGGGGGGTAGCAGAGACAAAGTGGTCTGGGTATACCTCTCTGAAAAGAGCCAGGACCTTACGAAAGTCTATCGGAGGAGGAGAAGACTTGGATTCTTCCACGTCTGATGAGGGATCCAGGTGTGCAGCCTCATCATCAGAAACCTCATCACCAGAGTGTAGCAAAGTGAGAGGTAAGGTATGCTGAACAGCAGAATCTGCACGAGCGGGAGCAAAAACGCTTGTGGTTTCATCCTCAAGTCTCTGTTGCTGAGGCAAAACCTGAGGTTCAGGCTGCAAAGGCTGGTCAAAAGGAGTAGCAGAAGGTAGGCGCATGGGTTGAGGAGGCTGACTCCTGGCATGAGTGTCTTGACTCAAGAGTTGCGCTTGCTGTAAGGTTAGCGGATGCGCAGTAGCAGGTTCCTGAGGAACGAGTTGAGGTTCCTGAGGTGTGAGCTGCGAGAGTTGAGGTAGTGGCTGCACAGAACGCAGTTCTTGTCCCGCGAGTTGAGGTTCCTGAGGCGCAAGGCTAAGGTGATGAGGCTCTCGCATTGAGGAGGGTTGAGGTCGCTACAGCGAGAGCTGAGGTGTCTGCCTCATGGATGGGAGAGGTTGTTGTACCTCAAGAGAGTGTTGCCTCACTGGTGGAACCGCAAGTGGAAGCGGAGGAAGTAAGGTATAAGCTTCCTGTTCCCATTGCTGAGGTTGCCTTAAGGAAGGCGGAGGTAGCTGCACACCGCTGGAAACTGGCAACTCAGTACGTGGTCTGCCTCATGGATGGGAGAGGTTGTTGTACCTCAAGAGAGTGTTGCCTCACTGGTGGAACCGCAAGTGGAAGCGGAGGAAGTAAGGTATAAGCTTCCTGTTCCCATTGCTGAGGTTGCCTTAAGGAAGGCGGAGGTAGCTGCACACCGCTGGAAACTGGCAACTCAGTACGTGGTAAGGTATCCTGAGGAGCCTCAACATCGTACGCCTGGCAGACAGGACTGCGGTTAGGCGGAGCGATCGCAGGAGGAGGTGTAACCTTCTCAGCCTGACACTCACGCATTAAGACCGCAAGTTGTGACTGCATGGACTGCAGTAGAGTCAACTTGGGGTCGGCAGACACTAAGGTCTGCTGAGGCAAAGCCTTAACAGAAGAGATCTGTTGCGGCAGCACCTTACTCCTCTTAGGAGGTGTGCAGTCAGCTGATGACTGCGGCGAGTCAGAGCTGATCCAATGACTGCAGCCAGGTTGTAGAGCTCTTGAGGTCTGGACTCTGCGTTTGAGAGGTCTTGAGACCTGAGTCCAACGTTTTCTCCCTGATAATTCTTCAGCAGACGAGTAAAAGACGGGCTCAATCGTCTGCGGGTGGGAGTGACGGTCTTTGTAAGACACGCCCGCAACCACCGAGGATACTTCTGTGCGCCGATCAAGGCCTGCCGAACCCTTTTGCCCTTCGACATTGCTTCTCCCCTGGGCTTGGGAGTTTGCAAGAGGTCCCGGACTGGGAGGACGACTGGCACGCACAGAAGTACCCTCACGCACCACACTGAAACTGACACTAGCACTTGGCACTGCACTGACACTCGCACTTGTCACAGCACTGGCACTATTACCTCCCACTGCACTTTTGACCTTAAGTTCCTTGACTTCGGCCATAAGAGACTTATGATCACTAACCACCGATTCCACTTTGTCACCTAAAGCCTGAATGGCACGCAAAACAATAGACATATCAGGTTGAGGGCAAATAGTAGGTTCGGGGGTAGCCACTACAGGGGGAGGAAAAGGTAGGGGATCATGTGGTGAGGAAAAAAGTGAAGAGCGAGAAGAACTCCTCCTAACTCTCTCTCTCTCTAACTTAGTTGAATATTTAAGAAAACGGACAAATTCAAGTTCCGAAAGTCCGGCGCATTCCTCACATCGATCTTCCAACTGACAGGGTTTTTCCCTACAGTCAGAACAAGCGGTGTGAGGATCTACCGAGGCCTTCGGAATGCGCCTATTACAAGACCTACATCGTCTATGGGGTGGGGCTTGTGAAATGTCAGACATCTTGAATCAAAGAGTTAGCCAAGTGGGGATTCCAATAACCATTAATCAGAACTAAATAATAGCTATCTAAGCTAATATAGAAGTTTTCCAGTAAAGCGACAGCCGAAATCTGAGAGAAATACTTCACCAAAAGCCGTGAAAATACTCCAAGATCATAAGCGTATCCCATGAATGTCTTGCCGGAAGCACGACAGAGGAAAAAGTGAGGTGGTGTCAACAAGAAGTACTGCAGTACCTGGCCACAGGTGGCGCTGGTGAGTACACCCCCTTCTAGTATAGTGATAGCTGGCGTATCCCTCCCGTAGAATTCTGTCGGGCAACGGAGTTGACAGCTACATGATTATCGGGTAAGTTTAATATTGAAAAAGAGCTGATTTCGGACATTTTTTACTCAATTTTCTGGCGGTTCCAGGCCTGTCCCGACAAACTACAAAGGCTCCTATGATGGTTCTGCTGCTGGGGGTGGTTGTTGGTTGATTTCGGACATTTTTTACTCGATCTTCTGGTGGTTCCAGGCCTGTCCCAACAAACTAAAAAGGCTCCCCAATATGGTTTTAGATCTCCATGGGCCTAGTAAAGAAAAAGGAATGGAAAGTTTTTATCTTTCAGACCAGTTTCTCTTTAATCATATTACAGTTAAGAGGTTTTTAATGGGAGAGCAAGACAACGCCTATACTCTATCAAGGGAAGTTACTAGTGCAGGTGTGAGTGGGGTAGTTGGTCTACCCCCACTCCCCCCTAGGCCAACTAGAGGAGGGTAGTTACACCTCGCAAAAAGCTTGATGGCTAGTTTCAGCTATCGCCAAAATATATCTCCACTATAAAGAGCTTAATGTTTTGTATAGTACTCGAACAATGCTTGTTTGCAGTCATATATACATAAATGAAAGTGATTCTGTAAGAAAAGTTTGAGAGGATATAATAACATGTACAGTACAGTATCCCTGCTTATGCAGGTAGTGTTAGTGTTAATATTTAGTTAGGTTAAGAAGAAGACATTAGCATAGGTCATATTGCAGTTTCTTTCCCTGGTAAAATTAGCTTTTTTACTTAGACAACGACTAAAAAACCGTTGTCATGTTCTAATACTAAAGGAAAATGGAAATATTAAAAAATATTATTCTATGTGAGAAAGTGTTTAGTTGATATGATACTTTAATTTCCAGTGAAATTGGACGAGTGCTGTCTATTTGGATCTTTTTCTCTGTACGAATGATGGCAGATGGGGCAAAATAACTTACTTATTAATCGACCAAAATATGAACACTATTTCATTGTCTAAGTCTATTGTTTACTTTTGGGAGACTATTGGTAAGTTACTGCACCTGTGTTTTCTGGAATTGCTTTTGGCAGCTTTTATGTTTTTTGTATGAGGCAATCATTATCAGGTTTGTTTCAAGCAATTAAGAGCTTCCAAATATCTATGCATAAGTTCAAAGATGTTCTTTAACAACCTCCAGCCGTCACAAGAAGACATCACTCAGAGGAGAGTTCAATCTACAGTACAGAAATGTACTTTTAAATTTGGTGTAATTTCCTTTACTGTACTTCAGTAATTGACTGCAAAGCTTTTAAAACAGGTGGATTTGTTAGGCTCTCTACCCTTTTACAAACCATAAGTGTATCACGTTTTGTGACCTGACAAGGAGCCCCCGCTAGGAGCTGTGACCTGGAAACTACTAGGTTAGGCTAGGTGGGTTTGTTAGGTTCTGTACCCTTTTACAATCTCAAAACTGTTGAATAATCATGGCTTTTCCAGTTTTTGCACACTCAAAATCACAGGTTCCCACCTGTGTCCCTTGGGAAAGGGGGTCCATAACAGTACAACAGCTTATTTGCAGTGGAAATAAAGGTCAAATTCGTTGAAAGCATATCATTTCTTGTAAGAACAGTTATTTTTTCTCTTAGAAATGTTGCCCCATGTTTTTTCATACATTTACTAGTATTTATTTGCACCTGGAGTTATGGTATTCAAAATGTGGTAAATATATGATACTTTCAATACAGTACTAGCAAAACTAGAATTTGGTATAAGAAATGGACGAGTGTTGGCTTGTTTGGTATTTTCCTCAATATGTTTAATAGGGCCTGGGGAATAATAACTTACATATCGGTCTATAATAATGTGAAGTATGTTTTTCATTCTAAGTCCATTGGTTACATCTGAGAGACAGAAGGGGACTTATTGCGCATGCGTTTTTTCCTATGGATTGCGGAGCTTTCTGTGCATTTACAATGACATATCTGTCAGGTAGTTTTTTAAACCAATTAACAGCTTACAAGTATCCTTCGTAAGTTCCGGGATATTGTTCTACAACAGCCATTTTTTTTTTCACCTTCCTCTTCAGTTTCAACTTAACCACCATATATTTTGCAATTTATTTTTAGTTTGCCACCTGGGAAGAAGGTCCAGCTAGCAGTTGTGACCTGGGAAGGGGAGTCCAGGGGGCTTGTCCCCAGCTAGGGGGTTGTGACCTGGGAACTACTAGGTTAGGTTAGATGGGTTTATGTTCTGTACCATATTACAAATCTCAACAGTGATAAATACTCACGTTTTAGCCTGTTTTCTGCCACTTACCTAAACCATATATTTTTCCAATTGATTATCTCGGCTTATTTTGCATTTTAGACCATTATTGTTGCCGCAAATCACTCTGTTTATGGCATTTCCCCAACCAAAAAACCCAGGTTTCCAACTGGGTTCTCCAATAATTGTCTTTATATAAGGGGGTCCAAAAACTCTTGAACAGGTGGTTTGCCCCAATAATCACGGTCAGAAATGCATAAAACACAAGATAACGATTAGGAAAAATATACGATTCATGTATTTGACTACAAATTAAAGTATCATATATTTACACAAAATTTTAACTTTTTAATGCTCTAACCAATTGTGCATAGTAATTTGAGCTATCGAACAATGTCAACTTATGCAATAATACCTACTTACCGGCTATCAACTAAAACAAACTGTTGCTAACTTGCTAGGAAGTTAGGCAAGTTACACGATAGTAGTAGTTTTAAAGAAACTGTGCCTTTGGAAATGCTCTCCAATGTCACTTCTAACGCCAATTTTTTGTTTTTCTCTTTCTTTTGCTTGAAACATTGTTTTTTTTCATATTGGTTCACATTATCATTCATCTATTCCACCTCGCATTTCAGTGGATGATATAAGGTGCTCACTGCTCAAATAAGCTAGTCAGCAAATAAAAGTTTTATACAGTACTCATTTGGCCACATGAACTGACTGAGTTGTACGAGATAATTTCATTAGTCCCCAATATTTCTTAGATACTGCTAATAACAAAATTTTGTATGAATTAACTTGGAAACCATATAACATAATCTTTTGCAGAATCAGACATGGCTGTTTCACCTGGTGGTACCTAGTAATGTTGAGATTCGTCATCATGCTACATCTCTGATGTCATAAGGGGTGCTTCCCTGCGAAGGAACTCCGTTAGTTTCATGGTTCCCTTTTATAAGGTCTGTGCTTAGTAACTTTAACCCCCTCCTCGGATATAAAACCTTTTATAAAAGAACTTAAAAAGGTTCCTGAATCAATCAAACTTTAAATTTTGTGTCTATACTAGACACTGACCATATCAATAGATATGGTACTGAGTATTGGTATGCTGATGGGATAATCAACACTTATAATATTCTGATAATTAACGGCACACTTCTTTTTACAATCTTTTGAATAGAAATTATAACAATCCACACAATTAGGAGAAACAAATTTTTCTGGAAGCCACCTTTTTTTTATTAATTCTTCATTCCTTAATGGAGACTCAAGCATGATTTCATGGCACAATATTTGGGTATGTTTTATCTAATCTACAACTGTACAAAATGGAGCTAACTTAAGATTATGTTGCATGCTATATACAGTGCTTACATAACTATTCAAAAATCAAACAATGGAAATATGTAAAAGGCCAAAAACATTGGACTACTGGATTAGGGTAGGGTAAGTAGGGATGTTTTTACTCTATTGAGCAAATTCTAGTGTTTAGACAGTAATAAAAGCAAAATTCTTGAGAAATTTATCTTATGACTATGCTTTACGTCCATATTACTTTATTCTATATAAACAGCCAACAATTGTCTGATGTCTTTCCAGTATGGTGTCAGTTTATTGCATTTTTTAATAAAATCAAATGAAAAATTCAAATTATAACCTTCCTCTGCATCAAATCAACATATTTTAAAACATTGAAGCCTGTAATCGAAGCTCCAAATTTTTAGCAATTCCTTTTATCCAGAGAGTTTGCAAGGAATCTGGGAATATGAAATATGGAATCCCTTGTTCATGTAGTCATGTGAAAGGCTGTGTTCATCAGAGTCTGTGACCATGCGAACAGTGAATGGTTTTGAATAACCTGTGAAGGAGATTTATGTTAATGTTAGTATTGGAATTTCTAAGTTATTTCAGCTTATTGTTAGTATGTATTCATAAATATATATATATATATATATATATATATATATATATATATATATATATATATATATATATATATATATATATATATATTTGGATAACAAAGATGCTAGTGCATACACCACTATACTTCAATTATGTAGTCACAATATGGTGCTTCTGAGTCAGGTCCTTTCTTGATTGGGGAGTGAAATATGTCATATTATATATTCGCTTCCACAACACCTATAGTGGAGTGTATTCTGTATTCCTTTTCGTCATGCAATAATTTTGCGGATATTAATACTTCAATAGCTAACTGTGTTATTTCACACTCTTAATGTGTTTTTTTCTGACTCAATCCTAATTTCCTCAACATTGAAAATTTCTTTCTTCCAAACTTTGAATTCCGCTACAACTGATTTTGCTTTTACTTTTACTATAGGGCTTACTGCATTACAAGAAAATCAGACTCATACACCTATCACTGCTCCCCTCTGTAAAAAAAAAAAAAAAAAAAAAAAAAAAAAAAAAAAAAAAAAAAAAAAAAAAAAAAAAGGTAAAAACTGAGAATTCTGAAGACTTACTTGATACAGTGCCCCATTTCCTAGCATTTCCAAATTTGGTGCCACAAAATCTCTCGTAGGTTTCAGGGCCCCATTCGTTTTCAGCACCGGGAACCCACAGGTAGTCTGACATGCAGCCCATATCATTGTACTGCATCAGTGAAAAGTGTTGCAGTAATTAAGACACAGGATATACCAAATTTGAAATTACTGTACTTAGTTAGCATGGTATTCATTCTACATATTGCATAAATATTTCACAAAAATATAATGAGTTTTCTATGCTCATTTATTAATATCCATGTTTATAAAGCTGCTATAATATGTCTGCAATAAAATGTATCTGTTTACTGTAAACACAAGAGAATGTTTGTCGCTATATGCTTGTTTATTGGCTCTAGAACATTTAGTCAAACGTGAGGAAAACCAGTTCTACCTTGGAGAGGGATTTTCTCTATCTCGTATACCGTAAATAAATTGAGTCACTGATAATCTTAAATAATCAAAAGGGAGTATGGCTGGGTTAATTTATCTTACTGAGTGGATGGATTACTTCCCTGTATACATATCCATGGTTCTGGGATGGCCGGGTGGAATGCAATTTTTTACTTGGCCAAGCTAAATGAACACCAAAACATTAACAGCTGGAATGTTTTTTGGATCACTGTTAAATTGAATGGTTTAGCTTAAGAACATAAACATAATCATGCACTTAACCTTTAATGCAGGTGCTAGAATACATGAACAAAGGAAAGCTTTGACAATATTTTCTGTAAAAAAAAAATTCTCAAGCAAGAGAGGAACACATTTTTCTGGAAAGTGGATTAAAGGCGCGCACACACGCACACACACGCACACACACACACACACACATATATATATATATATATATATATATATATATATATATATATATATATATATATATATATATATATATATATATATATATATTTATATATATATATATATATATATATATATATATATATATATATATATATACATACACATATATACATAAGGTGCATTATACATTTTATGAGGAAAGACTAGGGCAAAAATCGAAACAGAAAGAGTGAGACAAATAAAAGGATACAGACAAAATATTCTTACTTCTGCCAAAGGTAGGAGAGTATCATCCTTATAGCCAGTAATATTGGTAAGCGAAAATCCATTCGTCCCAACCTGTTGATATTGAATACCACAGAAGCCGGACTCTGGTTCAATGCAGATACTGTAATCCATATCGTTGAGATGACCTGAAAGGAATGCATAACTAATGTAAGTTTGTCATAATGAATAAAAATATGAAAATGTAAGCATAATATAAAATGTTTTACATTCTAACTCTCTATCACATATGTAAATAACAAGTATGTCAGGCAAAGGGATGGTAAGTGAACTGGCTGTAAAATATTTCTAAATTCACAAAGTAATCTTGATACTCATTGTAATAAAATAATGCAAATTTCTTGTTTTTTTTTTTTTCAATACAAACCACTCTTACAGAGTTGCCAAAAACAAGTCTGTCACCCACATTTTTTTTATATAAATTACTACAAAAAATAACTTTTATGAGGATGATTATTCTCCTTCCTTCTTACTACTATCACAAAACTCACCCCTTTACCCCCATAGACGTACCAGTACGTCCTTGCAAAAAACTGCTATTTATATTTTTTTTTTTTGCATATTTCTGATAATTTACTGAGAAACTTCAGGCATTTTCCAAGAGAATGAGACCAACCTGACCTCTCTATGACGAAAATTAAGCCTGTTAGAGCAATTTAAAAAATATATACTGCAAAATGTCCTTGAAAAAAAACCCCCTGGGGGTTAAGGGTTGGAAAGTTCCAAATAGCCTGGGGGTAAAAGGTTAAACGTAATGCATTTCATTATCAAAGGAAAGAAATTACCTGTGTAGCCCACTCGGATGTCGCAATCAGAGGGATGCCTGATGGTGGAGAAATCACACCACCTGTCCTCTGAATAACATCCTACGCCATCAAAGTTGAAACTCTTGAAGTTGCCAGTGAGCCCTTGGAAGTACTGGAGACATCCCTCAGGAGCTACACAGAGACAGAGAGCAAACATATGAATTAAGTAGTGGGTGGATTTTGTAAATTTCTTCAATATGCAATTTTATTTTCATAGACATGGTTTCTATAAACACACATATTGTATTATATATATATATATATATATATATATATATATATATATATATATATATATATATATATATATATATATATATATATACACACACACACACACACACACACACACACACACATATATATATATATACTACTTTTTTCTAGTACAAAACTGTAAAAGCAAAGTACAATGATGACAAGATAAAAGAGTAAAATATTTTGGGTAGTATCAGTCCAATTTCAAACATTAGCAGAGCTTTACGTAAAGACAGTCTAAACTGTAGGATTTAAGGAATGCGGGTTAACGAAGCTCAGCTTAAAAATGCTAATATGTTACTTTTTAATAGGTTTAATAGGCTCCAAAGAGAATGGTCCAACCACTGTCTTTCAGGTTATTAATCTTTTTGAAACGAAAAATACTTCCATTATCAATCTATACTGTTGCTGGTGCAACTTTAATGATTCAAAATCATTAGTTTTGATGATCATGTCTTACTTATCTTCGGCGCTCTCTTTTACCATAAGAGATTCTTTTTCATAGAAAAACTACTCTAGTTTTATTCCATCTCTTTATACCTTTAGATATTCTGGTTTTCATGTACACTGTTAACTACTAAACCAACGGGTCTGAAAAGCTTAAGGAATGATCCTTCATAGTTTCACTAATTGGACTGCCATTCAGGTATGGTTTTCTTTTTCTTTAGTCGCCCTATTCAATATCGGGAAAACGATAAATATGACAACCAATTACTGATGATTTTCATTATAAGTCCGTATCTGTGGAATCTCCTAATTATTTGACTGCTATTCTCCTTCAAAGCTGATGCTTGGCTCAAAGTTATTTGATAAAGAAGGGTACCATGAAATTCCTAAATAATATGTTATACATGTATGAACTAGATAGTATAAACATTATCTTTTTTTCTAACTTATTTCAAAGATTAGCCTTCCTAATCCTGGGGATTAAAAATAATCTAATGGACTACAGTACATATCCACATGCATAAAAACGCGTAAACAATTCATTGTTTATCCACTAAAAAAGTGGTTAGTCAAAAAAAAAAAAAAAAAAAAAAAAAAAAAAAAAAAAAAAAAATTTACATTACAATACAATGAAATATACTTTAAACCCTCACAGGTCGTTGCTTGACTTCTTACCTTTGGGTACTCGGGTATTGGGGCAGTCACAAGGTATCTGAGTGACTTGTACCTTCCACGCTCGACGCGTATCGAAAGTGACAATGTCAGCATCTCTGAAATGAATAAGTTTTTATTCCTCTGCTTACTTTTAATTTAGTCAAAATTCTTATTTGCTTTCGTTAATGATACGTTGTATAAAAGTGATACTTAGGGATAATTACATTAATAAAGAAGTGGGTTAAATACAGTACTGGTCATGAACATAAAACTAAAATTTCTTTTAGTAAAGCCAGCTGGAAGGATAACGTGTAACTTCCAATAGAGATTTTGTACTAAGACTAAAGAATGTATTTGTTGGCCCTTGCCAAACAAAACAGCATTTGGTAAATTTATCAAATTTCAATACATTTTGTAAATTTATCACATTTCAATACATTTTGTAAATTTATCACATTTCAATACATTTTGTAAATTTATCACATTTCAATACATTTTGTAAATTTATCACATTTCAATACATTTTGTAAATTTATCACATTTCAATGACTTCTAATGTGTGATACTATTTCCTTACTATCATTCAATTGTGAAAATAATTCATAACAAAACTTTTTGATATTAAAGATTATGTGGATTTGCATTAAATTCTTAATAATCGTTGAATAAATGAGTCAAGGCAACCTAGGGCCTAAGTAAAAGGATATTCAGGAATATCGCCCTTTCCTTTGATTAATTTATCGTGGATAATACTAAAGAGTTACAGTGTTAAATCTGGTTTCACCGTACACAACTAACTACTTATTTTCTGTAATAAATTAATCAAATATACGCTATTGAAAGGAATGTTAAGTTAATAACAAAGTACTTTTTAGAATCGTTATGGAGGATAAATACCAGACCTTAGCATGAATACCAAACTGAAATTGTTTACCTAAAGACGATTCAACCAGCTTGCAATGTTAAATAAACACTATAAGAATAATAACCAGTTCCTTGTTCCAATATTTACTATACAAAGCTTACTTTATTTGTTCAGAGAAAGAGCAAAAGACTGTACACACACACACACACACACACACACACACACACACACACACACACACACACACATATATATATATATATATATATATATATATATATATATATATATATATACATATATATATATATATATATATATATATATATATATATATATATATATATATATATATATATATATATACACACACACACACAATCCAAGCGAGATGAAATAGAATTAGCAGAACTATGCAAAACAATAATAAAAAAAAAAAACCATGACATTCGTAAACACAATCACACCAAAAATGAGGAAACACTAAATAACGGAAGAAACATTAAATTGATAAAAAGAAGACTTGGAACAGGGCGCCAACAGATGTTTGCTTTAAAGAATGAAAAAGGAAATACAAACAAAAGAAATGGAGTGATAAAAATTGCAGAGGATGTCTATAAATTGGTATACAAAAGTGATATAAGAAATTATTTTGCCAATAGAAAGAATTAAATACCTGAGTCGGTACCAAAAGTAACAGTAGGAGAAGTAAAGAAAGCATTAGAATGCATGAAAAGAGGAAAAGCAGGAGGATGAGATGGCGTAAGAATTGATTTAATTATCGATGGGAGATTTCCTATTAGTAAAACTTGCTGAACTTTAAACCAAATGTCTGAACGAATTCTCATTACCTACAGCCCGGAAAAACTTTATTATTATACTTATTCACAAAAAGGGAGACACAAAAGACCTGAAAAATTATAGCAGTAAAACTCGCTGAACTTTACATAAAATGTCTGCGAGAATGCTCTGTACCTACAGCTTGGAAAAACTTTATCATTATGCCAATTAACAAAAAGGGAGAAACAAAGGACCTGAAAAATGACCGCCCAATTAAGTTTACTCTCCCAAATATATAAAATGTTTACAAAGATCATATTAGGCCATACAGAAAGACAGCTAGACTTTAATCAATTAATAGAGCGCGAAGGTTTTAGATGTGGATATTCAACAACTGACAATATCCATGTAATCAACCAGCTAATGGAAAAATCTACAGAATATGACAAACCCCTATGCATGACATTTATAGACTATGAGAAAGTTTTTATTTCTGTCAAAACCTCAGCAGTAATGAAAGCCCTTCAAAGACAAGGAGTAGATGAACCTTGTTCTAGAACACTTAAAGATATGTATACAAAAAGCACAGCTATCCTGAAACTATATAAAGATAGTGAGAAAATTCCGATTGAGAAAAAGTTAGACAGGGAAACCCCATCTCTCCTAAATTATTTATAGCGTGCCAAGAAATTTTCAAATTTAAATTGGGAAAATGTAGGAATTAATATTAATGGGGAATACCTTGATAACTTACGATTTGCAGTGGACATAATTGTGTTTAGTGAATCATGGCAGGAATTACAAAAGATGATAGAAGATTTGAAAAGAGAAAGCATAAATGTAGGACTTAAAATGAATAAGAGTAAAACTTAGATAATGTTCAATGAAAATGCAGAGAGACAATAAATAAGAGTTGTCGACAAACCTCCAGAGATTGTTAATGAATTTACGTACTTAAGACACGAAACCAGCATGGGATAGAGACCTTTTGGTAAACAAAATGGAATTATGAAATGCCACTTTCTCTAAATTGAAAAGTATTTAATCAGATGGCCCTACCAGTATCAACTTACGTATCAGAGACGTGGAGCCTTACTCAAGTTCTAAAACATAAGCTAGTTACAACACAAAGACCTATAGAAAGAATAATCCAGGGAATAAAACAAAGAGACAAAAAAAAAAAACAAAAAGAGCAACATGGATATGATGGCAAATTAAAGTAGAGGAAAAAGAAATAGACATGGGCAGGGCATATAATATGAATGCCAGCTAATAGATACACATTAAGAATAACAGAATGGGTCCATAGAGATTGCAAAAGAAGCAGGGGAAAGAAGAAAAGACAAGGGATTGATGAACAAAGAAAGTATGCGGATGTGGACTGGCATAGAAAGACCTTAAATAGACACGAATGGAAGGACATGTCTGGGGCTTTTGTTCTGCAGTGTATATATATATATATATATATATATATATATATATATATATATATATATATATATATATATATATATATATACACATGGCAATGTTTTGGGCAACTTAATAAATAAATAGCCTTTCCTGAAATTAGCTCCAGAAAAACAATCCTTCCTTCTTTTTGATCAATAGAAAAAAAAAAAAAAAGAAGTGAGGGGTAACGGATTAATCCAAGAAGAAAGCAACTCACCTGACTTACTAGTAAGATAATGAACAATAAATAACAGATCCTCTGAAACAAAGTTAATAGAAGTAAGGTTAACGTCACAATGCAATGCTTAGACACAGTAATCCATAAACACTAAGCTTACTTGTAGTTATAGAGAGCAACAGTGACATCACCGTTTGTGGTTGTGTCTATGATATCGACGGCGGAAGTAGTGTCAGTTGGTCCTACAGTATTTGGTGGGGTCGTTCCTGTTACAATCTGAACGGATGAAACAATTTAGCATCAGCAAAATTTCTGACGTAAGCAAAGATGAACGCTTACCATTATTGAATCATTTAAATAAATTATCAATGAAACAAAGGAAAATGGAATCTATACGGTAGAGGTTATTCACCGTTGATGACTGGAACGTCGTGAAGCCAGTAGTATAAAATAAATAATCAAAGGACAGGCCTATCCAGAAGTGCCTTTTGCATTTTTAAAGTCCCAAACCAGTGCAAGGATAAGTAGGGTTTATTTTCATATATTTGTTTGTTCAATAACATCATACATTTGTTTCTTTGTCTACCAACGCAATGTACTTTTATTTTCGTTCAAAGGGAGTGGTTTTAAGTCTAACTCTTCCGGTTGACACAGTCTTTGGAGATGAGGTTGCTGACCCCATTTCTTTATCCACAAATGTCAAGAAACTATTATGTGCATAATTCACAGCTTAGGTCCATAGAAATCGAATCCTGGTTCTGGTAAAGCAAGTACTTTTGTAGTTTATTTGTTATTGTTGTTTCAAACATATTCCTTATGCTCACCTGCCTAACGAAAGATCCCTCGGGGTAAGCCATCACCTCCTCGTAAGATGGGACACCGAAATCCTCATCCAACGCCCTTCGTGCCCTTCGGGCGTGAGGATCCACGTCAGCCGGACCAGTATTGGGCAGGACGTTTGTTCCATAGATGTCGTAGCAATGGTAAAGGTAATATTCCAGGTCACTCAAAAGGAATGTCAGGTCAGTCTTACTTCGGCCTTGAACATTTACATACACTGTATGGGAAAATTAAGAAGCGAGTTACATAATATGGTCTAAATGGAGA
Source organism: Palaemon carinicauda (assembly GCF_036898095.1). Taxonomy (NCBI): domain Eukaryota; kingdom Metazoa; phylum Arthropoda; class Malacostraca; order Decapoda; family Palaemonidae; genus Palaemon; species Palaemon carinicauda. The sequence goes on along the minus strand of NC_090762.1, from coordinate 8,663,709 downwards.
GAGAGAGAGAGAGAGAGAGAGAGAGAGAGAGAGAGAGAGAGAGAGAGAGAGAGAGAGAGAGAGAGAGAGAGAGAGAGAGAGGTGGGGTAAAGAACATTTGAGTTCGTATCAATATATGGGTAGGATGACATTTGCATATCTCACGTAAAAGAACAAATATCTATCTTATTGGATGCCAGTCTGGTAATCATTAATACTAGAATATAAAGAATTTCATTAAATAAAACGTTTCAACAATGTTGTCAAGCACGGTGTTGATAATATAACGATTCCATGCGTTTTGCGCATATTTATTAAAGACCGAGTGTCAAATTTGGACATTTTATTGCAATAAAAGATTATTTGTAATACAAAATATATTGTAAGCTTATTTTCACAATACTCTGCGGTAATGACTAAAAAAAAGGTGGTCGTACAGTTTGTGCATGAGTACAAATGCTGAGCGTTCTTGCTTTTGTGCTGCATATGAGTGTAGATCCAGAAAAGGCTTCAAAACATTAAGAATATTGCCAAACTAAAGAGTTGTGTCCGCTTCAGCTACAAGTAAAGCACAATGACCCTCAGGGCTATTTTTAAGTTCGGATTCATTACAAAATGAAAAATTGTTAATACACCAAATCAGATAACAATTATATGTTTTCTATATCATGTCCTTAATTTTGAGTTAAAGAGATATCTGCATAACCAAGTAAGACATAGTTAGGCACTGGATGTGGATCTCCGTAGACTGCAAAAGTTTTGCCTATAATGTGTTTAATGAATAACGAAATTACACAAACCCATACCAAAAATTACACAAACCTAAACAATTTATAAAAATTCTTGTTAAAGAATGCTTAAATACAGAAAATGCAAGCTGTAAATAATATAATCCATAAAGAACTAAAACAATCTAAGATCGAAAAGAAAACGTTTGGTAACACTAACTGTGTGATCCATTGTTGACACCGCAGAGGGTCGGCAGAGGAGTGACGCTTTCTGCATAGAAACGATCGTATTTGCAGTTACCCCAGTATGGTGGCTGGAGCTGAAAGTCTTCGAAATCAAGTCTGAAAGAAAAACATATGTTAAATGACATTAGGCGGACAAAATAATCTTGGTTGGGGACAAAGATACTGCTCTATCTTGACTTAAACATTAATGATTTCTGTAAATTACCAGCCCCCAAACTTTCTAAATTCTTGTGAACATAGTTCTTAACTCATACCGTTTGAAAGAAAGAGATAAGCGTTCTTCATTGAGTGTGTGGTGGGATTATTTTCCAGTTTAAGAGACTTCTAAACCAATTGAGATATTCACCCTCAAAACAAAATGCTGACATACGGCTAAGATCTAAAAGTATGTTATTGGTGAATTTATGAATAAATATAAACATACTTCCGGCTCTAGTGGTGATCACTTGTTTCAAGAAACTTTAAACTACAGTGATCTCATTTCGATTTTGCTAAGATATATTAATGGCACCCCGGATACTGAAATTCCAAAATTCAAGGGTCGTCCAATCGTTGCACAATCACAACACAAAAGCGACCTTTCACTGCAGAGGAATCAGACTCAATTAGGTTTTACGCCTTTTCGGTTGGTAAGCCAAAGGTTTAAAACTCATAAGTAGGTCTGGCATCGTTATTCTCTACAAGTTATGACAGTAACAAAAGTTGGGTTCACTTGCAGTTTCTATCTTTCATTCAGAGAAAAAAACTAAACTACATCTGATGTATTATTGGACATCAGTAGACAGTACTCGAAAGATTCTTTATATGGTGTCATTTTCATATTTAATCAACAGCCTTCGCTAAAGGTTTATCTTGGCAATGGAAGATTCTTTATATAGTGTCATTTTCCTACCTAATAAACAGCCTTCGCTAAAGGTTTATCTTGGCAATGGAAGATTCGTTATATAGTGTCATTTTCCTACCTAATCAACAGCCTTCGCTAAAGGTTTATCTTGGCAATGGAAGATTCTTTATATGGTGTCATTTTCCTACCTAATCAACAGCCTTCGCTAAAGGTTTATCTTGGCAATGGAAGATTCTTTATATGGTGTCATTTTCCTACCTAATAAACAGCCTTCGCTAAAGGTTTATCTTGGCAATGGAAGATTCGTTATATAGTGTCATTTTCCTACCTAATCAACAGCCTTCGCTAAAGGTTTATCTTGGCAATGGAAGATTCTTTATATGGTGTCATTTTCATATTTAATCAACAGCCTTCGCTAAAGGTTTATCTTGGCAATGGAAGATTCTTTATATGGTGTCATTTTCCTATTTAATCAACAGCCTTCCCTAAAGGTTTATTTTGGCAAAGGATATCATAAAGTTGGCTACTCAAACTACCTGAGCTGACAAATGGGGACGTCGCATCCATGGTCGATGGTGACCGAGCACTCCAGGGAGTCGTTGCCTACGGTCTCCGGATAAGATGGGGAGTTGAACGTAAACTCGAGGGCGTTGGTCTTGGCGCCGCAAGTTAAGGTTTCTGCGGATGTGAAAGATTATTGCCGTCAAGTATTGTGAAAATGTTCAAGCAGAAGGAACCAGAATTATAAAGATATCAGAAACAACAACTGTATTTTAACTTCATGGTTTGAATTTATTGCACAACACTCGTTTGAGGTGCTAAATCTAAATAGATTATCTGAACCTAAAATAATAGACAAAAGTAAAAATATCACTGATGAGTAATTGTTCGAAAATGAATCCCAGGATATACGTGATAACGATATTTTGATTCAAGAACTATTATTACTGATAAATCTTATGGATGTGCTTTATGTCAAGATTCCAGCGACAAGCATATTCGAAACAATATATATATATATATATATATATATATATATATATATATATACATATATATATATATATATATATATATATATATATATATATATATATATATATATATATATAGGCTGTTTATATATATCTTTTCAAACTGATATAACAAAATATTAAAAACTAAGCTATTAAGAAATGACAGGAACAGTACGAGTGAAAATAATAAAAGGCGAAAAACAAGTAAATGGTAAACATAGAAATGATATCCTACCCTCTTGAACGTGGTACGTAGCGTTGAACCCCCTGCAAGATCCCTGGGCATTCGACGCGAAAGTCAAAACAAGGGTATCTCCCTCGGAAGTGATAATTTTGGGTTTACGCGATCCGCAGAATCTCTGCTCCTCTGCTCTTTCGCTGGCCAGGATGCTGACGTAATCGCCAGAACATTCGTCAGATCCAGTGACGTCGAAGTCCAAGAACTCTAGAGCTACCTTCTCCCCGTGGGGTGCCTTAAAGGAAAAGATACAATAGTAAATGGATAAGACACAGTAATAAAGGGAAAACATAGATTAGCATAGGGAAAAGGTACAGTAGCAAAGGGAAAAGATACAGTAGCAATGGGATAAGATACAGTAGCAAAGGGAAAAGACGCAGTGGCAAACAAAAAAGATACAGTAGCAAAGGGAAAAACACAGTAGCAAAGGAAAAAAACACAGAAGCAAATGGAAAAGATACAGTAGCAAAGGGAAAAGATACGGTAGTAAAGGGAAAAGTCACAGTAGCAAAGGGAAAAGATACAGTAGTAAATGAAAAAGCCACAGAAGCAAAAGGAAAAGTCACAGTAGCAAAGGGAAAAGACACAGTAGTAAATGAAAAAGCCACAGAAGCAAAAGGAAAAGACACAGTAACAAAGGGAAAAGATACAGTAGTAAATGAAAAAGTCACAGAAGCAAAGGGAAAAGTCACAGTAGCAAAGGGAAAAGATACAGTAGTAAATGAAAAAGCCACAGAAGCAAAAGGAAAAGTCACAGTAGCAAAGGGAAAAGACACAGTAGTAAAGGGAAAAGACACAGCAGCAAAGGAAAAAGACACAGTGGCAAAGGGAAAATCCACAGTAGCAAAGGGAAAAGATACAGCCGCAAAGGTATTGTATATTTTTAAAATGAAGATACCGAAGTAAATCACCTTAAATACCATATATGCATGGGATATTTCCCATGGCCAAGGGTTTGAAAGCCCTTCGGCGTAAGGATACTACGAGAGAAGGCTAGACAAAAAAATGCTGGAAAATATTAAATGCATAGATAGTTCTTACTGTTTCTATGAAAATAACGGGCCTTTTCTCTTATCTTCTTCTTCTTTCTTTTCTTTTTTCCCTTGGTACCCACTTCAAGGGGTGGTTTGCAACCATTCACAGCAATAAGCTATAACACATTTTTCACTCTTATCTTCCATATGTTATCTATTGTTTTTTAATAGTTGCTAATATATGTTTGCTTATGAATGCAAATATATATATATATATATATATATATATATATATATATATATATATATATATATATATATATATATATATATATATATATAGAATCAAGTCAATACGAACTACCTTAAAATTATCTCAAAACCCACAATAGCAGTAATATAAATATGCAAAGATAAATAGACAAAAACAAAGGTATGCATTCTATGAGAGAGGCGACCTAATTCCACTTTATAGTTTCCTTACAATGCTCATACAATTTCTGAGTAGTTCTCCATATCCTTATTCAAATTCAATTCCAAGTAACCGTTTCCCTTAATAGGAATAACTCCAATGCAAAACAAAATAGCTGGCCTATTAATCGTTTAAATATCGGATCAAAATTTAAACGTCATGTGCATAAAAACAAATCATGAATTTTACTTAAACCTGGACAGTAAACATATTACCAGCTATGATAATTTTCTGACGTAGAATTTCGACATTCCAAATCGTTTTTTAATAAATTTGGAAGCACAGAATATCAATTTATCTAAGAAGATATGAACAGAAGTATTTCTATACATAAAAAGAGCTGTAAGATTTTTTTATACATGCTGTATTGAAAAAATATGAAAAATAAAAAGTAGAGAGGAAAATGCAACTTTAAAATATATTAGTAAAAAGAATAAAATGCATATATGCAAAAAAGAATAAAAGGGAAAATAAACAGAATAAAAGAGGAACGCGAAATAAAGGAATTGCGGTAAAATACCAATATAAATATCAATAGTAGACATTCTCCAAGTGGAACAAACACAGACAGGAAAACAGTTATGAAAACCTGAAACACAGAGAGGAAAAAAAAAAACCGATATATAAAAACAAAGAAAAGAAGAAGATCAAACGCTCTTTCCAGTCTTTCAAAAGCCCGAGCGAAAATCCGCATAAAAGATGCAAGACAACTTTTATTCTGTATTCTCATAATGATAAAAAAAAGACGACTCCGGGGAGAGTCTCCTTTGACGCCGGGAGATCAAGAGATGGCTGAGATGAGGAAGATGGTGGAAGGGGGAGAGAGAAAAAGATGTTATAAAGATTCCCGGTAGTCTTTTTTCTAAGATGGTTTCGGGGGGGATTTTGTAAGTTTAAGAATGGAGATATAATGAGATATTAGGTTTAAAATAATGGTTAGTTATGTGTATATGGAGTGTAAATATATGAAGTTGAAATACAGCATTATAGAAACCATTTTTGTCATTGTTGACGTGTTCAAATTATAACTTTTATTTCCCGATCTTCCAAAAACTTAATTTTATCTTTTGTAACTATTATCGACGTGTCCAAATCTTTAAAGATCTTTATTTTACGAGTGCGGTTTTCAAATAACCAACAGTTGTATTACTAACATAAATTTCTATTTCATTCTCTCGGTTTATTTAGACAAAGAAGAAAACCACAATCTTGGATATCACAGTTGCTGTTTCCATCATTAAAAAATCCAAAATATTAAACCAAAAAAATCTGGCAACAACAGATGTTTGCACCAATATTGGAGATAAATACGCGTAGAGTTCTTGACGTGATAGCTCCCGTATCTGATTTATAACTTTGTTGGCGAAGATAAAATTTCTAATGAGGTCGATAAATAGAATAGCTCTTCTTTCTAACCATACCTAATAAAAAATCAATATAAAGCTCATGAAGAGATGAAGAGTATTTATAATATTAAGAAACTAATAAAAGGAATCTTGGTGGACTATCCGACCTCTAGTTATATGCTAGAGCTAGAAAACAAAATAGACTATCTTTTCAAATACAGATTAAACAAATTCATAAGTAAAAACTCACCTTGATCCGCCAGGTACAAGATGCATCTTCCGGATAATGATCCGGATACCCGGGAGATGCCAAACGCCCGGAGGGATGAAGGGTTGTATCCACTACGCCACCACAATCTGCGGGAGGAAAGAAAATTAACTTAGGTTCGGAAATATTATAGGCACCAACTAACTTGAGGGTTTGTTTAGCAAGTATGCAATTTCTGTTATATGTCGTAATGTCAAACAAAAATTTTTATCAAAATTATTTTTGATCAGTTGATAATTGAAGAAATGCGATTAAGGTGAAAGTGGTTCTGTAGATATCATAAATGCACCTTTTTACAACAAACTTTGCTGTTCGATAGACAATTTAGCTAACCTGGGATATCAATCATCAACAGGATAATATAACAATCTACAAGTTCATTGAAAATTAATGTTCCTGAATTACATATTTCTTACATCTGTTAATGACTAGAGAAATAAACTCTACAGATTTTGAAACAGTAACATGACAAATTTAACCGCAATGAAGTTATGAAAATATTTACAATGAATGTCCTTCATTAGTAAACAATCAATTAGGCTACTCATTTGCATATTGACTTACAGGAGAATATACATAAGGGCAACTTTCACTACAAATACTTTATTTTACTTTCCTACAAATAAAGTTGAAGCATTCAATATGAATTTTTTTTTTTCGATAATTTAGATGAGAATATGTTATGAAAACAACTATCAAAATTGCCTATTTAAAACTATTAAACCTTGGCGCCTGACCTTTTATTTTTCTTCAAAATCCAATGTGAAACCTAACCCCAAACAGAGACAAATAAAACGTGCTCTGAATGCCCCCTTCGGCAACACTACCTTTTTGCAATTCATCTCTGTAAATTCACTGCGCCTGACACAAGTGTTGCTAATTTAGATTTATAGGCTCCGAAAAACATTCAATTCTGGGACAAATAACAATTGAGATGGGTCAACTAAAAAAGAATACGGAAAATAAAATAGAGGAACAAATTTATGTTAAGACGTTATATTCATTACAAAGATATACGTCTAAATATAAAGAGATACAATGTGGATGGTCTGCATAAAGTATCTTATCATTAATAGGTTATTGCAAAGCGAAAATAGAGAATAGATTATTATCATGAGGCACATAAATATCAAAGATAATACTTGAAATGAAAGATAGAAAATAATTGGTTTAGGTAAATCTTGTGGAAAGAGAAATGTTAGAATAGAAATGAGTCAAAATGAATGAAACAGGCCTAAAGTACAAGATCATGAATGCACGTGTTTAGTAAAATATTCTTAAACTATTAAGGACATACATAAATCTGACAACTTCCTGCATTTTTATTTATTCCAGTTCTTAAGAAGTACGATTTCTCAACCTTGAATACATAATGAAAATAAAGAGAAATTATATTACTTTTTTGTTCCAGTATGACTTTCTTTTCACGGAATAGAATAAGTTTCACTCATTTCAGACAATATTGCAATACTAAATTCCTTAATTTTCAATAATTTCGTATCATATATACTCTCTCTCTCTCTCTCTCTCTCTCTCTCTCTCTCTCTCTCTCTCTCTCTCTCTCTTATAAATGAAAGATAATTTAATCTATTCGTCAACCAAATATAAGTAAACGCATACACCAACAGCCAAATGTTTCAGAAAGGCAAACGAGATAGATGTCACATAACAATCAAGAATTTACGTTGGACTGACCCAACCGAATCACATAAGCGCAAGTGCAAGCAAAGCGTCCACTCAAAGCCTTGGGTGAGCAAGCACTTGGTCATTTCAAGAATCCTCTTCATAAGTAGTATTCTATCTGTAAGAATGAAAATGTCGGACGAATTAGGTAATCGTATCTTCTTGATGCTTCGTATTAACGGTTTGTGATAACTGTTTAAATTGATGCTTATCATATATTTGTCATATTATGATGTTGAACTTAATAACAATTTGTAATTTGAGTTTAAATAGATCTTGCCTTTAGCAGTAGTAGTAGTGCATTGTTTTTTTTTTTTTTTTTTTTTTTTTTTTTTTTTTTTTTTTTTTTTTTTTTTTTTTTTTTTTTTTGAAAATCTTATACTCATGATAAATATAAAAAGTAAGTTAAGATCACGAATATTTAAATAAATTATCAGAGGCTATATCGACGTTAGTTTTCTCATTAAAATTTCGATCCCATGCAATAACAATGTATGCTTGAGGTGTATTTCTATCGAATAGTGAGGCGGTCGGCATATTGTTTTGCTAGTAAGAGATAAAAATTTTCTAATGTTGTCTAAACAGAGATTTTGGGTGAGGACTAGGGGGTGCATGAGAGAATAGATTCGTGTAGCTGTGTCCACCGATAGCTTATGAGAACAGTACCTGTCATCCTGATGCTCGTTTACACAGGAAAATAAGTGTTGGATGACACAAAAATTATATACACACATACACACATACACACACACACACACACACACACATATATATATATATATATATATATATATATATATATATATATATATATATAATCTCTCTCTCTCTCTCTCTCTCTCTCTCTCTCTCTCTCTCTCTCTCTCTCTCTCTCTCTCTCTCTCTCTCTATATATATATATATATATATATATATATATATATATATATATATATATATACATACATATATATATACAAATATATATATATATATATAATGTGCGTGTATGTTTAACATGAAACGTCAGAAAAGGAACGGTTCACTATTTAGAGAACATAAATAATGACGCCATATTAATCATTCGAAGACCATCTAATCCCAACGTATTCACTGACATAATTATGTTAATACGACAATTACAGCACAAGTTGAGATTTCCGTGTTGTTAATGATTTCCTAATCTCTGCGGATTTACGAGGGCTAAATAAATCACAAGTTCTGGTGACACTAACAGCCAAATTGTTCAGATTACTTAGCTTATAAATACTGGAGTCCCCCCCATAAATCTAACACCATCTTCGATTACATGAATATTAAATCAAATAAAATCGAAGACAGATTACAAACTTAACTTTTTCAAGTCATAAGCTACCAGGGTTTTGCTGACTTTTTTTTTTCTTATTTTAGAAAAAAGCCGTACACCTTTTGGCAAATGTTTCATAGAAAACTCAGATTTAAAGTTGTGAGACAGTTCAATATTTCTTTTCCTGAAATTTCACAAATTACTTAAATCTTTTGGAATGTTTCTTTTTATTTAGATGAGCTTAAATAATCTTGTGGATTTTATCATTTCACCTCTGTGCCAAGTACGTTGTATAACTACATTGGTACATTTGAATATGAACTTAGATCCTTTTCTTAGTTTGAAAGTCACAACTTGATCTCTCTCTCTCTCTCTCTCTCTCTCTCTCTCTCTCTCTCTCTCTCTCTCTCTCTCTCTCTCTCTCTCTCATATTACAGAACAACACCAGATACTGAGAAATGTTATATCCTCAACTCCAAAAATACAATGAATCACTTAAACTCTTCATCCCTCAATGCTATGGAATTGTTTCCAAGTTTCTACAAAACAACTAAAAAGGTCTCAGGTACGCTATGTAAACCTAAGCAAATGAAACAAGAACTTTTGTAAACCTTCTCATCTGACATTCTCTTGCATACTAAGTAAACAGGATCACTGCCTTCTTGGTCGGAGCCAGACTTTTTTTTTCATCGCTATAATTCCACCGGCTAGAATAACTTCTGTTTAAGCCTCAGTATAATCCTATCATTAATTTCAGGGAAGGAGTGTGTGTTTGTATGTGTTTGTGTGTATAAACATTGTGGTGTACTTAGCTATAAAAAGCTTTAGCCTAAAAATCATAACGGAAATGCTCTACTTTATTATAGGGTTGGTTTAAAACACACAATCTTATACTGAAAAGACAAGTAATTCATTGGCAATTTATAAGTACAGTATTGCGAATACTATTGTAATAACTTTGGTTCACTTTTTATCAATCAGATAATTAGTAAATGAAATATACGAGAACGATTCTTCGCGAGTTTTAGGTCAAGCAAGAGGATTTTTATTCCCTTTAATGGGATGGGAAAAAAATCCGGAGTAATGTCTTATCAGTCAATCGTGACCTCGCTAGCATGACGACAATGGAATAATTATCGCCAGTTAACTGTCGAAAGCTAGAAAGTTTAATAGAAACTATGCTTTTTGGAGTGCTTACCTTTTCTAAATCTATAATTTTAAATCTTAACACGTTAATGATGGGCAATAAGTACAGCATCAGCTGGTTTTCCCGACTTTTCAAGAGCACGAGAATGCAAATGAACAGCTTCCCGCATTCCCGACGTGTTTCCCGCCATTCTTGCAGTACCAAGACGTCCTCGGAAACTGCACCGAATTTTTTCCATTCTCTCATTTGAAGATATCTTGATCGTTCCTCTATTGTTGGGAAATGCTGCAACAGCATTTATAGACATGACCTCTCCCCTTCAAAGACGTGTGTATTGTGGAGGTGTGAAGGTTACTCACCCTGAACACTCCTCTTCGGTGGGGGAGGAGGAAGGGGAGGGGAAGGGGGAAGGAGAGGGGGGGGGGGGGAGGAGACGCGATATGTTGCAACATTAATGGCTACAGTTGATCCCCGCAGCGTCGTGGTCCTGAGAATCCATGCTAATCTAATGACCTCTCCCAAACTAATAAAGATGTAATAAATTCCACCGCAGTATCCAAGGAACTTTAACGTTTCTGAAGTGGAACTTCTCTTCCTCTTTCCCCCGAGGTAACTTAATAAACTGGGCTATTGTCTTGGGGATAATGGTTATATACATATTTTTTTTGTCTCCTGTGAATTGCTTATTTTTTTATAGATTTAGTTAATACTTTAACAAACGCATCCACACATCTACCTATACTTAAACACACACGCACGCACACACACACACACACACACACACACACACATATATATATATATATATATATACATAAATATATATATATATACATAAATATATATATACACACACACACACATATATATATATGTATATATATATATATATACTGTATATATACACAAACACAAGACCACTACACCTAAAGAGATATATACACAAGACCACTACAACTTAAGAAAGTTACTATAATAAGGCAGTAAATTCCATCCACCCTTTGACCATGGTATCTGCATTTTCTTAAAAAAAAAAAAAAAAAAAAAAAAAAAAATTTGAATGAAGAAAAAGAGAATATTACGCTATGCTGCTTAGCATCGTTGCATTAAACTATGAACATTGGAAGTTTTCAATCCCACAGAAAGTACCGTTTATGAAAATTCACAAATATAGAAATCTTTTAACGAAATGAAGACGGGTGTAAGCTACTGTAAACCGAGTACTACTGGGGTAATATAAAACTTCTTATAATCCCACAGAATCTCCTGAATGTATTTGTGGAATGACATAACCATTCGCGCGTTCAGGTCACACATATATTCACAGTAACTCAGGTGCCTACAGTATCCTACATTCAGTGGTGGTCAACTACAGATGTATAGATAAAAATGTCTGTGGTAAATTTGTGAGAAAATATTTATAATCAAAACCTGGTCTGTTTATGAGATAATCTTTATGAATCACTGATACAATAATGTACATACTACAATTTAAAAAATAAAAAATGGAAAACAATACGCTCACATTGCTTATCCAGTACAGTCATTCAAGAGTCTTTTTTATATTGAGGTCAGCAGAGAAGACTCCACAGGTCATTGGAGAGGCACCATAAACATATTTTGCGGTGAAACCCATTTTCCTTTTTTATTGACTGACTTATGTACTTTAAATTACTTTCCTAAAGGGAAAAGACCACTTTGCACCTCGTGAGTGATATCTTACGTGTGTGTGTGTGTGTGTGTGTGTGTGTGTGTGTGTGTGTGTGTGTGTGTGTGAGAGAGAGAGAGAGAGAGAGAGAGAGAGAGAGAGAGAGAGAGAGAGAGATTCCAAAAGCACTTGCGATTTTGAAATGCTCATCGAATTCCAACCAATCAGCACCAATTTGAACTCTCTTTATTTTTTTCTTGCGTAAGTCACATATCCCTAAGGATCAATTCTTCCACCTTGGAGCTATTAACACGAGATTTAGAAGCATACAATTAAATAGCCTCATGATGTTTACGTCTGTGTTATTTTTAAAACCGGAGTTGCATCTTAAGTAAAAACTGCCAAAGATCTTGCGAAGCGATAAGAACATTTTTTATCTTGCTCCATCGGTGCGAAAAGGGATGTATCTTGTTCAATCAGCTTGTTGGGGGATTGGCAAAAAGGCAGGTGAGGAGATTACGTGATAAAAATCAAGCGATTGGTGAAATCACCTATCGACGTCTGAATCGCCTTAGGCATGTGAAGAACTTGTCCTGAGCAGGTTCTATAGACCTGAGTTCTAGATACCACCTATGAAGTCACCTAGTACAATTTGAGTAAGCAATGGACATAATTCAATTGGAAAAAAAGCTAAGTTGAAAAATGTTTTTAATAAACTGAAGATTCTACCTCTGCTTAAAAAGACTGGTTTTCTTTCTAATTGAATAACTAATTATGTTTAACATAGTCTTCGCGTGAAAAACTGGTTATGTCTTGAAACAGATTCACGTATGCTCCTTTTCTCACGCAATAAGAAATTCCGGACGAATTGAAAGTAGTTAAGAATTTCTGGTTAATGTCAGCAGAGAATACATATGTAACTATAGAATGTGTTACATGAAACAAACAATATGAAGAATGCTATACACTTGAAACTGGGAGTAAGCAACGAACATTTTGTTATGGACAAAAAACAAGCAACAGGCAGATAATCATGAACCCAACACAGCATAATGCAGACGTGAGCAAACTATTCTAATATTAACTTGAACCCTTTAAAGGTTAACTACTGCTAATAAAACATTTCACATTTATTTAAAAGCAGCCAAAGATCGTTTGGTTGAAGGTGAAAACTGAACACTAAGGAATGTAAAATATTCGCTTCAATAACAGTGTTCCCAAGACGTTGAAAAAAAAAAAAAAAAAAAAAAAAAACCTTCTAATTTGATTCTTCCGTTTATTTGTTCTACGTGATCGTTACGGTTCTCATGTTTTGTGTGCGTGTGTGTGTGTGTGTTTCGGTCTGTTCGTTGTTTGTTTTTCGTAAGATAACTTCACCACAGAATACCTTTAGAGATATATTGGAGATACAAAACACTTCTTAAAACTTCCTTACACTGTGCATTATGTATATAAAAGATCATTGCAAATTTAGTAACAAAGGTCAACTGAAAAAATGCTAACAAAAATGGACTAGTAAATTTTAGTTTATCAAGACCATTTTTGTTGTCTAACGTCTGTATATAAAACTGATGATATTAATTTTATTCAAGTATATTTATTGAACGGAACGACGGCACACACTCATCTCTCTCTCTCTCTCTCTCTCTCTCTCTCTCTCTCTCTCTCTCTCTCTCTCTCTCTCTCTCTCTCTCTCTCTCTCTCTATATATATATATATATATATATATATATATATATATATATATATATATATAATATATATATACATATATATATATATATTTATATATATACATATATATATATATATATATATATATATATATATATATATATATATATATATATATATATGAGCACACGCTTACTTTTATCGAATTTCCCCCTATTTCATTCATATCAGGTTAGTATTTAACGAACTACATATGAAACAAATTCTCATTCAAGAAAGTCCCTTTCAAAGCCAGATTTTCAGGTACCTATACTCTAAATTGGCAGGCCAATTACTTGCACGGAAATGCACACAAGAAATTGAATGACTTAATGATTTATGCCACTTAGATATTCAATGTAGGTAGCTAATCAGAAGTTTTTGACTGATGTAAAAAGTACTTTACAAAAATCATCCGTTAAACTACGGAAGTAAGCTATTTCATAAAACTATTCTCCCATCTCCTTACAATTATTATTATTATTATTATTATTATTATTATTATTATTATTATTATTATTATATCCCTCGTTGGAAAAGCAGGATGCTATAAGCCTAAAGGCTATAACAGGGAAAAATAACCTAGTGAGGAAATGAAATAACGAAATAGGTAAACTAAAAGATAGCTAATGAACAATTAATATAACGTATTTAAAAAAAACTAACAACATTAAAATAAGTTCAACACCGTTTGACCAACTACCAAGTACAGAATTTACTGCTTAGTTCAGCAAAGCCCCGATTTGATCTACTTGACCTCGACGTGTTCCTTACTTAATTGAATTGACAAAATATTGCCCAAACATTACCTCAAATTACGGTATACAACTCTCCCAAAGACTTACTCTGGCCAAGGGCGTCTCGTAAGAAGAGGGTGAAAAGAGCAGGGACCCAGAGGAACGTCGCCATCATGAAAGTGTTGCCGTCGTCAGGAGGATTCGTCAGGAGGAGAGGAAGGTGGGCTACCGACAAACTGATTTCGGGGAACGTTCTACTATATATACGGTCAGTAATTATGGCACTTACATCACGAGTGACTTATTAGTCGTTGCCATAATTCATGCAATTTGACTTAATTCGCGATTTCTATCATCGCTAACACCAATATTTAATAACAAAACAGAACTAATATTAGTTGATAGGGTAACTAGATATAATAGTTTTATTTTTTTGTATTTTATACTTTTCTTAAACTGTCTAAAATTAATATTTCTATTTACATTAAATGTCAACTTGGAAGATTACGAGGGGGTAATAATTGCTTTCGTATGTGGGTCATTCAACTCTAAAATAATGACAAGGCCAATGAAGTTATACTAAAATTAAGGAAATAAATCTAAGACTGTCACTGTCCCTTGCTTCTGCCATTCATGAGCGACCTTTAAACCTTAAACCTTAAATCTGGAATGTTAAATGATGGAAACCGATTTACAAAATAAAAATGCTTTAAAACCTATTTCAACCACATAGCTGGCGGCGGTAGACGAGAGAGAGAGAGAGAGAGAGAGAGAGAGAGAGAGAGAGAGAGAGAGAGAGAGAGAGAGAGAGAGAGAGCAATTAAAACTTAATAAACTCAGAAGTGATTCGATACGGAAGTCATTAAATCATAGTTAATGAGACATCTAACAAACTCCCCTTCATCGTGATGATCTGTCATATAGCGTATTAGAAAGAGGGATTTTATTCGTTTGGTAGGATTTAGATCTATTTTGCATAGATGTCTTATTGTGTTTATAAATTTATGAGAGGTTCTATGTGTATTAATATATATTTATCGATGTATATATGTGTAAATGTATATATATATATATATATATATATATATATATATATATATATATATATATATATATATACATAAACATATACAAAGTTAAAGTATATTGCATATTTTCACCATGCAGGATGCTCATACAGGATTAGGCATTTAAAAACGAATTAAGTATTGGACTTTTATCATAGGCTATTCTTTGTTAGAGAAAACGAATTAAGTATTGGACTTTTATCATAGGCTATTCTTTGTTAGAGAAAACTGGTTAATGTTGACAATGTATATATATATATATATATATATATATACACATACGAATTATGATAATCATTATTACTATCTAAGGTACAACCTAGGTGAAAAAACAGGAGTCTACAAGCCCAAGGGTTCCAACAAGGAAAAGCAGACCAGAACGGAAAGGAAATAGAACGAGGACAAGTAAATTATTAATGAGAAATAATAATGATATAAAATATATTAAGATCAGTAACAATGTTAAAATAGATCTGTCATATATAAGGTATGAATCGAAACTTGTATCAACATATTCAATAGAATAGCAAGTTTGAAGAACTTCTGAAGTTGCACCGACTCAACCGCCAGATTTAGGACGATCATTTCCTTTCCTCACTGGGCTATTTTCCATGTTGGGGCCCCTGGGCTTATAGCATCCTGCTTTTCCAACTAGGGTTGTAGCCTAGCATTTAATAATAATAATAATAATAATAATACAATGCTGTGCAGTATTGAGGCTTATAGTGGAGATTGCAAGACTGTTAGAATGAACTGCATACTTTAAGAATATCTGAATGGAAAAGATAGTCAGAATTATGAAAAATCTTACGCAACATACATAAAGAACTAACTGAACGACGGTGACAGAGATTGTGTATAGATCAGGGATAAGGAATTTAATAGATCAAAAGCAACACTCACAAACAAACACAAACACACATATATACTGTATCTATAATAGTGGTCCGTTTTATTACAATACAATGCATAAGCTCAATGACTGTTGTTATATATATATATATATATATATATATACATATATAAATATATATATATATAAAGTATATAAATATATATATATAGATATATATATATAAAAGTATATAAATATATAATTATATATATATATGCACACACACTCATATATATATATATAAATATATATATATATACACACTCATATATATATATATATATACATATATATATATATATATATATATCATAATTTACTTAGATAATGATACCAGACTATAGCAAATATTCTCGCATTAAATAAAACTATGATATATCGAATACACAAACTATTTTTCATATAAACATACGGGTGACTACACAAACACTAACAAAATATTTTTTTCTATTCGAAATACCAATAGGAAAGCTTATATTTCAAATACTACTGAGTACTGCCTATAGTTTCAAATACTTTTCTATACCAAGGCAGTCCATGTTGCGTTAAGTAAACAAAATAGCGAATTAGGATAAGGCTAACGTTAGGAAAGGTGTATAAGGTAAATTCATTTGGATTTATCAACAGCATGGTTTAACAAATTTACTTAGCTGGTAATTATTCCTTAAAATTTGCAATTTACTATTGCCGGAAACACAGTATATTTAATTCACACAAGTTTCAAATTAAGGGAGAAGAAATGAATTAATACTGCGAGGGAAAAAAAAAAAAAAAAAAAAAAAAAAAAAAAAAAAAAAAAACTCGAAACAAGGTTAATGTGTCTCCGACTGCCACTAAACCCTGTAAAAATTTACTGGTAACTCTATAGCATATATTATTTTTTTTACCAGCACATTTTGCAGTATATATATTTTTTAGATTGCTCTAACAGCTTTATTTTTTGTCATAGAGAGGTCAGGTTGATCTCATTCTCTTGAAAAATGCCTGAATTTGAAAAAAAAAAAAAAAAAAACGAAAACAAAAATCTTTATAACAATTTTTTGCAAGGACGTACCGGTACGTCCATGGGGGTAAAGGGATGAGTTTTGTGAAACGTACCAGTACGTCCTTTGGAGGGTAAAAGGGTTAAAACTAATTCATACTTAAAAAAGATTGATAACTACTCTCCGATAACTGCATTACTTACAAGGGTAATGACGCTTACTCAAGGATACAACTAAATACTGCAGTACTGAAATCCTTCTCACCATCATTCTGTTTAAATGATTTTGAGGTAGCTCACGCGTTGTTTTTCCAGTGAAAGGAGACATCATAGACGGGACACTGATGATATCTTCAAAGGACATGAAAGACCAGTATCTTAAAAGAAAAAAAAAAAAAAAAAAAAGGGGGGGGGGGGAATATTAAAGGACAGCGGAAAAATGGAAAAACTAAACCGAGAAGAATAGAAAGATTTAAACGGTAAAAACTAAATGACAAAAAAAAGGAAAATAATTTATCAATAAAATAAAAACCAAATGGTAGAAAATAGGAAAGAACAAAATGGTAAAAGATTGAAAAAACTCGATGGAAAAAATACGAAAATCTAAATGGTA
>NC_090762.1:8630828-8640828 GCF_036898095.1 Palaemon carinicauda | reverse complement strand
GAACGCATGTACACCGTCATTCAATCGGCCAACGACCGAAATAATTATGATTATTATGACGACCGATTGCTCAAGTTTCACCGTCACGAATGACTAATTTTTTTAAGGCAATGCCAATGTTATGGACGCTCTGATGTTTCAACCTACTCCGGGGTCAATTGCTAACTAATCCAGAACAAACAAAGATATCTGATGACCAAGACAGACAAAGAGAGAGAGAGAGAGAGAGAGAGAGAGAGAGAGAGAGAGAGACTCTTTATCCCAAGCCCATATGTATGTATGTATGTGAAAATAAACACTTATAAACGTATTTATACTGTATATGTGTGCTTATATACATATGCAATAAACCACAAGTAAAATTGAAAATGCTAAGTGAATCCTCATATTCTAGAATCTACTATAGATTCTAGATGAAGGCGTAGAAATAACTCTGGTCACGATTCACCCAGCATTTTTATTTTTCCTTGTGGTTTATTGCATCTGAGCGTGAGTTTTACGCGTTATATATATATATATTATATATATATATATGTTAAATTTTGCACATTTAGACGTGTTTTTCATATTCAAATAAGCCATATATATTTTTGATACATTAATGTCTGGATTCTCTGAACAACCTCGGGATCAGAGCCACTGGCGAAATCACACAAAGACAAGAGCTTGTGACCAGCCGGGAATCGAACCCTGGTCCAGCAAGCTTGTATTCTTATTTGAGTATATATATATATATATATATATACACACACACAGAAGAAGAAGAAGGAGAGGAAGAAGAAGAGAAGGAGAGGAAGAAGAAGAAGGAGAGGAAGAAGAAGAGGAAGAGAAAGAAGAAGAAGAAGAAGAAAAAATACACACGTTTCGCTAGAGCGCCCTTTGTACAGTATATGCAGAAAACCTGCCTCCCATTAACAGCATTAGAGAGAGAGAGAAAGAGAGAGAGAGAGAGAGAGAGAGAGAGAGAGAGAGAGAGAGAGAGGGTTTATGGAAGCGCATGGGGGAGAAAGGCATCTCTGGAGGGTGGCTACGGAGACGAAAGGGATTCTATGACCCCCTCGGGACAGCGGCCGCTGTCGGTCCGGTGTCACTAACTGGAAGGCGAAGAACTCTACTACTTGGTCACCACTAACAGCTTTCCCTTTATCTTTTTTTTCCCTCACTTCTCCTCATCTTCCTACTCCTCCCCTTCTCCTATACGATCGATAGTAGAAGAGCCGTTGCATAGCGAGACCGCAATTCGCAGCTTGTCATTCATCTTTGACATTTTTTTTTTAATTTGTACTAAATTGTTACTTTCCCTTTTTTTTTTCCTCACTACTCCTCATCTTCCTACTCCTCCCCTTCTCCTACACGATCGATAGTAGAAGAGCCGTTGCATAGCGAGACCGCAATTCGTAGCTTGTCATTCATCTTTGACATTTTTTTTTTTTTTAATTTGTACTAAATTGTTATTTGATTATTTATGCCATTTTTATTCAACTTCCTAAAAGATAATATGGCTCGGTATCATACAGAATTTAGGTACATTTATTGCAAATATTTTCGAACAAAGTGTGAAGCGAAAATCTTTTCCTTCCTTCAATTACTAATTGCCGATAAGGTTCGGTATGATATAGGTTTTAACTACATTCTTTACTCATGTAATATGGTTTTCTTATAAGCTATACTTCAAGTATTCTGAATTTGGATATTAACCAAAATGCCTCATTTCCGCTGGTATGTGAATATTTTTTTTTCTTTAACGAAAAAGAGGTATGCTATATCTTTCGAAAACTAAGACAGGAAAAACAATTTATTTCAACGTATGGAGACAGCAAATATAAAGACAAGCACCAAATCTCAAGAAAAAAAATAAAAATAATAATAAAATAGTTTAAAAAAACCGAAAATACTCAAAACAATCTAAGATCTTTCACCGGATTTCTAGACAGCCGGCAAAGATCCGACCCTTGCTTCAGCCACTCATGAGCAACATTCAAACATTTACAGGTTGTGTTCAATAATGACGTATACCAATTGCATGCAATGCAGCAACATTTGCATATGCAAAGGGGTCATTTTATAAAGCAACCCAGGCATCCTGGATAAACAAGACTAGGAGTATGGGTCCAAGCAAATGAGCTTGTTGCATATGCAAACGATCATGCATTGCATGCAAGCGTGCCGTGTCATGACCTGCCGTTGAACTGGGCATCTCGCTAACATTAGTTCAAGGTGTTAAAACTGACGTGTGAATAAACACGTGGAAGACATGGGTTAAATTGTTTGTTAGCTTAAAGATTAGTATCTCCAAAATGTTTCATATAATGTTAATATAAGAGTTTATGCACTTATAACAGTTTAATAAAAACCGTTAAATGACTTGCCTTTTTAAATCACAGCTTTCCGCAACTCAGAAGACATAAGCGTTGTGACTCAAGAAGCAATTCATTACAAGGAAACATAAAAAAGCTCTTAGATTCACGTCCATAATTACTTGTATTATTTCAAAATTATATCAGGAGTGACGTTTGACAAAAAAAAAAAAATAATTAAATAAATAAATAAATAAAACAAAACCACGTGTCTTTGGGAAAAGATTGTTTTCTATTTGACGAATGAAATAGTTCAAGTGATAATTTATAAACTAAGATTTTTAATGACGGTAATATAATATTTAGATGGACTGTTACTTTCTTCTATACTTTTAAGTTATTTCAATATTGTCTTATAAATGCCATTCTCCTAGATATATATATATATATATATATATATATATATTTTTATAAATTATCTAACTTTGAATTACTTTAATTTTTTCAACTACCATTTTTAACAACAACAACAAAACCAACAAAAACAACAACAGCAATAATAATAATAATAATAATAATAATAATAATAATAATAATAATAATAATAATAATAATAATAATAATAATAATAATAATAATGACGGGTGACAGAAAAGATTACTATTTTTCATATTAATAAAGGAAATATAAGTTAAAAACAATGGATATTCATGGAGTTGAATAAAATCTACCAAAGTACACACACAAGCAAAAAAAAAAAAAAAAATAGAATAATTCTAAATAAACAAACTTCCGTTTTTCAACGTATATGACGACTAAAAATATTATATAAAACAAAACTGATTGTATAGGGTTTCTATGAGGCTGCAACTCCAAAATCCCTTATAAAATATGAATAACTGATCGGAACACGCATTTCTTTTTAACGTTACACCAAAAAAAAAAAAGAAAGAAAAAAAAAAGTAAAAATCAGTTTGTGCAACCTACACTTATGCATTTGCATCGCAATCATTAGCACTTTTATCGTTATCATACATCAATCAGAAGATTGAAACTTCTGAAACATTGAGCATTCTACCAATTGTGGAGAAAGCAGTAATATGAAACAAATAAGTCATCGAACATAAAGAAAATCCTGACGTATGATAAAAGCAGAAAATTGGAAACACTCTTTGTATTGGAAGATTCCTGTCATCAGATTACGATATCCTAACAGATCCTTCCAACAAATCCAAGGCACGTTTTCCTGAAACCACGCCCTACGGCTCAGTAAAATGCAGAGAGAGAGAGAGAGAGAGAGAGAGAGAGAGAGAGAGAGAGAGAGAGAATTTTTTTTTTTTTGAGGTTTATTATACACAAATATTCTGTACTAAATGCAGCAGACTACTACTGATACTATACATTTAATATTATTATCATTTACAGAAGTAATAAACAATTTGGATAAATGACAAAAATTATACAAGAAAGGTAATCTGTTACCGTCTATTTTTTAATAAAAGGATTTTTTGTTGATAGTTTGGATTGCATTAGATTCGTGAAACTACAATGTTCTATGGATGAACACATTGCCCCATTCTACTTCTAATCCGATAGCAATTAACTATAATTGATATTCAAAATTACTGAAAACTTCCCAACTAAAATCAGCAATTAATTAAAAAGGAAGCAGTGCCCACAGAACCCAGAAATTCTGAATTTTAGAGAAACTACGCTAACATTGAAAATTTCCTGGAATGCCTAAGGCCTCCCACTTCACATAAACGTTCTTTCTTTCCCATGGGCTAATATTGTGGGTCTAAACTGCATTCATATTGTTTCTATATTATAGAAATTCGCCAAAAGGCTGTGCAAAATATAGTCTTGATACTGAACTACCAGAAACAAGTATGGAAATCTCTCAACTTATCAGAAGCATCTGAGGGTCCAGATTTCTGATAAGTAACGAAGTCTGGCAGGTAACAGGGTCTGATATGTAACAATCTGATACACTACAATATATGATAAAAAAAACTAAATTTCGAACGGCTAATGTTAATTCCACATACGTTTTATAAAATACAAAACTTCACTCCTATAATTCAATGTGAAGATGTATTAAAAAAATAGACAAAAAGGAATCTCTGTGTTTACGAAGGTAACTGCCAACCTACAGCATTGTAAGGGTCAGGAACTTCCTAACACCAGCCATAGAGATTCTCTTTTTATTTTTGTTGTCTTTGATTCGCATAACGTTTCATTTTTTTCTCTCATAAAGTTAACGGAAGAATATAGAATTATGTTATGATTAAATGACCTTGTTTAAGTATCTAGGGCAATGGTATTGGTAACCTAATGCTCCTTATTTTGCCCAAAACTGAAAAAGACTAGAAACCGAAAAAGGGAGAAGAATGGGCTCAACCATGAAAAAGAAATGTTATAATTAATTACAACAGAAGTAGGATGTGATTTACTAATCCTAGCAATAAAACGAAAGAAAACACTTCCTGAACCGGATTTAGACATTGGGGTACCCCCTCTTTTTAATAGTCATTAAATAGCTATTCAAGAGAGTTGCCAATTTTATAGTTGTAGTAGTGATTGGTTAGTATAAATTACAAGCCCACACCTAAAAATACAACTAATAAAAGTAGCAATATGATAGTTTTAGCTTGCTTTATAGTATACAGCTAATACAGAGAACAGCTGTAAGCCTACGGAAAGCAATATTGTAAAGTATAAAAAAAACGACTATACTTAAATAAATGATGACTTTGCCAATGATGTCCTCAAGCTGAAATGTTAGACTTAGAAAAGCAGAATTCAAAGTGCGCGTCTGAAGAACAGGGTTCTTTGCACTTTAAATTATACGAGAAGCGGTAGGGGAGGGAGGTGGGGGCATTATAGAAACTAGACGAGCGGACTACGACTTAATATACTATTCATGCTTTAGTTTTAGAATTCTAGCTTAAAGAGTTTACATTTCCAAATACTCCTCAACAAGAATATGGCTTTAATAAGAGGAGAAATATCAAGAATTTATGTTTTGCGTTTTATGTTATAAAGTATTTGCTACGATGAAAGAATCACAGCAGCTAATGAAATGGATGTGGAGGTCTTACAGTATCCTGCTTTTCCAACTGAGGTTGTAGCTTAGCTAATAATAATAATAATAATAATAATAATAATAATAATAATAATAATAATAATAATAATAATAACAGAAAATTTACACTGACAATAAATATAAATCAACGACAGGTAAAACAATAATTTACGCTTGAATTCCCTGATTACGTAAGATGATCAAGAGCTGTGAGTAGAGCACTGAAGTACTGAAAGACTTCTTACCTAAATATATAAGTACTATCATGAATAGAGATAATGATATTTCAATTACATCTAAAGACATTAGCGTGTGCAGGATCCAAACCACCACTGGATCTCAAGAAGATTTTACATTCATCAGTCACAATTTGCACTTTCTGTAGGTACATGAAAAGACACATCTAACATGAACCAGTATGTATTATCATTGTCGTAATCCTATATGTAACCTTTATTGTATTATGTGCTTTCAAACATTATTTCCAGAAGTTGCATATCAGCAGATTAATTCATGTCTTATTAATATGATAAGACAACAGTTTATGTTACCAACACGTACACTTTCCAATAGATTTTCCAGAGAACCAATCTCTTATACACAAAAAATAATGAAGATCAAAATATAATTTTACCAACGGCAGAAGAAATGGCAGTCAATAACTAAGAAATCAGGGATGCCCTTGCGATGAAATATCGTTGGTTCAGCTATCATCAATATGGCGAACACTCTGATAAACCTGTTATGCGGTTTGCCAGGGTGGATGATCTACCCTTGGGCACCGTGATAAAAGTGATAGATAATAGCCATGTAATGATGGAAGACGGTACAAAACATATGGCAATAAATAATTGAAGATGGATTCTCTCCTAAATCAAAAAGTGACCGCGTTGCAAGAACTATCGTCTTACGTGAAAGAAACTCGGGAAATAAATTTAAGAGACTCCTCTTTCCTCTTTAATAAAAAACGATCTATAATCCTGTGCCCTCGGTTGCTTCGCTGTTAGATTAAGCTGCTCTTATGTCACACGAGCCTTTGCATCGGTCAAAGAAACAGAAACGCTATCGGCCAAGGTTACGGCGATGACGAAAGCAAGATAAAAGGAATAATGAGGGGACGAACGAGAATAGCAGAGTTCTCATATATATATATATATATATATATATATATATTCATATATATATATATATATATATAAATATATATATACTGATGTATATACATATAGATATATATATTTTTTTTACAGAGCACGTTGAGTTGTAGATCCCTCTTCCATAATTAGAAATGAAATATAATCGGTAGAATTTTTATATCACGTTTCAAGTGATATTACTTCCAACAGTGTCGAGACTTAAGGTACATACATTTCTAATGCTAATACTGGGAGTTTCAATTGTGTGGTTTTGGAAATAGAAAAAAAAAAGAAGAAATAAATAGGACTTTATATTCCTTATGTTACTATTACTAAAAAATCTTGCAACTAAAATTATTTCTAAAACAGAGAGAGAGAGAGAGAGAGAGAGAGAGAGAGAGAGAGAGAGAGGGAGAGAGAGAGTTATTACCATAGAGCGAGGGAATTTGCAATAAAAAGCAGCATGGTACGGACTGCAACATGTAAAAATAACATCGCTATTTTTCTGAGAGACATTTTAACAACTATTACTAAAAATCTTGCAACTAAAATTATTTCTAAAACAGAGAGAGAGAGAGAGAGAGAGAGAGAGAGAGAGAGAGAGAGAGAGAGAGTTATTACCATAGAGCGAGGGAATTTGCAATAAAAAGCAGCATGGTACGGACTGCAACATGTAAAAATAACATCGCTATTTTTCTGAGAGACATTTTAACAACTATTACTAAAAATCTTGCAACTAAAATTATTTCTAAAACAGAGAGAGAGAGAGAGAGAGAGAGAGAGAGAGAGAGAGAGAGAGAGAGAGAGAGTTATTACCATAGAGCGAGGGAATTTGCAATAAAAAGCAGCATGGTACGGACTGCAACATGTAAAAATAACATCGCTATTTTTCTGAGAGACATTTTAACAACTATTACTAAAAATCTTGCAACTAAAATTATTTCTAAAACAGAGAGAGAGAGAGAGAGAGAGAGAGAGAGAGAGAGAGAGAGAGAGAGAGTTATTACCATAGAGCGAGGGAATTTGAAATAAAAAGCAGCATGGTACGGACTTCAAAAAATAACATCCCTATTTTTCTGAGAGACATTTGTTAAAATGATCTCGTTAACCAAAATACTAGACAGAGCTAAAACATTTCCCCTAGTCCATATCTAAAGTTTTTACCATAGACTTGCTGTGTCGTCACTATGGCGCCATGAGGACTTGCGTGTATGCGTAGGAGTCTGAGAGAGAGAGAGAGAGAGAGAGAGAGAGAGAGAGAGAGAGAGAGAAAAGCTGGGGGGAAAATTTCAGTCCGAAAACTTTCCCAATATCCCAGGACACTAAACTTCATTTTGGTTGAAATGTAACACGCCCAGCATAGGCCCTAATGCTATTTTCTTTTTATGGTGGGGATAAAAAAAAAAAGAAAAAAAAAAATAAGTCCCTATTTCCATAAACACCGCAGATGCAGTTCGTGTTTAGGCAATGTTGAAATGGCCATAAAAGAGAAATAATCTCAAATCTGTGTAAACTATTAGGCGAATATCACAGAAACTTTTACAATAAAAAGGGTGGATGTTAATGCATAAACTAGAAGCTAGTTTCTTCATAAATGTTTATTACCTCCCCCCCTCTCTCTCTCTCTCTCTCTCTCTCTCTCTCTCTCTCTCTCTCCCCTACACTATGTTCATAAACCAAATGGATAAAAAATCAATAAAAACCACTTTGTCTGCTTATACCCACAAACATTCACTGCTGACGTCAAGATCCCATTGTGAAATATTATATTCTTCAATCTCCCATCGTCAAATCTTATATATTTCTATCTGTAACTTGCATTTCCATGCTTTTAGTCCTGCTACATTTTTCAACAATATTCTCTGATCAGACTCAGTTTGTCTTATATTAACCATATAATGATCAGATATACATACAACCACTAATCTCTCCCCTCCATACAGTATTTATCAACTCACTCTTCAATATGTACTAAGGGATTGTATTTTTTCACAGATATGAAAATTATTCTTGGGGAAAAACGTATTTTCAATCATTAAACTCCTTCATTACCATATTTCCATAAATCTAAAAAATCGTGCGTGTAAATATATATATATATATATATATATATCATCATCATCATCATCTCCTCCAACGCCCATTGACGCGAAGGGACTCTGTTAGATTTCGCCAGTCGTCTCTTATACATATAAATACACATATATATATACATTTATATATATACTGTATATATATGTGTGTAAATATTTATATATATATATATATATATATGTATATACACACATACATATATATACAGATGTATATATATATACATACATACATATATATATACATATATATATATATATATATGTATATATATCTATATATATGAGAGAGAGAGAGAGAGAGAGAGAGAGAGAGAGAGAGAGACCTTATGCTTCACCAATGTCTATCCCATGTAAGTAGGGACTTGTTCCCAATAATAATAATACATTTACTCATGTGAATTTGCTCTTTTTTTTTATCAACAAAACATCAATTTTCTCTCGGGAAGTCAGCCTAGCTTCAATACAAAATGAAAATGTTCAAGTCCATATGAAATCAGGTAAATACTCTACAAAAGTAGACAAAAGGAACGTTTTGCTTTACCAAGTATTGCAAGCCAGTGTAAGCCAGAACAAGTAACCATTCTCTTGAACTTCCCTTACTGCCTTTAGAGTAATCTGCTTACACACACACACACACACACAGAGAGAGAGCCTTATTGAGAGAGAGAGAGAGAGAGAGAGAGAGAGAGAGAGAGAGAGAGAGAGCGCTTTTTGTCCAAATTAATGAACTTTGAAACCAACAAAATTTGTACTCTTACACAGTAATTGATGTTGTCCAAGGTAATCTAGTATCACTTCATTAAAACCTACATAGAAAAGAGCATAATGGTGGACAAAGATAACAGCCTCTTTCAATCAAATCACCAAAGTTCTCACCTTACACCCACCAATATCGGCGCTTTGGACTTTCTACGTTCGAAAAAAAAAGTCAATTTGTTAATGGACGCTAAATAACACCATGAAAAAAAAAAAAAAAAAAAAAAAAAAAAAGGGGGGGGGCTAATCAGCGGTCTTGCCTGTGGTGACTGTTTGTCATATCTGTTCACGCACGGGCACTCCTCGCATCACCTGCCCTTGGAGAACGCTGAATGGTGGATTATAATCTTAATAACAAACTTTTTAATATCAAATATCAAGTCGCTCAATTTCATGTGTATTTACGTGGTTAATATTATTATTAAACAATAAGCGTCAAGTATTTGTGATTTGAATTAAAATCACAATTCGGATAATGGGATTCTGTTTCCTGGATATTTTTCTGTTCATGTTAAAAATCCTTGGTGGATTTCCTTACTCCAAAATCTCTGTGAGGGATGGTGATATAGGCAAACGCTGTTTTAAAGGGTTAATATGTAGGACACAAAAGGACAACGACTGCCCCGATGA
>NC_090762.1:8615828-8625828 GCF_036898095.1 Palaemon carinicauda | reverse complement strand
AAATAACTGAAACTTTAGATTACTTTCAGTTGGCCAAAATGGATATTTATCATACTTAAATGACATTGTGGATCTATTATACTTATAGAAAACGTCTCTCAACATTTGAATTCATCCGAATTGCAATAACGTATTTTCATAAAAATATATAAAAATAAAAATATAAATATCTAAGTAATATTCCGAAGGCTCCATAATAAAAAGGATACGTCAATCGAGACCGACATAAGAGCACTGCTTATCTATAAAAGTCGTCTAATAGCCTTGACGCTAATTGCATATGACAAACACACACATAAAAAAAAATTTGCTTTGCACTTCCCACTAATGGGTACATGTTTATAGATATGAAAAATACAAACCGCATCAAGCATGACATCACTGGAAACACCCTCCTCAAAGGCTAATATTGGTTGCTCTTCAATAAGCTGTTAGGATAAGAATTTTTTTTTTTATATAACAAGTGCTGGTCTTACGATGTGACCCACCACAAATTCATCGTCTTTACATGTGAGGTGACTGCGATTCAAAAGCATAGTCGTGGAAATTGAGGACCTTTTGTTTTGGCATCAAATTGCTTTGCGACTTGTGCTGCTGTTAAAGGGAATCCAAAATATTTTTATCACTAAAAACATTGTGATTAGAATTTTGTGAACATTTGATTATAGGAAAAAATATTGGAAGGAACCAAAGGAACAGAATTGCAGAATTGCTCGTTCCCTGGTTCAGAACTATGTTCAGTGATACTGCTTAGAAACATTTTCAAAAAGAGTAAGAAACTAATTTACAGCTACCGTAATCAAAAACACCAAATACTGTGAACGAGTAAAACAAAATAATGGCTTTCAAGGCTCAAAATATCATTATTTTCATGTTACAAGTTTTAGGTGCATTCCCATACCCAAGAAGTTATGAACAACGAGATCTCCTTCAAAAGACATCCATGAAATTTGGCAAAAGCAAAATCTTGGTGTTGTGGTCGGCGATTGTGGCATCTACCTACGTCGCGTCAACTATGGGAGCTTATTTCTGGATTTTAACCGTGGCAGATCTCTTCCCTTCCTCCATCACGATGCGAATAGCCAACGGGATCCTCCTGAGGATCTACTTAATTAGCAGAGCCTTTCTGCTCGTAAATCTCCTCTACAAGAGTCCCTGCCTGGCTAAATTGATGTACCAGCTGGGCGACATTGGTGATAAAATTCCAACCTGGAATCCATGCAGAGACAAGTTATTTGTAATATTTAATCTTGTTTTTACCATTGTGCCAACAGTGCTCTTCGTGAAAGTCTGTCTCCAAAATAAGTACGCCATTGCGTCCGACATACCCCAAGCAGTTAAAATTTTCCTGTCTTCCGTATTTACGCACACGTCTATTCTCAAGGTTACTTTATGTAATCTCTTTTATGTAGTTGTACAAAACATGGCCCTATCATATAAAGAAATTCTGCATTCCTTAAAGGCACTTGGAGAGCAAAGGAATGGGATTTTTTTGGAAGAAGTGTGTGGTGATGATAACTCCACCATCCAGATCAAACAAACCAAGGAACACCCTAAAGAAATTGATCAAGTCTCCCGTAACAGAAATCAGATCAAAATGGACAAGGAGTCCCAAACGATCATTGAACTCAGCGGTAAAGAAACAAATTCATTAGGTGCAGATGATCAAAATACGAATTCCAATGACATACCAGAGAGCAAATCAAGGCGCACAAGTGAAATATTTTGGGACAAGTACCAGTCGGAACACGAGGCCATGACACAAACTGATCTATTTATGGATAAAATTTCGCACCTAGTCCAGTTAAATAAGTGTCAAAAGTTACTGAATAATTATCTATGTTGGCCGCTCATACTCCTTATTATGGTTTCAATAACTAACCTTACAGGAGGCCTCTTCTTTCACACCACTGATTATCGATTGGCTCTCTCCGTTGTGACCACCTACATTGGAATAACCGAAGCTGTAGTGATATTGCTTATGATCTGCTTGGCACCTGATGCTGTTCAAAACCAGGTAGGCTATTTTTTTCGACATTTATATTGCGTGTTTTGAATTACAAACCAATGAAACTTTCGAATAGATATGTATAAAAGATGTAAAAGGGAATGCAAACAAAGCAAGGATTGTCTAAAATAAAATTGATAAGAGTATAATGATATTGTAAAAAGATAATATAAGAGATTGCCAAAAAGCATCGCCCCATAATGAAGACCAAGACTCTTTCTTTCTGTTACCTATATAGAGCCAGGGATGAGCTAGGTAGGCCACAGAGTGGACGACGGCATGTCTTAGCCTTAACTTTACTACCATCATCATCAAGTGTTGATATATACAGTATATATATATATATATATATATATATATATATATATATATATATATATATATATATATACCCTAGACTATTATTGTTATACAAAGACAACAAATAAAACTTTAGGTTGAGGCATTGCATTTCATCACAAAGAAAAAATTGACATAACACCACACGCACGCACAAACTCAAGAAAAAAAAAGTTATATGACGGCATCTTTGCAAAATGTAATACCATTCACTCAAATTTTTCTTAGCTTCACGGACAGTACTGAAACAACTACCTACAAGACAGCTGGCGTGACATTTGAGTAACATTCAAAGGAAGAATCTTGTTAATCAATGAACTAGGCCTACTCCATCAGGTGACATTTGATAGAGCCCAATGATTAAGATGTATTTTTCGAATTGTGACAACGCACACAGAGGCCTTTTATCCAAAATAACTCTCACAACGAGAATACCTTCTACTAACCTGAGTATTCCTTCCCAGCCTTTAGATTTTTCAATATAACATTTTTCTTTTAGCAAGGTTGTGTTCCAGATGAATCCTCAAACAATTTATTTGATAAAAGAAGAGAATTTAAAGTCACTAATCAGAATGGAGGAACTTCACACTTGAACTTAGTTTTTAATTGGACATTCAAATGAAAGGAAATTTCATCTAACACTTTCACTAGATTAAAGTCCTTTCTAACATACCGGAACTAAACGAGAATTCAAAAGATTTTCAAGTATCAAAGTAGAAATTTTTCAAGTTTCTCGTCTTATCATCAATAATTTTGACTGACATCTAAATAATAAGTAGAAAGGAAAAGACCATGTCCTAGAAAAGTTGAGAATATTAAACAATATGAATTATAGACAACAGAGAAACCAAATGAGAAATTTCTCATTGGAATTCCATTCGCTAAAATTGCATTCTTCAAAATTTTAAGTAGTTAAGAGTTCCCAAGATCTGAAAAAAAGTTATAGTTATTTTCTTATTACCTTAACTAAATAAAATGCAACTCTAGATGAAGCCCAGTGCGAAAAAATATGCCAAAAATAAATTACGAGAGAAAAATTATATTAATGATATTGTTAAATAAAAAAGGAAGAGAGATATTGTGAAACGAAAATTATGCAAATTTTCAAATTTTGAAGATTCTACAGATTCAGATGATTATTCCCTTAGAATTCTGTGTAGCAAAGAGTTTAATGAAATAAAACCCGATATTCAAAACGTGGCAGAATAAAAGAATAACATAATTTCCTCATGTGGGATGGTGCTCCAAAGCTCTTAATTAAAAGGATTTCTCATTGTACCACTTTTAATGCAACTGAAGAAGAAACAGTCTGATTAAGTTTCTAAAAAGCGAATTGTCATCAGCTAGAATCTGAAATGAACTGATTGTAGATAGATATAAAGTGTCAATGAAATTAAATGGGTAAGGAGGATCCGATGTGCTAAAAATAGTAACAATCATTCACAGGATATTAGAAAATGTAACATCCCCTTAAACATGGATGTTTTTACGAAGGGTAATATTCCACTAATTATAAATCACCGCTCTGCATAATCAAAATTTCCCCAATTTTATTTCCCCCATTTAGCGTAAAATGTTAATAATATAAATTTTCAAATACTTCATCTCTTTGTACAATTTTGAACACATCACATCAATCTATGGAGGCATTTGGCAACTTCACACTGTAGTAACAGCACGATAAGAACAAGGATTTGGAATTCCCTCATTATCTTTTCCATTTCTCTGTGGTTATCACTATTCACAGAATAATAATATAACCATTAAATTGATAATTACTCTAGGTCACACAGGGCTGTTACCGGCAGCACTAGAATTGTTAAATGTCTGCTTATCATGAGGTGACGAGATGTGTACCGAATTTCATGTAGCCAACGGTTTCATAAAATCTCACAAAATTACAAGATATATATATATATATATATATATATATATATATATATATATACTGTATATGTATATATATATATATATATATATATATACTGTATATGTATATATACATATATATATATATATATATATATATATATATGAAGTTATATATATATATATATATATATATATATATATATATATATAAATAAATTTCTACCTCATACTTGGGATCGAACGCTAGTCCCTTCTAATGAAAGGCCAGGTCGAAACCAACCATGCCACGAGAGGCCATAAAGGGAATCCGAACCTGATGCTAATCTAGCTATCCGAGGATTTACCTGGCGAGACATCAGTCTCTTACCAGCGAGTTTTACCCGATTTCCCCGGCCCACCACGTGACACAATTGGTAGTAATTCATTCAAATTACCCCTAATGAGTCAATATGGATAAATATCAACACAACATCGTGTTCAAATAGAAATAAATTTCTACCTCATACTTGGGATCGAACGCTAGTCCCTTCTAATGAAAGGCCAGGTCGAAACCAACCATGCCACGAGAGGCCATAAAGGGAATCCGAACCTGACGCTAATCTAGCTATCCGAGGATTTACCTGGCGAGACATCAGTCTCTTACCAGCGAGTTTTACCCAATTTCCCAGGCCCACCACGTGACACAATTGGTAGTAATTCATTCAAATTACCCCTAATGAGTCAATATGGATAAATATCAACACAACATCGTGTTCAAATAGAAATAAATTTCTACCTCATACTTGGGATCGAACGCTAGTCCCTTCTAATGAAAGGCCAGGTCGAAACCAACCATGCCACGAGAGGCCATAAAGGGAATCCGAACCTGACGCTAATCTAGCTATCCGAGGATTTACCTGGCGAGACATCAGTCTCTTACCAGCGAGTTTTACCCGATTTCCCCGGCCCACCACGTGACACAATTGGTAGTAATTCATTCAAATTACCCCTAATGAGTCAATATGGATAAATATCAACACAACATCGTGTTCAAATAGAAATAAATTTCTACCTCATACTTGGGATCGAACGCTAGTCCCTTCTAATGAAAGGCCAGGTCGAAACCAACCATGACACGAGAGGCCATAAAGGGAATCCGAACCTGACGCTAATCTAGCTATCCGAGGATTTACCTGGCGAGACATCAGTCTCTTACCAGTGAGTTTTACCCGATTTCCCCGGCCCACATTAGAAGGGACTAGCGTTCGATCCCAAGTATGAGGTAGAAATTTATTTCTATTTGAACACGATGTTGTGTTGATATTTATCCATATTGACTCATTAGGGGTAATTTGAATGAATTACTACCAATTGTGTCACGTGGTGGGCCGGGGAAATCAGGTAAAACTCGCTGGTAAGAGACTGATGTCTCGCCAGGTAAATCCTCGGATAGCTAGATTAGCGTCAGGTTCGGATTCCCTTTATGGCCTCTCGTGGCATGGTTGGTTTCGACCTGGCCTTTCATTAGAAGGGACTAGCGTTCGATCCCAAGTATGAGGTAGAAATTTATTTCTATTTGAACACGATGTTGTGTTGATATTTATCCATATATATATATATATATATATATATATATATATATATATATATATATATATCTATATATATATATACAAATATATATTACATATATATATATATATATATATATATATATATATATATATATATATATATATATATATATACATAGGTGTGTGTGTGCGTGTTGCGCGTGTGTGTGTATGTGATAATAAAGAGTTTTCAAAATACTACATTGAAGGTAATATAAGTATCACGATGCTTATTTAGACCAACAAAGTCATCTAAAAATTCAAAAAGCCCCATACTAATTAAATTCGGGGTAACACGGGTCTTTTATCACCAAAGTCAACACCACACCACTATCGAATGATAATTTGAGATGCTCTTGACAAACTCATTCCATAATGGAGAAGCCCACTTGGGCCCCCTTATCATTCTCACACGTGAAGTTGCACAGTTGAGTCTAGACTCGATCAATTCTGTGTATAGCAAACATAAAGTCCTTCTCTCGAGTACAGTTTTGTACAGTTGAGTCTAGACTTTCGATCAATTCTGTTTATAGCAAACATAAAGTCCTTCTCTCGAGTACAGTTTTGTACAGTTGAGTCTAGACTTTCGATCAATTCTGTGTACAGCAAACATAAAGTCCCTTCTCTCGAGTACTATTTTGGAGTGAGGAAAACATTAATTTTCTGAGAATCTGAAAGAAACATCGACTCTAAACAGTTAAAAAAAATCTGAAAATAAATCCTGTAAACGAACAACCTTCGTCGAAAGCAAATAAACCCATTTAGTTCTGGCACTTTAAGTGATTTATTTGAATATTAGCGGGTGTCATCTACGGATTAACAATGAAATTCCAAGTCCATTTAATTCTTCTCAGCCTTCTGAAAATTCTAGGATGCTTTCCAATATCCAGAAGAACGAAACAAAAAGGCAAACAAGTAAACTCCCAGCATCTTGATGGCAATGATAAAGATTACTATCTAAACAAGATCTTGATATTATGGGCAGCCGTCCTGCTCACTATTAATATCATAGCCACTGCTTATGCCATCTTCTGGTTTCAAAATGTAACTAATTCCATTACTTCTTCAGCCACGATGGAAAGTGTCTTGTACATTTACAACACTTTTCAATTAGTGATGAGAACCTTAGTGATATTCAGTATTTTAATGAAATGCTCTGCAGTGAACGAGTTAGTTAGTAATCTCCAAGATAATATTCCCTCAAGGCATTATGGGTTTTTTATCAAATCCATTTTGTTTGAACTCTTCAACCTAGTCATCATTTTGTTACCATTATTCATTTACTTCACTGGATCCCATTTTGAGAGTTTCAAGATTTTAACGAAGCTATCTACATGCACCTTGATGTTACAAGGGGTAGTGCACATGCATGCAGTGTTACTAAGGGCTGTTATTTGTAACTTATTCCATATAATTGCACAGTTTATGGCTTTGCATTATAAGGACATCCGAGAATCTTTAAAGCATATTCAAGAAGAAACAGGCAAAGCCCTTTCACCAACATATGATCCTAGCATTAACGATCTGACCACAAGTGACCTTGAAAATAACATGCGTGAATACCCAGACTCGTCGAAGATAGACTGCCTTGTGAATAAAAACCAATTTCAAGGTACCATTGAACAGCTGATGCTCCTTAACAAGTGCCAGATTTTGCTGAACAGTTATTTTTGTTGGCCTTTAGTGCTGTCTATTCTGGATGCAATCCTACACATAACCGCGTGTCTTTTCGTTCTTACTACCGATGTCCCTTTTCCAATGTCACGGACATTTCTAGTTACAACCGCGGTTGAAGCAATAGCGAGATTAATCATCATCTGTTTATCCCCTGAAAATGTCCATAAAGAGGTAAGTCATTGTGAAATTACTTATTAAAAAAATCCATTCTTGACCAATGAATTTAATAAGTAAAACAGTCTTACCTCTTTAAAGGTAAAGAATAAGCATATACAAAGTTAAAATTACTACAAGAGTAATGCACTTTTATAAAATTACGTATTCAATTCATTACAACTAACATTGTGTAGGTAGCTAAAACAGAAAAAAAAAAGTTTCATAATTCTTTTTCCTGAAATAATCCATTCTGAAGCCATATAACGTTCCATTTCTAATCCAAAGCAGTGTGGTGTCAATTAGGTAAGTTTTAATTATTTTATAAACTGTACCAGGGTGTGTAGTATACTGCAAACAATATTTGGATAATTAAAGCCAATGTAAATTCAATATATGTATCAAAATATTAATAAACTTCTCATTTACGAGGTGCCTCACACTGAGGGACCTGGGGGAACCCAAACAAAAAATAAGGCAAATAAGGTACGACATGCTTAGTTAACAGTAAAGAAAAGCATTGGTGGTTTTTTTTATAATTATAAAAAACTTCAAGGGGTTAAGAGATAGTTCACCAAGTGCTGCTTATTGCGACCTCATTATTTGTAAAACTTTAGTATAAAAAAAAGTCAAAAGCAATTAAGGTTTTTAGAAGCAACCAATGAACATAATATTTGCGACGTAAGGTCTCAATTGGGTATTTGTTTACAAGACCACGCTCTCCATATACTGCCAAATTATGCAAAGTTATTATTTTCCGCTATTACTTTTTCAAAATTTAAAATAATTCGCCACATGCAAAACAAGTTAAAATAAAAAAAAATATAGGATTACATATATATAAAAAAGAAAAAAAAAACTAGTATGGTTTCCTCACTAAACGACCTGGAACTGACATCGTCAACATAGTCAACCCAACAGAAGTTCCTGATGTCAGCGTACATTTGATATATATTCAAAATATATACTAAACTAAAAATAGAGTAATTACTAAAAAATTTCCATAAAATATATAATTCACAAATAGAGACACTTATAGTATTCTTCTTCTTCTTTGTCCACATCTTTTCCCACTTCTATGTGGGGTCGATGTTCCTGGTCAGCTTTCTCCATCTACCTCTGTCCCTCACTTCATTACCGGTTAATCCCTTTGATCGAAGGCCATCCTTGATACAGTCCATCCAGCTTTGCTTTGGTCTCGCTCTCCTTCTCGTTCCCTGTACCTCCATTTCCATCACTCTCTTCCCAATATACTGTTCATCTCTTCTCATGACATGACCATACCACCTCAGTCTACTTTCTTGGATCTTATGACACTTATAGTATATTCATGTCATATTCAAGGAATTAAAGAGGCTAACAGAGTTTTTGAGGATATTGAATTTTCCTGTTTAACCTGCTTCAATACCAAGGCATAATGATCAATAACATATTCTTTTTACCTAAGTCAAAATCTATGTAATAGTCTTGAGGGGAAATGTGGAAGACGATATTAGTAAGTATGAGAAAGGTAATAGGGTTACTTTAGATCGTCATGCCATAGTTTATTTACGGTAAATGTGATTTTCGTTGTTATCATTTAATCATTCTTGTTGACTATTTATAACAGATTTTACGATCGCATCTATAAAGCTTCCTTCAACGGAATCCTTCTAGTAGAGTTAAAGAAATTTTTAGATAGTTCTTGGAGATATATTAAACCACATTGAATAACACAATATTAAAAGGAAGGTTATCTTAATAGAAAAAAATATATAAAAATCAAAGTCTCTTATCAACGAACTACGCCTTTTCGCTTCAACGACACACCCACTTTTCTCTGATAATGAGGTCTATAGTCAACAAATCGATACAGAATATTTGCCAGGCTTTTTGGTGCCGACATCAACACCAATCAATCTAATGGCACTTTTTTTTTTGAAGGATGTTTGGACTTATGCTGCTCTTCATAAGTTGATACCACTAGCAATTAGTCAAATGGCCCACCTTTTGGGCTGCTTGGAGTCGACTTACTAGATGCAAACTAACATTTCGGTAAAAGAGGTGGTTGCTATACGCTGCTCCTCATATACTCAGTGCATTTAGCAAGAGGAAAATACATGGAAAATTATTTTCGCAAGTTAGTGAATCGTCCGGAAACCAACTAGTTTCTTATCGTACAACTTTTAGTGGAACTGAACTACAAGTCTCTATTCTTTTGAACATCAGATTGAGTTAAGACTCTATATATTCAAGTGAAAAACTAAGGAAGAAATTACAAGATTTTATCTTCAAACGTTTTATTTTAGCCAGATATCAAGAATACATTTGTACCAGTTACTGATTTTCAGGAACATGGGTAAAAGACTTTTCAATTTCT
>NC_090762.1:8593328-8610828 GCF_036898095.1 Palaemon carinicauda | reverse complement strand
CCTTCGGAAAGGACGCCGTATCAGAAACAAGAAGGCGTAAAGAGGATGAAATTAAACCTCTTTATTACTGGACTATTGGATCATTTCTGTGGTGTATGTTTGCCACATCTTTCCAAATCGCAGTGTTCCTGCTCAAACTATCGGACTTGAGCTATCCCACAACAATAACCTCAGGAGGAAAAACGGAAACTTTTGCTAAAGTTTTCTACTATTATTCGGAAATTATTTTAACCCCAGTTCTCCTAACTGTGGTACTGTTAAAAAGCTCGAAGCTAGTACAGTTGGTAAGTCAGCTTACTTGCACGTGTGCTCATGCTCAATATGATGACTGGTCTGCCTACAAAACACTCATCTTCGTCATCTACAATACTTTAATTGCCTTTTTCTACATCGGGTCGATGTTACAAACAAATTTCTCCCAAGAGAGCAACACCGACCTCTACTCACATGTCTTACGGAAAAGAATAGTCATGATTTTATTACACACAATCAATTATATACATATAAATAGTATTATTAATACTTATTACTTTGTAGCTACATTCATGGCACAATCCTACGCAAAAATTAGACAGGATTTGGAAAATTCGGCAATTCATTGGAAAGACGCCAACTACCGCCACACGCAGGATACTAACACAAATGGAATCTTGCCATACAAATCTTGCTCCCTACCTAACAATCAAAGCAAAGTACCAGAGACAACAGGAAATGAATTGCAAGCAGACATTTCTTATCCAGAACAACAGCACACGAGGGGACAAAACCTGTTGAATGCAAGGGAGAAAATCATACATTTGAACGTCTGTCGGGGATACTTTATAGCATATTTCTCCTGGCCTACCATCAGTCTCATTCTATATTCAATTATGTCACTCACAGCTTTTCTATTCTTCATCACGGCCGGAATACAAGTATCACAGCAAATCTCTTACAGGGTTATGTATTTCATCAGCTTGAAAATGATCATTGTGATTTGGTTCCTCTGCTTGGTCGTAGAAACGGTCGTCACAGAAGTAAGATAATATTTTGAAGTTTGTCGTTATAGTTATTATTTTTGTTTACTGCTAACAATATAAAATCTAACGATATTTTCGTATGATTACAACCATGTGCACATATATGTTATATATTCTAAACTCACGAAATTATTCACAAACACTAAACTTTTCCAAGACTTACATGCTTAAAAATACGCCACTGGAGGGAAGCAATCTCTCACTATAACTTCGTACTCTTCGTAACATGGTCAAGTCTAAATAATTTTTCATTTCGATTTCATCTATTCAACTTATTTCATCATTTAAATATACTCAACAAAGCCAATCCATATATTACAATAATTCCTGATCAGGGGATACACTCTATTATACAAATACAGGTAACTACCACTATTTTGTTTGTCACCTTGTGCTTTATGGATAGATGGTATGGCGATTTCATTCCTAGACTTTTTCCAGACATTTTCCCTCATCGGAGCAAGGTCACAAACTTGCTTATCTTCCATTCACTCTGTCAGATCAAACTAATATAACCTGTCCTTTACAATTTTGCATGCAATTTACAATGCTCGTTCTTTAGCAAACTTATTGTTTACTTTGCAAATATGATTCACATTCAATAAAATATGGATCCAAATGTCCATTCATTCAGAAATTTGTTTCCCAGAATGATTTTTTTCTGTGGCCTATTTTCTTTTATATAAACCCCGCAGTAATTACGACACTCACAAACCCAACAGTCAAAAATCTCGACACGCCAGGTTACCAACATACCCCAAATTCTGACAGCATAATCCTAACCATTTGTTTCCTTCCTACAGTCGACTCAAACATTGGGTCATTTTACCTGCAGAAGTCCTGAAACAGATTATGGATTAAGATGTTAAAGGTGGGATGATTCCGTCGGTAATTAGCCAGGATATAGTTTCCTTTTCGGGCTTGTGGCTGTCTGGATTCTGTCATAGATAGAAATAAATGGTTGTTCTTGAGCAATTGAATGTACAACCTAAGGTTTCACACACACACAAACATATATATATATATATATATATATATATATATATATATATATATATGAGGGGGGCAAGCCAGCCTCAACTTGGTGCCGGAAAGGCATCCGGCCATGAAAAATTAGCCAAAACCAATATGGCCAGTGGAGATTGTGAGATTAGAATTAATGCTAGGGCATATATATGATGAAGTGTGGGACATAGGTAGATGGAGAACGCTGGCCAGAAACGACGACCCCGCATAAAGTGGGAAAGGATGCAGACAAAGAAGAAGAATATATATATATATATATATATATATATATATATATATATATATATATATAGATAGATAGATAGATAGATATATATGAAACCTTAGATTGTACATCCATTTCCTGTAGAACAACCGTTTATTTCTATCCATGACAACGATTATTTACAACAAAAGTTAATGAAAAATTATCCAATACAGTACTACAATTCTTAGTTCTGTACCAACCGTGTGTCACACGATCGTACATAATTCATTTTGTATATATTATGCTTGTATCTTCGCTCTTCCGTCGCACTGAAAAGAACCAGAATAAACATGTCTGTGTATGGCCTCGGTAACATTGTCTGTCTTGTGAACATGAAAATTCCTGTTGCCTTGGGCTTTTGTATATAAAGGAGAGTGTTCTATAATAAATTAACTCAGTTGCTTTCATATTGCCTTAGAGTTCACAACCTTCTCTCGGCACCGTCACATTGGTGACCCCGGAAGTCGACTTGCTCCCACCGCCTTCCACCCCCACCCCCCTCGCCCTTCCATCGTTGGTACTATGACGGACTCTACAGAAGTTGGCGCTGCGGCTGCCCCATTGAAATTTTCACCGTTCGCCAGCGGAGAGGCGTTTGCTTAGTTTCAGCGTGCAGGAGTCCAGTTTCGCATCAAGGGCGTGACTTGCTCAACCACCAAAGCAGATTATGTTCTCGCGGCGATACCTGAAAACACCTTCCCGGAAATATCCGACTGGCTTTGTGAACAAGGAGACACCCCAATAGCGTATGACGCCCTCAAAACATACCTTCTGCAGCAGTACTCGCCGTCGCCAGCCGCCCGTATAGCAAAGCTTTTTCAGCTCTCGCAACAACCGTTGGGGGACCAAAGGGCTTCGCTTGCCCTCAGGGAAATGACCAGTATCGCTCGCCTTCAACCTGCCGCAGACGGCTATCCTTGTGAGGTGAACCTACTTCGTGCCCTTTGGATACGCCGTTTACCCGGACCTATACGCGCTGCCATACCCGATGTCGATAGTTTACCCATAAAGGACTTGATGACCAAAGCCGACGCCCTTATGGCTAGCTACTTCAAGACCTCCATCAATGCCTCCACCCCTGACGAAGAGGATGCCTATTCAAAGTCAACCGAAGTTGACATGAATGCCGTAGGACATACACGCCTACCCTGTGACGTGCCGAAGCAGCGACAAAGCCGCCCACCACCCACCAATCGCTCACGCCCCAACAAATGACTTCTACAGCCACTTACTACCTCCCATCCGCCACAGTTTTGCTACTACCACTTCAGATTCGGGGCAACCTCGAAGAAATGTGCCGAGGATTGTCAGTGGCCAAAAAACGTGTAAGTAGGCCATCGCTCGTGGCAGTGGCCTCCCGTGTTTCTAATCTTTTCTTTTTACATGATGCAGGAACGGGCGTGCGATTTTTGGTAGACACGGGTGCTTGTCGTTCTCTTTTGCCAAGGAAACTCTTCAAGGCACGGCGTAGTCTGTCTACATCTGCCGACATCCGCTTGGTAGCTGCCAACGGATCTGTGATACCCACCTACGGTTACGAGAACCTCACATTATCGTTCGGAAATGGTAAATTCAATTGGAAGTTTCTCGTTGCTGACGTCACATTGCCAATCCTCGGTGCGGATTTCCTCTCTCATTTCCACCTTCTGGTCGATGTCGCCCACCGACGATTGGTCAACGCAGACTCGTACTTGTCGACACCTCTTCAACCCGCCTCCTCTAACCTCGCTCTCCACATCAGCGCACCCACAGATGCCTACGCCCACCTCCTCACGTCGTACCTGGAGGTTTTCCGTCCAGAACTTTGCCAAATGCCCACGGTTCCTGCCAAGCACGGTATTTATCACCATATCTAGACGACGGGACCCCCAGTCTTCACAAAATTCAGACGTCTGGCACCGGAACGATTGGCAGCCGCCAAACAGACGATCGCCGAATTGGAGGAAATGGGCCTTTGCCAAAAGGCCTTCAGCCCATGGTCGTCACCCTTACACATCGTTCTGAAGAAAGACGGCTCCCTCCGTCCGTGCGGGATTACAGGTGCTTGAACATGCAAACAGAACCGGATCACTACCCCCTCCCAAACATTGCCGACGTGACCTCCTACCTGCACAAAGCAAAGGTTTTCTCTACGCTCGACCTCCTGAAGGGGGATTATCAGGTGCCTATGAACCCAGAAGACATCCCCAAGACTGCCATCACCACTCCGTTTGGTACATACACCTTCAATTACTCCTGTTTTGGCCTTCATAACGCTGGGGCCACGTTTCAACGTCTCATGGATGGCATCTTAGGGGACCTTCCTTTCTGTGTATGTTATGTGGACGACATAGTTGTGTTCTCCTCCTCAAAAGAGGAACACCTCCGTCACCTGCGCATCGTGCTCGACCGCCTGCAACAAAATGGCCTTGTAGTCCGGTACGACAAGTGTCCGTTTGGCGCTAACGAAGTGTCGTTCTTAGGGCACCGCATCACTTCTGAAGGAGTCCATCCCCTCCCTGAGAAGGTAGCAGCCGTTCAGAACTTCCCCGCGCCCTCGACGGTCAAAGCTCTGCAGGAATTCTTGGGCATGATCAACTATTATCACCATTTTCTGCCAGCCATTGCCGCCACTCTTGCTCCCCTCTATGCCTCCCTCAAGGACAAGCCAAAGGACCTGAAGTGGGGTCCCCTTCAAGAAGCAGCCTTCTGCAATGCAAAGAAGGCCCTATCAACTGCTGCGGCTCTCACTTTTCCTATCCCACATGCCCCTCTCCTTCTCTCCACCGATGCCAGCGACGTCGCTATTGGTGCAGTACTCGAGCAGGTGGTCAACGGCTCGCCCCGCCCATTAGCCTTCTTCAGCAGAAAAATGTTCAAGGCAGAATCGGGTTATTCTACCTTCGATCGAGAATTGCTGGCGGTGCACTTGGCTGTCCGTCACTTTTGCCATTTCTTAGAAGGTACGCCTTTCGTCATTCGCACAGACCACATGCCTCTGGTGCACGCCTTTACTCGACAGTCTGATGCTTGGTCCGCCAGGCAACGCCGACATC
This sequence comes from Palaemon carinicauda, assembly GCF_036898095.1. NCBI lineage: Eukaryota > Metazoa > Arthropoda > Malacostraca > Decapoda > Palaemonidae > Palaemon > Palaemon carinicauda. Next base: position 8,605,501 of record NC_090762.1, on the reverse strand, counting down.
TCTCCGCTGTGGCTGAATATAATTGCACCCTTCAATACGTCCCTGGGAAAATGAATCCCGTTGCTTATGCCCTGTCAAGAAACACGTTGGCTGCCGTTCAACTGGGATTGGATTACAACGCCCTGGCTGAAGCCCAACGACAGGATCCAGAGTATCAAGCATGTAGGACATCCTGCACGTCCCTCCGTTGGGAAGACTTCCCCCTCGAAGACTCCAACACCACCCTCCTCTGTGACGTCAGTGCTGGTAGACCGCGACCTTGGATTCCTGCTCCCATGCGCCGGCAGGTGTTTGATTTCATTCACGGCCTTTCACATCCCTCGTGCCGTTCTACTGCACAGCTGCTGAAGGCAAAGTTCATTTGGCACGGCATTTCTAAGGATGCTAACGATTGGGTCCGCGCCTGTACTTCTTGCCAAACTTCCAAAGTACATCGACACACGGATTCAGGAGTGGGCACCTTTCCTCAACCTCAGCGTCGTTTCGCACACATTCACGTCGACGTTGTAGGCCCCCTACCCACATCACAAGGACATCGTTACCCGTTTACCGTCATCGACCGCTCCACTCGTTGGCCTGAAGCCATTCCCATGGAAACTGCAACGTCCGCCTCTCTGGATGGATTGCAAGATTTGGTATCCCTGAGCATATTACTTCTGACAGGGGAACCACTTTCACCTCTCAATTGTGGACATCATTAGTGAATCTCCTGGGCATCACCCTACATCAGACAACGGCCTACAACCCCGCTGCCAATGGAATGGTTGAACGTTTTCATCGCACCCTCAAAGCAGCTTTGATGTCCCGCTGCAAGGATTGCAACTGGTTTACTCAGCTTCCCTGGGTCCTCCTGGGACTAAGGACCACTCCTAAAGACGCCCTCGACGTCTCGGCAGCTGAAATGGTGTATGGCGACCCGTTGGTCGTCCCTGCCGAATTTTTTCCTTCTACAACCTCCTCCGACGATCACCAGCGCATACGTCATGTCGTGGGAAAATTTATTCCATGCCGCCAGACTTACAAGCCCCCAACAAAGCATCACATACCAACAGACTTGCACTCTGTAACGCACATTTTCCTGCGCAACGACACTAGCAAGCCAGCGCTAACGCCCCCTTACACGGGCCCTTTTCTTGTGATCCGCCGCAATCCGAAAGCATTCCTACTAAACATTCGTGGCAAAGAAGACTGGGTCTCCATTGATCCTCTAAAACCTGCTTATCTTCTGCCAGATGACCCGCCTACAGTTCGCCTCTCTAGATCAGGGCGCCCTATTTAACATGTACAGTATGTCATTTTTAGGGGGGGAGCCATGTACCAACCGTGTGTCACACGATCGTACATAATTAATTTTGTATATATTATGCTTGTATCTTCGCTCTTCCGTCGCACTGAAAAGAACCAGAATAAACATGTCTGTGTATGGCCTCGGTAACATTGTCTGTCTTGTGAACATGAAAATTCCTGTTGCCTTGGGCTTTTGTATATAAAGGAGAGTGTTCTATAATAAATTAACTCAGTTACTTTCATACTGCCTTTGAGTTCACAACCTTCTCTCGGCACCGTCACAGTTCCATAGATTAAGATGTGGATAATTCATAAGACTCAATATAACTACTGGGTTTGAATATCAAATTTTTCATAACATGAACATAACATAAAGAAATAAATGTTTTCCAAATAATAAAAATGAGACTGTCGAATGGAGAGAGAGAGAGAGAGAGAGAGAGAGAGAGAGAGAGAGAGAGAGAGAGAGAGAGAGAGAGAGAGAGAGAGAGAGAGAGAGAGAGTATAACACTTAGTATTCAAGAACTAAAAAATCGATATTTCTAAAGTAAACAACATTAATGATAAAGTAAATGTACATGGGGTGATAACTAATGGTAAAAGCACTCAAGCAAACTCAAGTAGTTTTTAAGTTTTCGAAAGGTTTTTTATCCCGTCCAATAGGCAACTGACGTCTGGAAAGCTCATTTTAAAGGGTTCCGTGGTGCTCTAATGAAAATTGTTATCAAGAACAACAGCCACAGATATCAGTTAGTGATCCTAAACAACAGTGATTCTTCCGCAACTCGAAAGTAGTGTTTTCATGGTGCATATAAAAGCCATGGACTGAGGTCACATCCTCATGAAAATACAGTTAGACTGTGAACAGAGGAAAATATTGCAAATAGCATTTCTAAAAACAGTCGGATTCTAGAGTTGTTATAATTGTTTTTAACTAATAATAAAAATAAAAGAAAACTTAAAAGGCCCAATTTTAAAAATGCTATCACCTACAATTAAAAGTCTTAGAGGATTTATAACTCCTCATCCACAATTAGAAGATGACCAGGATTCCCAGTGTCTCTTTTCAATAAGCACATCAAAGCAAAGTGTCTCAACAAAACACAGCTTCCTTTATAAATCTACAAAGCTCTTAGTTATCTGGTCACTGATGGCTTTTGGTATTCATCTCTTGGTGGCTTCTATGAGAGTGGTCAGGCAAGTTGACCTCTATGGTATATCAGATGGTTCTAAGACCACAATAGCCACTAGCCATTATTATTCATTCACTGAATTCTTGATGTCAATGTTATTCTTCATTTCTCTACTGTACAAGAGTCTTCAAATGGGTCGGTTAATCCAATCGTTACCTTTACTGAGCCCAGATTTTCCTGGAAACAAGTGGGTATGTCATAAGGATTTCCTTTTCATGGTTTTCAACATCACAAAAATTCTGTGCTATCTCATAGCAATAGTCTTGATAGGCTTGTGCAATTCCATCTCAATTGAAGGCCTTATTGAACTCATTTGCAAATTCTATTGCCTTTTATTAAAACTAATCATATCAGATATGTTTTACATATGTGCACAAACATCAGCAGCTTCATATGAATCCATAACGGAAAATCTGAAAGACCAATTCTCATCTGGACATCATCGGTGCAATGGTACATCATCATCAGAAGGATGTGATATAGAGAAGGGCGTGAATGAAGCTGGATATCAACTTCACAATAAAGCTGTTCAGATACAAGACTCGCAGGCTTATACTACTCAGAGTGAAACTGAACATGACAATGATAACATGAGTAGTCATCAATATAAACTCCTAGATACAGTTTGTACGCAGCTTCAGTACCTGAACAAATGTCAGCGATACTCTAATGATTTATTTGGTTGGCCCATAATCTTCATCATGGTCGAAACAATCAACGCATTGACTGTGTTAGTATTTTCCGTAACTACTGAAGGAGCAAAACTGAGTTCGCCTTTGGACTTCGCAGCTTTCCTCATTACTGTCAAGTTTCTGTTAATAATGGTCTTTCTGTGTGTGACACCCGACGGCGTAGTGAAAGAGGTAAGCATATAAAAATAAGCGTTTTATATTATAAATTATATTTTCACGTTATACTTTTATGGAGCTCATGGGAATTTAGAAATTTAAAAGATATTCTATTCAGACTAATCACGTATGTTATGGGATACTGCAAAACAACCAGCGGAAAATTTGCCCTCAAAATGAGAACTCAAATGGAAATTAAAAGTTAATCTTTAATAAATGGAATTAACATGAGCAAGTTTTGCCTTTTGCAAATAACTTTGATGGAAAAGTCCGTAAGTTCGGTTGCAACAAATGCTGATAACAAATTGAACGTTCGTATCAGCAAAAATAGACAGGTAAAGCAACAGCTTCACGAGAAATCATATATGTTATTTTCCTTTATATTATCCTTAAGGCTCAAGCATTTGTGAAGGACGTCAGAAAAATCAGTCAAAATGGTTGACAAACTTTTTTATATCGAAATTATATAACCTTTTTAATTGGATTACGTAACAATCCTGATAACGTGACTAGAAGCATACTGGTAATAATATGGTTATTCGATAATATTGAAATAAATACCACCCTCCCTATCCACAGACCAATTTATAAACGGTTGACCATTATGTACCAATTTACAAAATTATCCACAGCAATTCACTTTCACTTTTTCATGACCACAAAAAAATATGAAGAAAAATTACAGTTGTTAAGAATAGACACAGACTACCTTACCTAAAGTTAGGTCCTTCATAACTGCCGGCCATCCCCCGTGAGACTTTTGTTTTAATAGACAAAATGGTGAACGTATATTTGAATGTGTCTAAAATTATTCTTTAACGATATCTTTCAAAAGATTTTACTCTAAAAAAAAAAATTAAAAAATCACAATTTTACCTTCGTAAATAGAGTTATCAAATAATTTATATAAATTCTACGCTTATTGATCTTCTTATAAAAAAAAAAACAATTAGAACAACAAAACAACAAAAGTAAACATTAAGTATAAAAAAATGGCTGAACTTGCATTCTGCACCATGCAAGACTTCAATCCATTACGTGGGTTTACACAGCCCACAAAAACACACTTGTCACCCTTTGGCGGCTACTATCAAGACCTATCAACTGCAAACAAACATTTTAAGCACTGTCCTGATAACAGATTAAATCTCATATCAGTGGATCTTTGCCTTGTTAAAGGTTTAGTTCATTTCCTCACTTGATACTGAAAAGCTATTCCAATCTATTCCTTTGATAGTTAATCTATATTTGTAAAAGTATCTTAAATACTTTTTCAAGTGATCTTACAAAAGAAACACTATAAACACTATAATTGACTGCATAGTTGAAACCCCAGTTCAATTTTGTGAAATATCAGATGGCTTGCAGACTACTGAATCTGCTTGTGAGGATACTGAAAATCCTTGGTGGGTTTCCATATTCCCGAAAAAGTGATGACACTCTAGAAAGAGAAGCATTAATGGACACCATTCAGATAAAAAATCAACACAAGAAGAAGATGAGAGCCCAGTCCCTCTTCTACACAACTAAATGGTCATACATCTGGCCAGTAGTGATGGTCACAAGTCAGGTAGTCCTATTTTCAAGTAAAATGTTCCTCAAACACGAAGTTGGCCATATATCCATTGGTAGTGGAAGTAAAACAGAATCTAGTGCAACAGAGTTTTACTTCAACCTAGACATAATTCTCGCATCTGTTCTTATTACTCTGACATTATACAAAAGCTCTACTCTGGCCCAATTGGTAAGCCACCTAAACCTGATAAGCAATGAATCTAAAAGTGAATGGATCTTTAACAAAGATCTTACATTTATTGTTTTTAATGTGACATCTGTCTTGTTGCACCTTGGAATTGGAACAATTATGAACTTCATACATATCAATAGTTTAAATGCTTCAGATGTGACTCTATACGTCCCACTCTTCATGTTGCTTTTCCATACATTCCTATTTTTGCTTCGAAATATTTTGATGAATATGTTTTATGTGGGGGCCCAAATCATAGCAGTCGCCTTTGAGGACATAAGAGGAACCCTACATTCATCAATTTTGACGAATGAGACTTTACATGTTTCAGATCATGAAGCAATTAATATATCACAAAACTTCAGTCATACGATATGCCAATATCAAATTCAGTCCGATATTTTGAGATGCTGCAAATCTTCGATAAAGGAATACACAAGAGAAACTATGTCACAAGATCTTACTGGAAGACTCCCAAACGAAATGCAAAATAATGAATATGGAGAACCATGCACCACCTTGGAGGCTATCGATGAAGTAATATACCTTCATGCAAATCAGCGGTATTTCACAAACTACTTTAGCTGGATCACCATAATCCTCTTGTTACATTCCATTGCTACGCTGACTGTATTTACTTTTATTCTAACTTCTGGTGTTCATAATTCAGAGATCTCGTATGCATCAGCTCTTCTCCTCGTTTGTTTCAAGTTTACTATGGACATCATATTCATATGCCTTGTTCCTGACAATCTTACCAAACAGGTTGGTGACAGAAATTCCAAATTTATTTAGTATTTAATAGATGTCTTCTCTTTTGTTTTCTACGGCGAGACAATCTTTTAAATGTACAAAATTTGAATTGACAGCTTTAGGGCATAAAATCAAATCGACTTTTATAGTTATGAATAAACCTGCACAAGTAGTGGAGTATAATCTAAAAAAATATTGTTCTCAAGTAAAAAAGGCGTTAGGCTGTTATTATTCTATGAAAAACCTTCACAATGATCTAACTTTAGATAACTCATATAAAATCCTAGGTGTGATTTTAGCTTGCAAATTTACTTTTGAGATACACTTACGGTATGTTTCTTCTTCAACTGCACACAAAAAAAAATGGGCATATTGGGAAAGTCTTTAAACTTTTGGTGATCAGTTTCTATCCTGATATGTTTTAATTCTTTCATTCTACCTTTCTTTCAGTATGTTTTCCCCTTATTTTCAGCTGCTGACTCATCTTAATTTGTTTAACAAAAAAAAAAAAAAAAAAAAGGAATATAGGTTTGAAAGCAAATACCTCCCAACCGTGATCCCTACTCCCATTCATTTAAGCAGGCAGTAATAACGAAGGTGGAAATGTCTACACATTCTAAATAACATATTAAAAAATATATAAATAAATAAATAAATTTAAAAATAAAAATATAGATATGCATATATATATATTTATACATACATACATATATATATATATATATATATATATATATATATATATATATATATATATATATGAATATAAAGATAAGAAAAATACTACTCAGATTTAGGACAATAAGACAAAAGAAACTTTATCAAATTAGGAGAAGGTTGAAGTGATATTAAGAAGCAGAAATAAATATCAGAGAGAGAAATTTGGATTCGAACTGGGGGAGCAATTTCGAGAGCCCTCTGGGCCGGCAAAATGCTTCAACATGAAACTGTATTCAATGTTGAAGCATGATGACTTCGAAAAGGCATTCTCTTGTTAATAGGGGGAAATAAGGGAATTAAACTAAAAGAAAAGTAATTAACAATTAAAATCAAATACTTTAAAAACAGTAACACCATTAAAATACATCCTTCATAAAATCTTTAAAAAACAAGAGGGAAAGGAATAAGATAGAATACTGTCCCAGAGTGTACCCTCAAGCATAACTCTAACCCAAGACAGTGAAAGAGCATGTTACAGAGAGCAAACTAAACTAGAGGCTATCTTAACATGTAACAAAAAGAAATGAACGTGTGCATGACACGTAATGAGAATAAAGAATGATATATGGACTAAAAGAATAACAGAATGGGTCCCTAGAGATTGCAATATACAATATATACAAAAGTAGAAAAACTACTTACTCTAACATGGCACTGCATGTTAAGAAAAACCTTCTAGTCGAGAAATTGCTTTTGAATGATAATTCTTATGAAGATTGAATTACTAAATTTATAGAGTTTAATATCTTTTAATCTTTTCTAAAGTAGTAGAAAAGTATATTTTCGGCCAAAAAGTAGAAAATAGCCAACCCCCCCGGCCCCCAACTTTTACGTCCATGTAAAGTTGTAAACAGACACGAGTGGGAGGCCATGTCTGATAGTGGGACAAATTGCGGAAAAAATCTTTCACTAAGTGATAATCAGCATTATATTCTCTCTTAGAAAACTACGTTATCCACTTGAAAATATAAAATGGCCGACATTCGAGAAGGTTTTAAACGGTGATTGAACTGTATTTTTATTGAATATTCCTAGTTTGATGGTATATATACATCGAAATATATGTTTTTGAGTGTGAAAAATCCTATTCTGCATTTATAAAATTGAAATTATTGAATGGGTTGATGATACAACGAGGATTACAATATCCAAATATATAGAGTAATGCTAGCTTTGATTCTGTGTTTTACGTACACTAATAAAAACTGATAGACTTGTGTGCTATTTGAGTTTTGAAATGACTTGCTGTTGATGTAAAGCTTCAGTTTGTTCTTCTTTAGGTCATCACATTTGGAGGCACACAACTGTTTCTTTTAGAATGAAGCGATAGTATCTGCATTGTACTCTGCATTCAGTCTTGCAGCCACATTTTGTCAACTGCTCAAAAGTTTGTCCAGAGAACTTGCAGCCCTCACTATCTTTTTGCCTGCTCCAGTTGGCAGGCCTTTCAATGTACATTTTTTACACTGAAACGAGGCATACGATTGTCTGTGGAATGGTAAAATAAGACTTTTTCTTCCAAGCAAACAAGTCCAGTCTTGCTTCATCAACCTTATCTGTAGTATTATACTTGTCATACATGATGACAAACTTCTCTGGGATGTTGAGGTTTACATTGCCTATGATAGGTGGGTACTGAATAAGGTTTTGGAGGACAGGACTCACTTCAAGAAAAACTCCCATACTTGCCCTGCATTTTTTTTTGCCCTTACCACAAAGAGCTGACACATCACAGCCAGCGAAGGTATGAAAGAATAACAGGCCACTGGATTTCTCTGGGCCAAGATTCACCACCATAACATGAATTAGAAACCGCCTAATGGAATGACAAATTTTACCCAAATAACTTTTAGGTCTGCACCCGAGTCGCAAAAACACCGACTGTAACAACAAGAATATCTGTGTCATTTGCTTTAATCAACAATGAACTCATCTGTTGATTGACTGTATGAAGAGCATGTCTGAAGATTCTAGTGTAAGCTTCTTCATGGTGGCAGACTCAGCCTTTAATGCTGATAGGTTTGTTTGAAAGAGCCTGATCTCCTTTGATCACAACTACAACATTGTAGGGACACAAGGTCACTATCTTGTCAGCTAGGAACCCTACGGGCTCAGTCTTGTTGTCACTGTCTCGCTAGAATCTTTTCCAGTTGGTGGTAGTTTTTTAGTCACTCTACATAGATTTCCCTTACCTCTTACTAACCTTGTTTCAGCCTTCAGGCTTGAAGTCTAGTAGGTATAAAAAACGATGTCTGTTCGCTCATATTGCCAAACTATGAAGCTTTTGTTCATCAGTAAACTACTTACTGCTGATGATGATGATGATGCTTATATACATACATACATACATACATACACACATATATATATATATATATATATATATATATATATATATATATATATATATACACACAAAAGACCCACAAACAAAGAAAACAAGTATAAAGAATATGGAAGTAATCTTAATTTTGCATGATTATATTCGTTTGGTATCTCACTTGTTAAATTTGATTTGAATGGTGTTTCTTTCGAGTATTCAAAGACGATTGTTTAGATTTGGGTACCAACAGCAAAAAAAAAATATATATATACATATATATATATATATATATATATATATATATATATAAATCAACACTAAAGAACTTATATTAAGTATAAATAAAATAGCTGAACTTGCATCCAGCAACACGACACAGGGGCGTAGGAGCGTTTTCCTGTTTGGGGGGGCTAAAGTTCGAAATAACACTGAAGGCGGAGCCGCAGGCGAGAAGGTATAGGGGGGGGGGTCTGGGGGGTCTCCCCCGTAAAAATTTTATGATGAAACACCCTCAGATGCGATTTCCTGGCATCTGACAGCATATTGTATCAAAAACAAAATCATATTTTTGGAAGATTTTTATGTGACCAATTCCAATTTATAATAAGAATCATAAAATACCAATAGGCCTATATATATATATATATATATATATATATATATATATATATATATATATATATATATATATAGAGAGAGAGAGAGAGAGAGAGAGAGAGAGAGAGAGAGAGAGAGAGAGAGAGAGAGAGAGAGAGAGAGAGAGAGAGAGAGTTTTAAGTAAGCAAAATTAAGAACAAGCATATTTATAATATAAACATACATATTGGAAAGTCATGCCTGAGACCAGAAAATATACATATTAAAAGTGTATGAATAATGTATAATTAATATTTCGTAAGCTCTGAAATTATATAAAGGTATACATATTTAAAAAGAATTATGAAGAAATTATATATATATATATATATATATATATATATATATATATATATATATATATATATATGTACATTCATGCATATGTTTATTTGTGTGATATTCGTCAACTACATGTGTTCGCGTGTGTCATGTTTTTAATTTATTACTGCGTATGAATATTGTAGCATGTTACTATAATAGTGTTTGGTAGCCTAATGATGGATAGATTAACATAAGTTTGCACGGTATGCACTGGGGGTCAAACATTTTAAGTGGCTTGATTACCAATATTGGGGCTGCTCTCTGTAAAACTAAGCGAGTGACGAGTGACGTACAGGACTGTGAAACTATGATGCTGGGTACTAACATGATACTTACATGGAGGGAGTTGGGTGGGAGGGTTAGACTGTACAAGAGCTGTTGCCAGAGATGAAATGCATTTACAAAATGTAAATCTGAATGTTTAAAAGGATATTTTCAGCAAAAAAGTGGGGGGGGGGGGCTATAGCCCCCCAAGCCCCCCTGCTCCTACACCCCTGCGACAGACTTCAATCCATTACGCGGGTTTACACAGTCCACAAAAGTACACCAGTCACTCTTTGGTGGCTGCTATCAAGACTTATCAACTGCAAACAAACATTTGAAGCACTCTACTGATAACCGATTTAATGTGATATCAGTGGATCAGTGCCCTGTTAAAGGTTTAGTTTATTTCATCACTTGATACTGAAAGGCTAAGTCCAATCTATTCCTTTCATCGTTAATTTATATTTCTTGAAGAATCTTGAATACTTTTCAAGTAATATTACAGAAGGAAAACTAATTGAGTGCATAGTTGAAAACCAGTCGAATTTTGTGCATAACAAATGGCTTGCAGACTACTGAATCTGCATGTGAGGATACTGAAAATCCTTGGTGGGTTTCCATATTCCCGAAAAAGTGATGACATTCTAGAAAGAGAAGCATTAATGGACCCCATTCAGATAAAAAATCAACACAAGAAGAAGAGGAGAGCCCAGTCCCTCTTTTACACAACTAAATGGTCATACATCTGGCCAGTAGTGATGGTCACAAGTCAGGTAGTCCTATTTTCAAGTAAAATGTTCCTCAAACACGAAGTTGGCCATATATCCATTGGTAGTGGAAGTAAAACAGAATCTAGTGCAACAGAGTTTTACTTCAACCTAGACATAATTCTCGCATCTGTTCTTATTACTCTGACATTATACAAAAGCTCTACTCTGGCCCAACTGGTAAGCCACCTAAACCTGATAAGCAATGAATCTAAAAGTGAATGGATCTTTAACAAAGATCTTACATTTATTGTTTTTAATGTGACATCTGTCTTGTTGCACCTTGGAATTGGAACAATTATGAACTTTATACATATCAATAGTTTAAATGCTTCAGATGTGACTCTATATATCCCACTCTTCATGATGCTTTTCCATACTTTCCTATTTTTGCTTCGAAATATTTTGATGAATATGTTTTATGTGGGGGCCCAAATCATAGCAGTCGCCTTTGAGGACATAAGAGGAACCCTACGTTCATCAATTTTGACGAATAAGACTTTACATGTTTCAGATCAAGAAGCAATTAATATATCACAAAACTTCAACAATATGATATGCCAAAATCAAATTCAGTCCGATACTTTGAGAAGCTGCAAATCTTCGATAAAGGAACACACAAGAGAAACTATGTCACAAGATCTTACTTCAGGACATCCAAACGAAATGCAAAATAATGAATATGAACAACCGTACACTACCTTGGAGGCTATCGATGAAGTAATATACCTTCATGCAAATCAGCGGTATTTCACAAGCTACTTCAGCTGGATCACCATAATCCTCTTGTTACATTCCATTGCTACGCTGACTGTATTTACTTTTATTCTAACTTCCGGTGTTCATAATTCAGAGATCTCATACGCATCAGCTCTTCTCCTCGTTTGTTTCAAGTTTACGATGGACATCATATTCATATGCCTTGTTCCTGACAATATTACCAAACAGGTTGGTGACAGAAATTCCAAATTTATTTAGTATTTTATAGATGTCTTCTCTTTTGTTTTCTACGGTGAGACAATCTTTTAAATGTACGAAATTTGAATTGACAGCTTTAGGGCATAAAATCAAATCGACTTTTATAGTTATGAATAAACCTGCACAAGTAGTGGAGTATAATCTCAACAAATATTGTTTTCAAGTAAAAAAGGCGTTCGGCTGTTATTATTCTATGAAAAACCTTCACAATAATCTAACTTTAGATAATTCATTCAAAATCTTAGGTGTGATTTTAGCTTGCAAATTTACTTTTGAGATACACTTACGTTATGTTTCTTCTTCAACTCCACACAAAAAATGGGCATATTGGGC
>NC_090762.1:8558328-8590828 GCF_036898095.1 Palaemon carinicauda | reverse complement strand
ACTTTAATCCATTACGCAGGTTTACACAGACTACAAAAATACGCTAGTCGCTCATTGGTGGCTGCTATCAAGATCTATCAACTGCAAACAAACATTTGAAGCACTCTACTGATAACTGATTTAATGTGATATCAGTGGATCTGTGCCCTGTTAAAGGTTTAGTTTACTTCCTCACTTGATACTGAAAGGCTACGCCCGATCTACTGTATTCCTTTCATCGTTAATTTATATTTCTAAAGAATCTTGAATACTTTTCAAGTAATATTACAGAAGGAAAACTAATTGAGTGCATAATTGAAAACCAGTCAAGTTTTGAGGATAACAAATGGCTTGCAGACTACTGAATCTGCTTGTGAGGATACTGAAAATACTTGGTGGGTTTCCTTATTCCCGAAAAAGTGATGACATTCTAGAAAGAGAAGCATTAATGGACCCCATTCAGATAAAAAATCAACACAAGAAGAAGAGGAGAGCCCAGTCCCTCTTCTACACAACTAAATGGTCATACATCTGGCCAGTAGTGATGGTCACAAGTCAGGTTGTCCTATTTTCAAGTAAAATGTTCCTCAAACAGGAAGTTGCCCATATGTGCATTGGAAGTGGAAGTAAAACAGAATCTAGTGCAACAGAGTTTTACTTCAACCTAGACATAATTCTTGCATCTGTTCTTATTACTCTGACATTATACAAAAGTTCTACTCTGGCTAAATTGGTAAGCCACCTAAACCTGATAAGCAATGAATCTAAAAGTGAATGGATCTTTAACAAAGATCTTATATTTATTGTTTTTAATGTGATCTCTGTCTTGTTGCACCTTGGAATTGGAATAACTATGAACTTTATATACATCAATAGTGTAAATGCTTCAGATGTGACTCTATACTTCCCACTCTTCATGATGCTTTTCCATACATTCCTATTTTTGCTTCGAAATATTTTGATGAATATGTTTTATGTGGGGGCCCAAATCATAGCAGTCGCCTTTGAGGACATAAGAGGAACCCTACATTCATCAATTTTGACGAATAAGACTTTACATGTTTCAGATCATGAAGCAATTAATATCTCACAAAACTTGAACAATATGATATGCCAAAATCAAATTCAGTCCGATACTTTGAGATGCTGCAAATCTTCGATAAAGGAACACACAAAAGGAACTATGTTACAAGATCTTACTTCAGGACATCCAAACGAAATACAAAATAATAAACACGAAGAACCATGCACCACCTTGGAGGCTATCGAGGAGATAATATACCTTCATGCAAATCAGCGGTATTTCACAAGCTACTTCAGCTGGATTACCATAATCATACTATTGCATTCCATTGCTACACTGACTGTATTCATTTTCATTGTAACTTCTGGTATACATAATGCAGGGATCTTGTATGCATCAGCTCTATTTCTCGCCTGTTTCAAGTTTACGATGGACATCATATTCATATGCCTTGTTCCTGACAATCTTACCAAACAGGTTGGTGACCGAAATTTCCAATTTTGTTTATTTGTCTGTTTGTGTCTGTCTGTCTGTCTGTGAACTGGATTACGTCAAAACTACTCGACGGATTTTGACGGAATTCTCACCACATATAGATGTTAGTTCACGGACAATCCCATTAAATTTTGGAGATGATCCGGATCTGGATTTGCCTTTTTCGCCTTTTTAAAGATAACTCAAAAGAAATTGACTGATTTTGACGAAATTTCCACCATATAAAATCTTAGGCCATGGGTAACTCCATTAATTTTTTGAGGTAATCCGGTTCCGGGTCCACATTCTAGATCCGGAATTGCACGTTTCACAAATTTAAAGATTACTTCAAAACAAACTGACAGAATTTCTAAAATTTTTAACAATGGATAGCTCTTATGCTTCGAAAGAAACCATGAAATTTTGGAGGTGATATGGATCAAGATCACCATTCTAGATCAACATTGAAGTTTTCCCCATCTACAGTCAGCATATTAAAAGGGGGATGCATTTTCAATAGACTTTAGTTAAATGTTACAGTAGATTCATCCTCTGCCAGCAGAGGAAAAAAGAAGTGTTTATCCGTAGACTTGAGTAAAATGTTAATAATATTCATTGGCGGAGGTCTGAAATCTCTGATTGCTCTTGTTTATAGATGTCCTCTCTTCTCTTTTCTACGGTAAGACAGTCTTTTAAAGATGCGAAAACTGAATGAACAGATTTAGGAGAAATTATCAAATTGACTTTATAGTTATGAATAAACCTCCAAAAGTTGTGGAATATATTTTTCAAAATTATTGTTCTCATTATATGAGAGAGGAGTCAAGTCGTTATTATTCTAGGAAAAACCTTGACGTTACATTGACAAAGTATCTAACTATATATAACTTATCTAAAATTTTAGATGTGATTCTAGTTGCAAATTTACTTTTAAGAAACACATCCGATCTGTTTCTTCTTTAACTGCCAAAAAAAAAAAAAAAAAAAAAAAAAAAAAAAAAAAAAAAAAAAAAAATAGTCCTAAGACTTTTGGTGATCAGTCTATCATGTTTATATGTTTTAATTCTTTCATTCTACTATGTTCTGAGTATGTTCCAAAGTCTGGTCTTCATCTGCTGACTCTCATGTTAATTTGTTGGACAAAAATCTTTGGACTATTAAAATCCTCATCTTTGATCTGCTTATTAATCTGTTGTAACGTCATCCAATTAGCTCTTTGTACATGTATAAGATTTTCCATAATTCTCATCTTCCTTTGCATTCAGATCTTCCCAGATTATACTATTCTGTACTTAGCAAAAAGGATGCAGTTAATTCTGACTATCTTGCCTTTTCCATCTTAAGGATCAATGTTACAAAGTATTCTATAAGTTTTATTCCCACTGGGACCGGATTGTGGAATAAGCTTCCTAATCTGGTAGTAGAATAAGTGGAACTTCAGACTGTAGTTCAAACTTGTTACATTTTTTTTTTCTGTTGAAGAGATTGACATACGTCTCATTTCATAGTTTACATATGACATATCTATTAAACATTATTAATCTTAATATAATTCATAATTTCTTTCTCATTCATAGTTTATTTGTTACTTCTCTATTTCCTTAGCGCATTGGGCTGCTTTCTCTGTTGGGACATTTAGGCTTGTAGCATTCTATTTTTCTAATAAGGTTTGTTTCTTGGCATGTAAATAACAATAAAAAAAATAGGAACAAATACTTTGGTGGATGTGTTTTAAAATATATTCCCAATTTTTAATGATCCTATAAAGATAACTTTATTTAAAAAATTCATCTTTTCTCAAATTCTATTGGCATAACTCTTGTAGTAACGGTTATTTCTTAAACAAAACTTTTACATAGTACATCATTAAAATGCACTTTTGATGCTTAAAATAATTCGACTTGGAATATGTTTGTCAGTATTATTACTTTGAGGAAAAAAAATATTCAATGAAGCTTTTGAGGGACTCTAGATGTTAAAATCTACACCAATAACTCTTAAGGTTTAAATTTGTCGTGTAAAAATATGACAAGAATTAAACATCAGGCTTTACAAGCACAAGTTGAAAATTCATGTCCTTACAGAATAATACTCAGGAGAAAGTGTAAGGCAGAAAACCTCTGAATAAAATGCGAAAAAAGGTCCTAAAAATTACAACGTTCAAATAAGAGTATTTTCATAGATTTCTTGGATCAGACTCAGAAAGACAGTTGCGATTGTTATACGCCAAATAAGGAAGAATAAGTTGAAAAAAATATACATCGCTTAGCTTTTCAAGATTAAAAAAAAAAAAAAAATACTATAAACAGGGACTGAAACATAACAGCTACAAAGTTCAAAATTTGTAACCTTGCAGACAGTTCTTAGATTGGGAAAATATCAAGACAAATTCCGTATCCTAGTTAACACGCATTAATTCCTTAGAATAAATTGACTTAGCGCTACCTGCAAAATGGTATATATAAAATTCTATTCTATCTAAAAGTTTATTTGAAATTTCCAACCTTAACTTGATGATTAACTAATTGGGTGTTTTCTGTTGTCAACTTGCTAGGATCATTGCTACAGGTTTACTAAATAATCAGATATTATTTTCAACGACGTACGATAACATTGTAAAACGCAATTGTAAAGCAATGTTAAAAATACATAAGAACCGGGTTTAAAATAATATTGTTGTAAAATTCTAACACTTGAATTTATTGTAGATGGCCGGTTTCTGCGTCAATTTAAAAACTTCATAATTTTTGTGCCTTGGATTTGGGCGTAGAATCTTGACGAGGATGTACCTTCAAATTCCACAGTCTACCCACACTCATAAAACATTATTTCATAGCGTAAAAAAGCGCGTTAGTAGAGGTGCAAACTTTCGAATTTGGCTATACCTGATATCCCTTATTCAAGCTTAATAAAAAATCAAATTTAATTATTCCCAAAGACTGGGCCACTAAATCAATCAGTCAATAGGACCTGACGGTTATCGTGGTATGGCAGGTCACCAATCCACTTAAAGGTATGCTTCAAGCGTGTGTGGCATATAGACAGGATGCAAAAGGCTATCCCTCATTATCTTGGGAAGCTGCCATATTTCCAAGGGAACATCTCATTCGTGATGTCCCTTATGTTAAACTCATTTTTCCACTGATCATAAATCAAGCTCCCGATTCTAGGTTGAAAATCTCCATATACACCTACATACACAGGTATCCAAAAAACTTTACATATGTTCCTATGCAATCAAAAGCGTTATTGCATTGTAAAATTCCTGGTTACTAGATTAATAACTAAGCCTGCAATATATTTTCGAAAAAAAAAAAAACACTTTTATTCAAAAGTGATATTTTATCAATAGCACTGCTGAATATATCAAGGTTAATACAAAAAGTGCAATACGACACTTAAAAACTCTACTAAAGGAAAAGCCAGTGCTTGATATCTGAAATCATTTCTTACGTTAAAATTAAAATTACTTCATTGCTTCTACATCTAGTAAATCATAGAGCAATCATCTTAGACAATTGAAAAATTAAAAATATGCTATTCGACCTTTTTTTTTTTTTTTTTTTTTTTTTTTTTTGAAAGTCCCACCAGGCTGATGAAGCACCATAGATAATGCAAATGATTGTCGAGAAATTAAGATAAGGAGATAACCTGACTCTAAAATGTTGGCCATATACTATAAACCATAGGATACGAATGTTACATCCTCGTAGAATTCCCTCCTCTTCATCCGAGAAGTGAAGAATTTTGGTAAATGTATGTAAAAATGTCTACAACATTTACAATAAATTGTATCTGAGTCATATCAGTACTTCTGAAGTAGTTGTCAGAAAGGCTGGATAGCAATACGAAATAGAACTAATTAAATATGGAGCCTAATTAAATGATAATGAGAAAATCATAGAAAAAATCTATTCAAAACGGGAGAAAAAGAGTGGAAACTCCTCAGCCACCTCAAGGCTTCAAAATAGGATATAATTATCCTACGGTGAAGACAAGTGACTTCAAGTAGGCAACTTCTAATTGAGAAAGTATTCATTATAGTCCTTGAAATTGAAAATAAAATACTTTCTTATTGCAGTCCTTGAAATTAAAAAAATACGTCAATCAAGATACAATATCACCCCCAAATTTGAGCATAAAAAATAATGTTATATGAACTTTGATATAGAAATAGTAACCGGTGTGTTAAAAGATAAATACGATGAATATTTTAAGCGATTCATGATTGCTAGACAACTTCCAGAAAGTCAGTGATAAAATATGAGACCAAACAAAACAAAATTTAAAGCGTCCAACAAATATATCATGTCGACATGGGTAATGACTACATTAAATTACTCTCATAACTTGTCAAATCGTTAATCATTGCCATCAATTACATAAACTCAAAAAAATATGCAAGAACAACAAACGCTCTGTATCATCTATATATCTTGCCTAATTACTAATTGCTGACATCAATTACATAAAAACAAATATAATCAATTAGGCTTTCATAAACTCTACTGTGTTTGAATCCTTAGTTACATTCTTTAAACGGTTGCAACTCGACTAACTCCCTTTCTCTACCACTTTTAATACAACGTCTACCTTCATGACAAGAGACTAAAGTAATTATCAGATGATATATGAAATAGATATACACTAGTATTTTCCTAAACCGCTGGTGCTTTCATTTACAAAATTTGTTTCATATTCTAGAATAAAAATTGCAGCTTTATATTTCTGACACACACCAGGGCAGCTTGAGCAGTTCATAACTTTATCTTTCACCAATTTTCACCATGGCCTTCAAGATCCTGGACATTCTTATAAAGGTGCAAAAGGCGTCCGGGGCATTTCCGTATTTTGAACGAAATGACCGAGAGAATAGCAGAACTTATTTCAAGAAAAATGGGAGAAGGGAAAACGAAGTTGTCCCTATTACAGGACCTTAATGTTTTTTCTCAAGTCATTACTGATCATAACTTTGGACATTGGGATTTCATAAAAACAACCCCTCCTAGCAAGACCTGCACGACTGCAACTTTTACAAAAGTTTTCTACAACCATTTAGAGACACTTCTATCTTTATTTCTCATAATAGCGGCAGTGCTAAAAAGCTCTGAATTAGTGCAGTTACGAAGTCAGATTACTTAACAATTGTGCAAATAACCGGTATAATAATTGTTATTCCCGTAAAAATCCCAAACTAGTAAGCTGCAATATCTCATGCACCCTGTTCTACTTCGTGACAGGTTTATTAATTAATCTATCACATAAAACTGGCAACGGGAACGATGCTGATGACATCGTACGAAGGAGAATTATGTCCTATTTCACGCATCCACAAATACTTTGAGAGAGAGAGAGAGAGAGAGAGAGAGAGAGAGAGAGAGAGAGAGAGAGAGAGAGAGAGGGAGAGAGAGAGAGAAAGAGAGAGAGCTTCATTGCTACAATTGCTTCATTGCTACAATCTTAGCACACTCTTTCGCAGATATCAAAGAGAAGTTAATTACGATACTCGATTGAATTGAGGGAGGAATGAAGGTCTTGTCCATTACGGGAATCAAAACAAAAGAGAAATTTAGCTTGACCATCCAATTCTTCGGCATATTCAAACCTTCAGTTGTCAAGGTCCCTTTCAGCTAAAGGAAAATACAGGACAGGGCTTGCGGTGGCCTATTGGAAACGTTCCCGCTTGGTGATCGCTCAAAACTCGATAACTTCTTGTAGTGTATGCAACCTCATCATCCTTGGGAGCCTATAGATCTATCTACTGAGTCATCGGCAGCCATTTGACCCTTCCTGGTCCTACCTTGGGTAGAAAGGGGTTTGGGTGCTGATCATATATATATTATTATCATTATTATTATCATTATTACTTGCTAAGCTACAACCCTAGTTGGAAAAGCAAGATGCTATAAGCCCAGGGGCCCCCAACAGAGAAAATAGCCCAGTGAGGAAAGGAAACACGGAAAAATAAAATATTTTAAGAACAGTAACAACATTAAAATAAATAAATATATATATATAATATTATATAATATATATATATATATATATATATATATATATATATATATATATATATATATATATATGTATGTGTGTGTGTGGTCAGTGTCTAGGGCATTGTCTTGCTGTCCTGCTAGCTAAGGCAATGTCAGTCACTTGCCTCCGCCATTCATAAGCGACCTTTAAACGCATCAACTCCCCGTCAGTGTTCAGCTGGAAAAAAAAAGTAGAGCACCTCTACCCCATCCAATCTGAAATGCAAGCAGATCTTTCTAGCTTTAATCATCGGAGAATGATGATAACCCTTCTAAACTCGAGGGAAAAACTTATGCATTTGAAGACCTGCCAGAGATACTTTATTGACTATTTCAGCTGGCCTATAATTGTTCTCATGGTCGTCTCCATCATGTCACTCACAGCCATCTTATTCATTACACAACAATAACAGAAATGGCACAGCATTTCTAGTTACACTTGGATGGCCTTTATTTGCGGGCAAATGATATCGATCATTGGTTTGCTCTGTTTGGTTACAGAAAATGTCGTCGTAGACGTAAGCTAATAATTGTTCTGAAGTTCTCTATTATAGATTCATTATTCTATCAAAATAATTCACACAAAATTACTCAGAAACATACCACCTGTGATGCTAGAAAAATAAAATTAATCTCACTATTTTCGTCTCAATAGTCTATTTTGATTAAAAAATTATAATTTCCGATCTTTGCTTACACTTGCATATCATCCAAAGGGTAGGTTTTGCATAATGAGCTGCTACAGTTAGTACGACAGGAAATATTTATTTCCCCGGAGAAATTAAATAATTGCAGAGTATCTCTGTACTTCTTGAACGCATATAACTTCTGCATCAAATTGCAACAACCGTGTCGTAAATTATTTCTAATTTTAAATTTCTCAAAATAAATTAAATTACCATTTTTATTTGGAAAGAGTAAGAGAATTGACATATTAAGTGGGGCTATTGGGGGGGGGGGCTGGAAAAGGGAAGGGCGGTAAGAGGTCAGATCGAGGCTCAGTCTTGGGTTTAAAGATTAACATTTTAGAATTAGTTGTCAACATAATGAGATGAAAGCTAATTCATTTTTCAATCATTGGAGAAAAAAGACAATTTAATAACAAAGAATAGCGTGGATCCAAGTTTACAACTTGACTTTTTTTCTCTTTAATGAAACGATTAATTCTTAGAGTTCAGTACACCGGGTGTTAATGAATCGTGTGGTTTACGAAATGGCGTAAATGTGTAAATAAATAAATTATATCAGAAAAAAAACTAGAATTCCTTCAAAACATCAATAAAACATACGTGAGAGAGAGAGAGAGAGAGAGAGAGAGAGAGAGAGAGAGAGAGAGAGAGAGAGAGAGAGAGAGAGAGAGAGAGAGTTTCTTAGTTGAGCCTCAAACACTAAACTAACACATCCAACGTGTGGCGCAATAGATCTAAAAGGGGTACAAAATTAATCTCACTAATGTATGCTACTCAATTCAACGGAAGAGTAAATTTACATAGGGTGATAACTAATGGTAAAACCACTCAAACCAAGTCGATAATTCGAGAAGGCTACACCAAGGTTGCCTAGCTATAATCTGTCACACAAAGAGGACTTGAAGTCTGAAAATAGTAAAACGTTTCTGTTGTGATCTGGTGGATTTTGAAATTGTTTTCAAATTGCATAAGGATTACCATCTCAGAAAATCAGAATATAGAATACTACTATGTCTGGCAACAAATTGTTACAGTTTGTGAGATTTTCACTAAACAAACAGAAAACGGTAAATTTTAAGTTTTAATGAAATTTGAGCAGCCAGTTCACGAAACCATAAAGAGGCACAGTTTCAGCGTGTGAAAACAACGGTATAAGTGTGTTTGGAATACTAATGAAATAATGGCAGGTCAAATTCTACTAAGAATGTTTGCAGGACTTGGAGATTCTCCTCAACATCTAAAGGATCAGGATTCTCAATGTTCCCTTTCGCTGAGACCATCTGAGCAATGTGTATCACCTGAAGCTACTTTTCTGCTCAAATTTAGGATAATTGTCCTTATCTGGTCGCTTATAGCTATGGGATTTCATATTGTGGTAACTGCTCTGAGACTGCTCACTCAGAATGATCTGTATGGAATAACAGATGGCTCTAGGACCACGCTAGCCACAAGTCATTATTATCTATTTATGGAATTATTTCTATCAATGTTATTTTTCATATCACTGACATACAGGAGTCCTAAGCTGAGCCAGCTTATGAGGCCGTCCACCTTAATGTGGCAAGTTTTCCTTGAAAACAAAAGGAGATTTCACAAGGACTTTATTTTACTTTTCTTCAACATAACTAACATTCTTTGTTATGTAATAGCAATGTTCTTAATGCTTTTATCACACCCAAATTCATATGCAGAACTACTCGAACATGGTTGCATACTCTATTGTTTCTTGATCAAACTAATCATAACTGACATGTTCTACATATGTGCAAAAACATCAGCGTCGTCATATAAGAATTTGAGAGAAACTGTGAAAAGCAAAACTCCACCTGAAATCCGTGAACATGTTCAGCATCACGGTGCAACAGTAAGGCTTAAACACGATATAGAGAAGGGTGTAAATGAACCAGAACCTCTAATTAACATTACGCTAGTACAAAGCTATGAATTACAAACTCCTGTTATTAAAAATGACAAAATACATTGCCTTGAATATAAATTTTTGGAAATTGTTGGTGAACAGATAAATCATTTGAACAACTCTCAACGTCACTTTAATGATTATTTCGGTTGGCCTATAATTATCATCGTGCTCGAAACAATCAACGCAGTGACAGTGTTGGTGTTCTCCATAACAACTGAAGAAGCAAAGCTGAACACACCTATGGACTTTGCCGCACTCCTCCTTGCGGTTAAATTTCTGCTGATACTGGTCTTTGTTTGTGTGACTCCCGATTCTGTAGTTAGAGAGGTAAGGATATAGAGATGATTAACGCTGAAGTACCTAATTTGTTCAATTTCTACAAGATGCTATAGTCCATTTCTTTTAGCGATGCATATTTGCACCGACTTGCGGCGGTGCCCTTTTAGCTCGGAAAAGTTTCCTGATCGCTGATTGGTTAGAATTATCTCATCCAACCAATCAGCGATCAGGAAACTTTTCCGAGCTAAAAGGGCACCGCCGCGAGTCGGTGCAAATCTGCATCGCTAAAAGAAATTGACTATAGTTACTGTACTTATTTTCATTTTCCCAAGATATCTTGAGTGATGTACGTTAACAGGATCTTATAGGAGGAATTTCTTTTTCGTGATGGCATTTTATCGAGTCACGCTATCTCTCAGTAACTCAAAATTATTATCTGGGTCTTCAGCTGAAATAACCAAATAAGTAAAGGCTATATGAACATGGTTATTCTACCTCCTCGAGTTTATTTGATGAAATCAACTGTTCAATCTTCTTTTCTTATCGATTCTCTTCTATCCAGGTAAACTAGAAAGGAATTTTACTAAAATTCCGTAAATCAAGTCATGAATTTTCCAGATATTCAACTTTCCTCATTTGAATTTCTCATATAACCTCTAGATAATCATAAGATAATAGGAATTATAAATTTGTTTATAGAATGAAAAATACCAATTTGTCCCTGACGATGCAAAGGCTATGGCACTAACGGGGGAAAATCCCAAATCCCAAATTCATGCTCACTGTTCTTATTTAAAAGAAGGTTCAGTTCACCAAACTGTGAATATGTATAAAAAAAAAAAAAAAAAAAAAAAAAAAAAAAAAAAAAAAAAAAAAAAAAAAACAGATAAGTGAGACTCCATATTTAGAAAAAAGGATTTTCTTCAGATTCAAATATTGACGTAATTATAAAAGAGAAAAATCCAAAATATTCATTATAAATTTTCAATGACGACGTTCCTGGGACACAAATGAAATATAGTTTTCAAAAGAAGTGGTCTATATTCTAAAGTTTTAAAAGCTGCACTCTGGCCCAATTAGCGATTTACAATTTTTTAATATTAAAGAGCTATTCAATAAAAATGATATTGTTTTTAACGTAATTTCTCGGTGCATTTTGGAATGGCATTCCATAATTATGATTATTGCTTGCAAAATTAGTGATCTTACTTAAGACGCAAATTGAATTTTTAGATTAATCACAATGCTCTTGATACATATTTCCTATGTTGAGCCACAAAACCATAGTTGCTCATGTTGAAACCGAGTAAAATCTACCCTGACAATAAGAAATCAAACTCTTGCGATCATAACAAAAAAATTCCAAGGAGTTTCACCATAATAGAAACTGCTTTTAATGAAATAAACGATGGTGTTCCAAATTTGATTAGGATAAATTTTTTAAAACATTCAAACCCATAAAAACAAGATCGCAGGTTCCCAGTTCAAACCAATATTTAAATCACGGGGAATTTAGCAACATTTTAGAAACTATGGATCACATTATTATTATTATTATTATTATCATTATTAAAAGCTAAGCTACAACCCTAGTTGAAAAAGCAGGATGCTATAAGCCCAAGGGCCCCAACAGGGAAAATAGCTCAGTGAGGAAAGGAAACAAGGAAAAATAAAATATTTTATGAATAGTAACAACTTTAAAATGAATATTTCCTAAATAAACAATAAAAACTTCAACAAAACAAGAGAAAGAGAAACTAGATAGAAGAGTGTGCCCGAGTGTACCCTCAAGCAAGAGAACTCTAACCCAGGACAGTGGAAGACCATGGTACAGAGGCTATAGCACTACCCAAGACAAGAGAACAATGGTTTGATTTTGGAGTGTCCTTCTCCTAGAAGAGCTGCTTACCATAGCTGAAGAGTCTCTTCTACCCCTACTAAGAGGGAAGTAGCCACTGAATAATTGCATTGCAGTAGTTAACCCCTTGGGTGAAGAAGAATTGTTTGGTTATCTCAGTGTTGTCAGGTGTATGAGGACAGACGAGAAAATCTGTAAAGAATAGGCCAGACTATTAAGTGTATGTGTAGGCAAAGGGAAAGAACCGTAACCAGAGAGAAGGATCCAATGTAGTACTGTCTGGCCAGTCAAAGGATCCCATAACTCTCTAGCGGTAGTATCTCAACGGGCGGCTGATGCCCTGGCCAACCTACTACCTGACATACTACTAGTGTTGTGCCCTAAGGCAGGTCATTTTCATGGATTAGTCGCCCTCCATAATTCTCTATTCATGGCCATCTCTTTTCTCTTGGCACCTTCTCCCTCCCATCAGGTCATCTAGCATTGACTTCTTTTTCTTTCCTCTGGGTCTTTATTCTTCAAATTTAACTTCTATAATGTTCTTCAGCGACCCATCTCCTCTTAAAATGGGTCTTATCCAGTTTTTTTCTGCCCTCTCTTTATTGTCGTAATTAGGTTTCTCTCTTCAATTATTCTTAGTACTTCTTCATTTGTCTTGTGGTCTCTCCAACTAATTTTCAGCATCACATAACTTGAGTAAATAGTAGGTCAGTATTTCAGATTGGTATGTTTGCACATCTCTAATTTCAAGTTTTATTCTATAATCTGTATATATATATATATATATATATATATATATATATATATATATATATATATATATATATATATATATATATATATATTAATCAAGCGTAGCTGGTTTGCACATGTTACTGCATTGCACTGCACATCTTGCCATAATTTTGGGTACCCCAACTTTGTTAAGAAGAATGTCCAGAGACATTTTAGTTTGCAAATATCAATTACCTTTTTTTTGTGTGTGTAAATACAGTCCATCAAAAGAAAACTCCTATATACTATTTGGTTTACACTTAAAAAATGTCAAAGTACAAAAGTGTCATCTAAGCACAAAATCCTACAGACTCATCTACATATAGTTACTTGAGCTGAATCAAGAGATTGTAAAGACTGAGGAAAATCTTGTATTTGTACGTGATATATAAAAAAAAATTCAATTGTGTTTTTTTAACAGATGTTATTTCCAATTAACATTATCTTAAACGTTTCATCTAGAAATGGGGCAATATTTGGAAATATTTTATAACCTAATAATGGAATTACAATCTAAATATTGTAGTTAAAACTCGTTTTATAAAAATAAGGTCGTACAGCATATCCCTACTAATAAGCGCATAAAGGATTGATTATCTGTTTAACATTTGGGTATGAAATATATAGGAGAAATACAACGATCACCATATAATATTATTTCCTCACAACCAGCTAACAAATTATCATATAGTAATCAATTATTTACAAAAAAAAGAATAGTTAAGAATCACTATCAAAGTACTCCATGGATAATAATCGCCTTATAAAATGGCTAGAGAATAATACCGACAGCATAAATTGAGGTAACAGCATATAAAATTCTAATCAATTAGTCAAGTTTACACAACTACAAAGTACACACATTCTTCATATTGTCTTGAGGGGCTTACATCATCTTGGTTTTGCTCAGTCGAAGGTTTAGTTTTCATTTCACCACTGTTAAAGAAAGTAGAGATACGGTGGTCTTCAAGGATATACTGCTTTAAAAAAAAAAAAAAAAACTATAATACAGCGATTTAAATAAAAAAAAATGCAAAACAAGAGCGAATAATTCATTTAAATCTTATTTCTGTAACTGTCTTTCAAGAAGTCAATGAACAACGAAAATGCAATAAAACCAGAATCTGTTTGAGTTAATAAGAAGAAAAACACCAATATCATCGCTCTGTTCAGTGTTGAAAAAAAAATACAAAATAAAACTATCCACAAGAGCGATGGGGCAGAAATTGTTGATTCTACTGATAGGAACACTAAGGATTCTTGGTGGGTTTCCATATACCCAGAGAAGAGAAAATAACGTCAAAACAACATATTTTATCCATGACATCAAGAAAAAAGGTCAGCTAAGAGAAATAACGCCAGGAGAAATCCTTTACCACAGAACCAAATGGTCATACGTGTGGCCAGCAACAATGATCACAAGCCAGATCATACTTTTTATATGTAAACTATCCTTAGCAAACGAGGAAGCTTATGAATATATCGGAAATCAAAGCAAGACCGAATCTTTTGCAATGAAGTATTACATCGAATTAGAAACGATGCTTGCCTGTGTTCTTATACTATTAACATTGTACAAAAGCTCCACCCTGGCTAACATGGCAACCAAACTGCATCTGGTAAGCATGCATTGTAAGACAGAATGGTTCTTTAAAAGAGATATTACACTCATCATTTTCAATATGAATTCTACCTTGGTCCACCTTGGTATTGGAATATTTATGTTCATTATTAGTAGAGCTCATGAGTCGACAAATGACAGGTTGCCATTTATCCTGATCATGATCTTCTTCCAAACATTCGTACTTTTTTTAGGAAGTACCTTGATGAATTTATTTTATGTTGGGTCCCAATTCATAGCAGTTGCTATTCAAGACGCTCTAGAAACTCTACAAGAATTCATTCAGACACACAAGAAACCCAACACTTCGAGTCAAGATGAAATAGAAGCACAACCTTCGACCAACCAGTTTGCGATGGGGATAAAAGCAACAGAAACGATGAATGGCCAAAGCAAAAATGCACAAATCTCATTCAAAATAGAAGCTATCAAACCCGAGCTATTCCAAACCCTCTCTAAGGTTATGGATCAACTGATACGTCTTCATGAGATCCAGAAGTATTTCATAGACTATTTTAGTTGGCTTATCATCTTTCTAATGCTCCGTGCTATAATCACACTGATAGTATTTCTTTTCAAACTGACAACTTGTTATGTCCTATATGACAATTACCGAACAACAGCTCTTGTCCTCATATGCGTTAAATATGCTGTGGATACTGTATTTCTCTGCATTGCTCCGGAGAATGTTATAAGACAGGTAAGTAATGTAATTCTGGATGTTTTTATTACACAACTCTCAACTCTTTGATGATCTTCTTTCCCACCTTTATTATTATTATTATTATTATTATTATTATTATTATTACTTGCTAAGCTATAACCCTAGTTGGAAAAGCAGGATGCTATAAACCCAGGGGCTCCAACAGGGAAAATAGCCTAGTGAGGAAAGGAAAAGGTAAAAATAAAATATTTCAAGAAGAGCAACATAATCAAAATAAATATCTCCTATAAAAACTATATAAACTTTAACAAAACAAGAGGAAGAGAAATTAGAAAGAATAGTATGCCCGAGTGTACCCTCAAGCAAGAGAACTCTAACCCAAGACAGTGGAAGACCGTGGTACAGAGGCTATGGCACTACCCAAGACTAGAGAACAATGGTTTGATTTTGGAGTGTCCTCCTAAAAGAGTTGCTTACCATAACTAGAGAGTCTCTTTATCCCTACATTAAGGGGTCTGTTGTCTGATGCGTCCTCTCCTTCTATCAAAGGCATCCTCTGCCACCAAACCTCTTCTCTCCATATCATCCTTCAACTTATCTCGCCATCTAATTTTCTGCCTCGCTCCCACTAACAGGTTCCTCCCAAGTTCTCACTCCATCTTAAACACCTGCCCACACCATCTTAGTTGTGACACTCTTATCACATCTGTAATCTTTACTACACTTCCCATTCGTCTAATTTCATAATTTTTCAATATTTCAAGGAGTGATATTCCCATAATCTACCCCAGCATTATCATATCTGTTCTCTAAAGCTTTGCTTCTTTTCGTCTTAGAACCCACGTTTCTGATCCGTATGTTAACACTAGTCTTATAACTGTGCTATAAATCTTGATTTTTAGCTTGATAGGTATTTCCTTATCACACCACTCTTGGTACCTTCCTCTACTTCCCCCAAACTGCTTTTATCCTACTTTCAGCTTCAGCCTCATATCCTCCCTCCTTATAGTGGATACCAAGTATCTAAATTGTTCTACCTGTTAAATAACCGAGACTCTACTTTCATGTATGACTATCCTGTCCCCATCTTCCTTACTGCTCACCATAACCTCAGTCTTATCGCCATTTACCCTTAAGCTGGCCCTTTCCAAAGTCTCCTGTCACTCCATAACCCTTCCCTGTAAGTCTTCCTCATTTTCAGTGGTAATCGCCAAAACATCTGCAAATAGCATAAATATAAGAGGGCTTAATGCTGACCCCTGGTGTAATCCAACACCAATTTCAAAGGTTTCTGTTTCCACAACTGCTGTCATTACTATTGCCCTTGTTCTTTTCCCCCATCATCTCAATCATTCTAATAAACTTCTCTGGAATTTTCCTCTTCCTTAAGCACCATAACACAATTTTTCTTGGTATTCTATCATAGGCCTTCTCTGTGTCTACAAGGGCACAGAGGAGCTTCTTGTTTCCCTCTAGACTTTTTTATGTAGTTGCCTTTCTATAAAAATGTCATTCACAGTCCCTCTCCCTCCTCACGAATTCATACTATTGTTTCCCAAACTTTATAATCTCTCTCTATCTCTCACCTACAGTAGTAGCCCCTCAAAAGAAACTTTCAAACCATGCTCTGTTATTTATTTCCCTACTAGTTACCACATTCGAGGACATCACCGCTCTGCTTAAATATAGATCCTGTTAGACTCTCCTCTCAGTCTTTAGGTATTATTTCCTCATCCCATATCCCTCGTAGTAAATTCAGCATCTATTCTTTCCCCTCTGTAGCTAGTTTCATGACAATTTAAATTTTAAATTCTGATGGACCTAGTGCTTTACCATTTTTCATTTTACTCAATGCCCACTTCACTTCTGCACTCCATATCTCCACTACTGGCCCCTCAACACTGTGTGTTTCTCCCAGTTCCTTCCTCATGTTCAGCATTTAATAATGGTTCGAAATCTCCCAATCTCCTTTTAATGTCATCATCCCTATGCAATATATTTCCATCTCTATTGTTTATGACTCCAAGTTATCTCAAATCCTGTCTTTGCCTTTTCCTTAAATTTCAAATCTTATAAATATTCTTATCTCCTTCCCTTGTTCCTAGCTTTTCATTTAATTGTTATACCACCCTGCCAATAACTATACCTACTTTCCTTTTCGAATATTTTTCCCCTGCTCTGTCCCGTTCCTCTGCACCCTGTGCATGCCTTACTTTCCTTCCTTTAATGCCATTGACTTTCTTTTAAACTGACTCTTTCACATCGACACATATTTCAAATCCGCCCTGATATTTTCCATTCCTTTACGCTCTCCAACCTTTCCAGTCGTCTCTCTCACAAAATCCTAAATTACTCATCCTTAAGAAATAATAGCCAATAATACATTTAAGTAGCAAGGGTAAACTCCACAAAAGTTACTCTTATTAGATGATATGATCATCAATAAACGAAAATTCCTATTTCTCCCAAACGTTAATCGCATACAGGAAGCCACCTCCTGTATATATATACCAAACGTCGTCTCACCTGTTGACGTATTGTTGCTATTATGATAAATTATCAGCTAGTTTGGTCATGAACCATAAGAACAAAGTACCAGCCTTCTCAAAGAGATATCTATGAATGAAATCATACAACTACAGAAATATTAGAAATTTCTGAAACACGGTTCTGTATGTCTCTTATAATTGTTTCAGTGAAAAAAAAAACTCACTGGTGGCTATTTATTATGCATATATTCACGTAGTTTGATCTCTGTACAGTATCTTTGGCTTGGATGACAATACGTGAAGCTGATAAATTAGTCAATCTTAAATAGGGCATTGCATACTAATATCCACATCCAGAGAGAAACGTAATATATCGACGTCGAATAACAACGACTTCCAAACACTGAAGAAAATGAAAATGTATCAGAATTCGTTCATATTCCAGTATTCAGATGCATCGAACCCTCTCCTTATCCTCGTTTCTCTTTCATATGTAATCCGAGTAGAAGAAAACCTTATATAAACTCCACTGCTGATTTAATTAATGTTCTTTCTAAGAAAGTAGAATAAGGCGGATAGCCTCAAACAAAATCCATCTTAGGTACTAGATAATAATGTTAAACCCATTTATGAAAAATAAATAAAAATTAGCACGGATAAAATCCTTGGCAGATAGAAGAAAATAAGAAATCACTCTCTTATTAGTATTCATGACAATAATCGGGTTCTTGTCCGTAAATCATCGTAAATGATGTACAGTATATAAATACAATCTTCCAGGAGGAATTTCCTTTTTGTAATCAACGATTTAATAAATCACACGTTTCCTTATAAATTGAAAATTATCAGTTTAAAAATTCTACAAATATTTCATTTGGATCTTGAAATTCGATACGGAAAATTATATGATAATACGAAAATATACTAAGGAAATAAAAACGGAGTTTTAATCACATTTAAAAATAAATCCATAAGAAAATAGTTCACAAACGCGTATCTAAATATATTAATCCAAGTCATCAATATACAATAGACCCAACTCCATCTAACAGGGCTCCTTTATAAACACAATCAACATAAGAGACCATTCGATGCTCCTGAAATATAAATGAACAATGTTGACGTCATCCACTCCACCCGTTTCACAGCCAGTCAGCTTCATGACACCTCTGTATCCTGCAGTAACAGCGATTCATCATTTTAGTGTGAAGTTTTACACTAATTAATTCATCTAATTACAAGACGATAACGATCCAAAACTTAACAGAAATTAATACGCCCACCATCACTGAAGACACTACGTAATCGACTTAGTATCTAATCTGGACTCCGCAATAGTAAGACAAAGTATTTTCAGTCAACATTTGATACGTGTCTGGAAAATAATACCAACTATACGCGGTTCTAGTCACGGAAGACATATCAGGGTTAGGAAATCTGATATATTAACCAATAACTATCTATTCCAATAAACAATCCATAAGGTCTAAGTTGTTTAAGCATTATAAGAAACTCTAAAAACAATAATAGTGAGATTTTCGATCAGAGTAAAACTGAAATGTGGTAATTTATCAACTATCTAGTGATATCTATGAAAATATGAATTTTCAAGTGCAAAACTTTCTTCTGGGTGTTTTACAATGTCTAGGGTGCTTCCCAATTCTGAAAAGAACGAAGGTGAATGATAAAATAGAGGAATCTCATCATCAAAACTCTAAAACTCGTTTCAACAAATATCTGGTATTGTGGGCAATTGTAACCTTTCTTGTTAATACTACAACTGCTATCTATGCTTTGCTCCGATTTCCAACTACCTCTCTTTACGGCAGCTCTTCAAGTACATTGAGAAATGCGAGTTACGGTTACAGAGTTATCTCCATAACTATCAGGTATTTGCTGATGGCCGTCGTTTTAAGGAAATGCTCTGTGCTCAATAAACTGATGATCAATCTCGGTGATGGAAGACCTATGGAGCATATACGAACTCAATTCAAATATATTCTGTTTGGAATCTACAACGTAATGATCATTACGTACAAAACATCTGATCACCTCATGAAATGGTACACTAGGAAGTACTACCCCCTACCGGGTAAAACAATTTATTTCATACTACAGGCGGTAGTAATCACACATAAAGAAGTTTTGAGCGCTGTTCTTTACTGTCTGTTCTATGTAATTGCACAAATCATGGCCATATCTTACAAGAACATTTCAGAGTCCCTGAAACGAATTCAAGAACCAGCGAGCAACAGCCCGTCATCGAAAACTGGTCCGAGTATTAATAACTGGACTGTAATTGAAATCGGTGAACCAGAACTCTATTCACCTGACTCAACTGGAAGATCCTCTCCTGAGAAACATGACAATCTTTTTGTTCTAAATGAAAAACTTATGTTCCTAAACAAGAGCCAACATCTGCTGAACAACTACTTTTATTGGCCTTTGATACTTCTTCTTCTAGAATCCATACTCCTAATCGTAGGTAGTCTTTTTTACATTACTGCTGACATTACCCATACCGTACCAGTGGTAAACACAGGCCTGGCCACGTTTGAAGCCATGGTGAAATTAATCATTATTTGTTCAGCTCCTGAGAATGTTTCCAATGAGGTAAGATACGTGAAAGTTTTTTTTCTGATTTCAAATTTTATTTACTGTATTCTAAAAGTAAATGATAAATAGCTTAAAATTTAACAGGTGATGTGTAAACACATGTAAAGTTTGTATAGCCAGTTATAAAAGAGCTACACTCACATGCATAGACAAGGGCTTCTCCCATCAAACTAATATGTTTACCAAGGGTGTTGTCACTTATGATACAACTAAATAATTATCGTAGAAGTTTTCACCTAGGGCTACTGCATTTGATCGAGATGATTTCATTGTAAATATTGGTTTTTTATGGTTGAATTTAAAGATTCCCATAAGAAATTGTACATATTACTGGACTAAGGCAAGTCTCTGTAAGTTAAATTCAAGAAACACAATTTTTACATCTTCTAAATTATTATAGATATCTGGAGATGATGACGAAACAAAGATATATTCTTTAACACAAACACGCATCTTTGTTTACAAAGTCCCTAATATTATCAAGAAAATAATTACTAACAATTTGTTTTCATAACTGGTAGCATAAGATGTTTAGGTGTTTTGCACAATTTGAGATACCACCAAAGAGTTCTATCAGCAGTCACTCATCATTGATTGTTTGTAATACGGACCCTAAAGCTTCAAAGTGATGTTTTATGCGTGTACATTATCCTAATTTACAATACGATAATCGATTACTCAACTCGATAGGTACGACATGTTTATTCTACACTCTTATGCAACTTCGTATTCATGGGAAGGTAACAAATTCTAAAATGCCTTTCTCCATTTATTAATCCTACTTGATGTATCGGTTTAAAATAAGCAGAGCAACCTATCAATATTCTTCCAGATGTGAGATATCAATGTATAAAGGTAAAACCTAATCATTAATATGCTACATGTCACTCCTAATTAAAGTATATATCAGGGGTTCTTAACCTTCGGATGATTCCAGACCCCCATACAGGCATAACTACAGTGAACAAGAACATAAGCATAACTACAAAAAATAACCTGTGAACAATAATAAGTACAAAATAGAAGAAAGTAACGAGAGATACTAAAAAAATACCTGATTACCAGAGATCAAGTCCCATACCCCCAGCATTTGGGTCCCATACCCCCAAGGGGTATGGATACCCCCGGTAGGAGTTTAAGACGGATCTCTATAGAAGCCTTCTTGGGCATTTTGTCAAGAGTATAAAATCTATTACTCAAAACGAAATAATTCATTCCAATAAACTAAGACACTAAATGGCACGATTAAGAACTTCGGCTCATGGAAGCAAACCAGGAAATATCTGCCTACGAGTTATTATTTACAAACCATTCATAACAATAGCTCTCTCTTTCTCTCTCTCTCTCTCTCTCTCTCTCTCTCTCTCTCTCTCTCTCTCTCTCTCTCTCTCTCTCTCTCTCTCTCTCTCTCATTTCATCAGCGTCTTGGAATTCCAAATTGAAAATTAGAGGAAAATAAATTAAACATACAAATACATTAAAGAAATTAAAACGAAGTTGAATACGTCAAAGAAATGAAAACAAAGGTTGAATGACTAACCTTTATTATAAAACGTTCATCGCTAATACAAATCTATTGATCCAATTGATCGAATTAAAGTACCAACTCCCTTAAATCCAGATTAAAAAAGGAATTTTATAAACAATCAACGTTAGAGATCTTTCGATGCTCCTGAAATATAAATGAAGTGATGGTGACGCTATTCACCCCCTTCCCGTTTCACTACCCGTTGCCTTGAATGCATTTGAACACGCAGCGATAACAGCATCACATATTTCGGGAGACAAATGCATTTACAGTTAAGTAAAATTAAATAACCAAGTTAAAATAATATTCATATTAGTAACATTAATCATCACTTAGGCAGAGAATATAATCCGACTATGGCACTCATGACATTGCGCAGTGGAATGAATAGATGTAATTGAACTCATAACTATTCGACTCATTTCAGTGGTGATTTCACTTCAGATTGCAGCGTTGTAACAATGGAAAATAATTAAATGGTTTAGCATACGATACCTATCTGGATGCAATTATCAACTTCAGTGCCTTTTAAACCTCATTGGATCCTTCTAAATATCAAAAAGAACAAATCACGTAGGAAAAAAAAAAAAAAAAAAAAAAACTTCATCAAAATATCAGCACAGACGCTCATTGTCAACCAATAAAAATTATTGTAACCTTTACGGGTAATATCCTTATACCAATCTATGCTTTTGTATGGTTTGCAAAATCCTCAAAATACAAGGATAGTTTATCTACATTAAGAAATATAAGCTATATTTAAAAAAAAAAAAAAATTTTCACGTAGTTACGAGAACTTTGGTGATGGCAAGCGCGTCAAAGAATGACTTTGAGATGATACCACGTTAAACAATTTACATGACGATATTCTTTCAAAGTTCAAAAGGAACGAGTTTCAGTCCCCAATACACTCTGTTTGCATTCTACACCCTAAGATTCATTCGGTACCCAACACCTTTTCATCTTAATAAATCATGTTTCAAAAAGTCTCATACCGTATCTGATAATACAGCATTTACCCTACTATCAAAAGGGGTAATCAACATACAGGGAGGGATTTTAACGTTGTTCTTTACAGTCTATTCTACTTAGTTACACAAATCATGTCCACATCTATCAAAAACATTTAAGATTCGTTAACACGAATTAAAGAAAAAAGTAAGCAATCGCCTCTCATTGAAAATTGACCCAAATATTAATATTTGGACTTAGATTAAAATCAGTAAGTCTTAAGCTTAATCACTGTATATTGCAGGTGAGCTTTCCACCCTTACCGTGACTCTGGGGATTCTCTAATGTTCGTAGGGAAGAGAAAAGCCAAGTGTATCAAGTTCATAATGAGGTTTTCCTTTTAATATGGAGATTAAAAAATTCTGAAAAGTCACTTGTTGGGGGGACTGTTAATAATTCCAGAATTGATAGCCAGTATTTCGCGTGAGATGGCAGTATTATGAGCATACTGGAAATGCATATTTTAGAATTAGTCAAGAGAATGCCAAGTGGCAACCCCATTGCTATGACGTTCTTCTGAATATATCCAAAGTCGGATATGTAGTAACGGGGAATCTTTTTCAACATATTTTAAGCAGGTATCTCAAGGTCTGCTCTGTTATATTCCGCTGCGGTGATGAGGAACCGCAGTATACTGGCTTCATTGTCAAGTCAATTATTTCGGCAATTGGAACATTCGTAGAAGATGAAATGATATGTTTTTGTGGGGCACTCTATAATACTCTTGAGTAGCTCAGCAATGGTGCACAAGCTACTTCTATCTTAGAGATAGAGAGAAAAAACAGATATAGACTTCATCCACAGGCTTGTTGGAGTATGGATTTGGCTAATTATGTGACGAAAAGGTTGCCCAGTTTATGATTTTGTTTAATGGCAGCATCTATGATCCAGTAATCTTTACACTCGAATTCCGACAGATTCCTCGTGAAGCACAAAAACTTGGACTCATCACTCAGAATGTAGTCAAATATTTTTGTGGAAATCACAGTTGCCTTAATCTTCTGGGCTAAGGAGAGAAAAGTTAACAGTACCTACAGGACTATTTCCCCCACTCCTACAGGAGTGATTTTCCCCAATGATCATTGCCTTGATCCTACAGTTCCAAATTTTCTCTACAACCCCTTGTAGATTTTGTAATAATGGAACAGCTCTTATTACATTATATCTTTTCCCTTCAAAAAGCATATAAAAAATTTCGGATAAATTAATACTGGTCAGTTGCTACGAACAGAGAAAAGAACATCACTAGAAAAAATAGGAATATTGATGTCGAATGATATTTTAGAGAACAAATCTTTAACATTTACATTAACATGAGACTGCAATGCCCTTCAGTAAGGAATGAGAGAAGCGCCAGGAATAATACATGAAATACATGAAACTTCCCTTTTGTTAAGAAATATCTAAAATCTATGACAATGTGAAGAAAAAAAAGTTTTCTGATACGCTATCGATAATACAGATAAAAGTCTGCTTACTTGTTATCATGTACATTTTGGATTAGATTGGATTAATGAATTTGGACTTTATAGCCCAACGCTGGGGTATGTGAGGTCATTTGGCCCCTAATTGCAACTGTGCAAGTATAATTTAGAAGAGGCTGGGCAGCAAGAAGGAAGAAAAAAACGGGAAGCGTTATTTGGAACTGTACACTGGTTCAACAGGGAATGGAGAAGTAAATTGCACGAATATAAAGCTAGCGCAGTTAAGGGCCAAAGGAATACTGCAAAGACCTTTAATAAATACCTGCATAATGCACACTTTTAATTACAAAAAAAAAAAAAAAAAAAAAAGTTATACACATACCTTTTTTTCTACAATACAAATCTACGATATATTGCCTTTCCAGTAATTGCCATATATAGTTAATTAGCGATGATGCCAAACACGGCGTTATGGGAATATTACCATTATTTATGATCGTTTGGGAACACTATAGAAATGTAATAACTATTAGTTATGTAAAAAAGGTAACTTTTCATTTAATATAATTGTAAATCAGACAAAGGATAACTTTGCATGCTTTCATTAACATTCTTGAGTACTGAATCAATATACATAATAGATCTGAGATTTATTATAAGTACGAATTGCAATATGCATAAATTAATCCTACTTCATTGAAGACACGGGCACACTTTAGTTACATGTGTTGCTACCGTTGTGACTACAAAATCAGTGTATTTGCATTTAAGCCAAAAAAAATAAAAAAATAAAAAAAAAATAAATAAATAAATAAAAAAAAAACCTCCATATTTTATATTTCATCTGCAAACAATTTGATTGAAACAAGTTTTCTTACCGGAAAACCTTGTTAATCTGCAATGTTCATTAAATCCTTTCCAAAGAAAAGTGTTGCATATTTAGATTTGGCGATTACCATCCCGTTCCAACTTGCAAATAAAAGAGACCCTACCTTATAAGTTTTCTTGCCATCATGTAGCAGCAACAGTTGGTTGCACGTTTCACTTTATTTAATGGTTTAAAAATTGTATCCTTACTCCATTAACTTCAATAGACATTCAATTACTACACAAAGAAAGCAAACAACATTTGACCGAATGATATATGATATATATATATATATATATATATATATATATATATATATATATATATATATATATATATATTATACATACATATATATATATGTATATGTATACATGTATATATGCATATATATAAATCTCTCTCTCTCTCTCTCTCTCTCTCTCTCTCTCTCTCTCTCTCTCTCTCTCTCTCTCTCTCTCTCTCTCTCTATATATATATATATATATATATATATATATATATGTGTGTGTGTGTGTATATACATATATATATACATATATATATATATATATATAATATATATGTATATAAAAAGGCATTCACTTGATTAATTCAATAAGTGGGAACTCTGATGCCAGAGTTAAGTGATTAAACGCATGAGGCAAACAGAGGGTCAGACAATAAAAAAGGATCTTGCAATCAATAATGTTGACACAGACAATTATTGTACACTAATAACATTCCATCTTAACCTCCTAGACTAATTATGATATATAAAAGCGCACTACATAATCAATGAAGCCTTGATAGATACGACTGCAATACTGATGCCTAGTTCAGCCTTTTCATAGTTTGCAACTAGACACACTTTTGATGATCTCCCGTTAAGTAGTGAAGTAATATCCTTTATACGCACTGCATTCAACTGGTACAGCGTTTAATATTGTTAGTACCAGTCAATTGGTACTTTGACAATTGGGCCTTGAATCTATCTTGAGTGAGTAATTGACAATTGGCCCTTGAATTTATCTTGAGTGAGTAAAAACTAAGTGCGCTCTGCAATAGTGAAAGTATCATCATCTTGTACTAGTATATTAAGTGCTATTCAACTCTTCTGCGGAATTGAGAGCTACCATATATGTCAGTCTATATACGTGGGTATTACATCATCAACTCCTACTCCACTAGAGGAAAGACATTGACATTCTGCATTCTTCAACTTACAGTATGGCTCTCCGAATAATCAACGTTTTAATAGCGGTGCAGAAAGTGCTTGGAACATTCCCATATTCCAAACGAAATGGTCAGTCAAATTTCAACTCCGACTCCAACAGGGGCAGTGAGAACCTTGAGGGGAGAACGTGGGGGAAAAATGAAGTGGAATCTCTTTATCACTGGAACATGAAGTCCTTTCTGTGGTCGATATTCATCACGCCTTTCCTTGCTGTCATATACATAATCAAACTCAATGTTCATGCTGATTTCGTAACAATTTCCTCTAAAGGAGAGACTGCAACTTTTACGAAAGTTTTCTACTCTTACTTAGAGGTCCTGTTATCTTCAGTTCTCTTGGGTGTGGCACAGTTAAAAAGCCGGATGCTAGTAAAGTTGATAAGTCAGCTGGCTTTCACTTGCGGAAATAGCTGCTGCTATAATAAACGGTCTGCCTACAAAAACCCAATTTTCATCATCTTCAATATTTCTATCATTCTGTTCTACTTTGGGACGGGACTTTTTACCAATCTATCATTTGATAGCGATTACAGTAATCCCGAAGCTGAAGGCACATATATCAAAACAGTTATGGCTTTATTTTACATATCGACATACATATTAAGAAACAGTATCATCAATATGTATTACTTTGTTGCTACAATTATTGCAAATTCATACTCAAAAGTGAGAGAGGACTTAGAAATATCTGCCGCTCTGTGGGAAAGAACATGCCCTCATCAAATACATGTGGGAAGGACAGGAAAAACCTTAGCGTGGGTTACTCATTTCCCAGCTGATAATGAATGCGATACGCCAGACCACGGGACCACTCAGATCCAAGAAAAAAGAAGACAAAAATATCAACTCCATGATATACCATTGAATCAGTCTTCAGGAGTTAAAAACGAAAGTAACTATCACAATCCTTCTGAGAATCAAATAGATCTTCCAAGCTCAAATCACGGAGACACAAAAGGCCTTCTGCAAGCAAGAGACAAACTTATAAACTTGAACACCTGCCAGAAATACTTCGTAGATTATTTCAGCTGGCCTACGATCATTGTCATCTTATATTCCATCGTGTCACTCACAGCCTTCTTGTTTTTCATCACGGCTGGAATAAAATTCTCCAAGTATTACTCACATGTTGCCACATCTTTCATCTGTATGAAGACGGTATTGGTCATTGGGTTCCTCTGCTTTATACCAGAAAATATTGTTATAGAGGTAAGATTATTCGGACTCGGGCCAACATATATATATATATATATATATATATATATATATATATATATATATATATATATATATATATATATATATATATGTATGTATATATATGTGTGTATATATGTATATATAGTGTGTGTGTATTTTTGCATAAGAATATATATGTATGTATGTATGCATGTATGTATATATATATATATATATATATATATATATATATATATATATATATATATATATATTTATTTATATATATATATATACATATATATGAACTATCAAATCTTATCAGTATAATAATTCTACACCATTAGCCACCTCATACATCTACAAAGAAGGTTGATCAGCAGCTCGTTGAACCCCTTACACATTTACTACTATCTCTCACGCACTTTTATGATTCCTGGATAAACATGGCAAGCTAAATCCAATATATTTTTCCTATTCTTTATCCAACCATTACTAGGTCTTCTTCTCCGCCTGCCTCATAGCACTCTTTTCACTACCCAATCGGAATTATTTTTTTCCACGTGACCGAACCACCACATTGTGCTAGGATCCATACTATAAATTTATGCTAACCTACATATAGGCCTATAAATACGCACACATACACATATAGTGTACACTCGGGCACACTATTTTATCTTATTTCTTTTCCTCTTGGTTTTAGTTTTTATAGTTTATATCGGAGATATTTATCTTAATGCTACTGTTCTTAAAATATTTTAATTTTCCTTGTTTCCCTTCCTCACAAGGCTATTTTCCCTGATGGAGCCCCTAGCCTTATAGCATTCTATTTTTCCAACTAGGATTGTAACTTACCAATTTGTATATATACTGTTTTTTTTCACAGAGAAAAGCGCATGAAGCAACTTTCAGAATCGAATAGGTTCCCGCTAGGAATAATCTGACGTGTGGTGTGTTATGGGAGATTCTTAATTAGATGAAATGGTTTGTATGACAATTAGTTGTCCCACGAGGCTGCATGTGTAACTACAGATCAACATTTTTTTTTTTTTTTTTTTTTTTTTTTTTTGATATCTCCGCCTTTTTTAAAAAAACATTATCATATCTCTAATTCGATCCATCCCTATGTCATGGTAGCATCATATACCTTGGTAAGGAATTCGCGCATTTTTTTAATAATTGCTATATGAGGTTATCAAGGAGAGATATATATAAACTGAAGCTATTTGATTACAAAGGTCTAACTTTTGAGATAATATTCCCAGCTGTTTTCTCAGTATCACGACATTAATTTTAATATCCAATATCACTAAAGCTTGTAACTTCATGCTTTTGATTTTAGTCTGTATTAATAGTTTAAAAGATTTATTTGGTTAACCTAACTAATAATTAATTGGTGACTCTCTGTTTACTAATGAATTCCACTAGCGACAAACGATTTCCTCAATTGTGTGCAGCGGATTGTAAAGTAAATTTATTTGGTTATACATTCACGACCTACGACAGGCATCTACGATCATAGAAACATCAGTAATAATTATATACATATATTCAGACATATGTTTACACGCACGCACACACACAAACATATATATTTATATATTTATATATATATATATATATATATATATATATATATATATATATATATATATATACATATGTATATATAAACATATATATACAGTATATATATATATATATATATATATATATATATATATATATATATATATATATATATATATATATATCATCATCATCATCATCTCCTCCTACGCCTAATGACGCAAAGGGCCTCAGTTAGTTTCGCCAGTCTTCTCTATCTTGAGCTTTTAAATAAATATTTCTCCATTCATCACCTCCTACTTCCCGCTTCATAGTCCTTACCCATGTAGGCCTGGGTCTTCCAACTCTCCTTGTGCCTTGTGGAGCCCAGTAGAAAGTTTGGTGAACTAATTTCTCTTGAAGAGTGCAAAGAGCATATATCGGACATATTAGTGGCGTCTAAAAATTGAAGGTAACAATTTTCTTGAAAATTATTGTCTTCGATTTTAAACGTCATTAACACAGAAACGCACACATATGCATATATACATATATATATATATATATATATATATATATATATATATATATATATATATATATATATATATATATATATATATATATATATATATATATATATATATAAAGTATATGTGTGTGTGAGTGTGGTTAGATATCAATTATGTGTGTGCGTTTGTGTGTGTGTGTGTGTGTACGTGTAAGTGTGGTTAGTTATTAATTAGGGTCAGACTGGTTCCTTTCATAAATTTGAAACATACAACACACCAGTAACTTAAAAGCATTCACTTAACAAAGCATTAATGAATAACCATTCATCTATGAAGAAGAAATTGATGACCAGTCATTTCACTCAATGGCGCAGTGATGAATTGAAACATTACTTATCAGAATTCGGATAACGTTCAGTATGGATTCAACATTCAAAGTGTAAGCAAGAAGGATCTTGCGCCCTCTGTTACCGTAAGCACTGACTAATTGAGAGTCTGAGTCGGTTCCCCTTGGCATAAAATGACGGACACAGTCGTTCACAAACTCAAAAACGTTTGATACACTCAAGATACACTGCCTAGCTCTTAGGTCGTCAGGAACTAAACTTGGAGAGACTTTAGCTTCTCTTTTTTCCTTGACTGGTTGGTTGGTTAAAATTTCCTCCAATGGCCACATGAGTCTTTGCAAGACTGACAATTCCTAATTTGTTAAAAAATAAATCAAATTAAAAATAGCCCTTTCCTGTCGCGATAAACAATTGAGGATTAATTCATATTCTATAAATTGCCTCA
This sequence comes from Palaemon carinicauda, assembly GCF_036898095.1. NCBI lineage: Eukaryota > Metazoa > Arthropoda > Malacostraca > Decapoda > Palaemonidae > Palaemon > Palaemon carinicauda. The sequence continues at coordinate 8,560,325 of NC_090762.1, read as the reverse complement.
CAAAATTTGGTGACAAAAAGTGTAAAAAGTAACATAATAAAAGAAAAGATTAAGAAATCATGACCAAAATGCAATGGAAACTCCTGAATCTACTAACAAGGACATTGACAATTCTAGGCGGGTTTCCATATTTTCGAAGGAGCGACGCGGCTGAGAAAAGAACATCTTGGATGAACAACAAAGGAACAGGAACTCAACCCAACAAGAAGACAGAAAGCAATTCTCTTTTCTACAGAACAAAATTATCATGTTTGTGGCCGGCAGTGATGATCACAATTCAGCTTGTGCTACTCTCAAGTAACGTACTCTGGCAAATTGATTTTTTACGGCTGTTCGCTGAGAGTGAGAGCGCAACTGAATCTATTGCTACAGCCTTGTACTTCAACATAGACACAGTTCTGTGTTCTGTTCTCACTTTAATAACATTGCATAAAGGCTCCACTCTAGTTCAACTGCTAGACCTGCTGAGGCTTGTAGGTGAAAACGCCAAAGCCGAATGGCTCTTCAACAAAGATCTGACATTTATTGTCTTCAATATAACCTATATCTTGACCAATTTTGGAGTTGCAATACTCAGGAATATATCTTACATAGACAGTGTTAGTATGGATGATGGAAAATTGTTTTCCAGGCTACTTAAAATTGCCTTCCATATTTTCACATTTTTACTGAAATTTACTCTGATGAATATGTTTTATGTCGGGGCCCAGATCATAGCAGCTGTTTTCCAGGCCGTGTCAAAAACCCTGAAAGATTCTCTACCAAATACAAAATTAAAATATACTGATCAAGATGTGATTAAATCTGAAGGAAACTTTACCACCACAACCTTCCAGAATCAATGTCATTTAGAAAAGCAAGATCCAAAACATAAGGAACTAAGTAGCATTTCTGAGGCAATAGATCGGATGATAGATCTTCGAGAGAGTCAGTCCTATTTCTCAAGCTATTTTAGCTGGGTGGTCATTGTCACAATGCTGTATTCTATGACCACACTGACAGTATTTCTCTTCATAATAACGACAGGAGGTCATGTTTCAAACATTTACGATACTGCATCTCTGGTGCTCACCACTATCCAGCTTACGCTGGCTTTAGTTTTCCTCTGCTTTGTCCCAGATCATGTTATTAGACAGGTTAGTATCACAATTAATAATTTTGGAGAATTTTAGAAAATCTAATTAATTTCTTTTGGAATGGTAACAACCATGTAAAATCAAATGATAGAAATCAATTTGACCAGAATTTATCAGAATATTTTTTTTCTTTAATATGACAATTATCGTCGAGAATTGGTTAAAGCAACCACATCTCTTGTGCTTGACACTTGAATAAACCAAACCTACTGCAGCCAGTGGTGGCACAAGATCTTTATCGTTATGTTTTAAATTAGTTAACTACAGAATTTAATAACAGGAAGCATCCCCATTGAGAAAAGAATTATATACACCATTGAGACGAATGACGAGTGGGCGAAAAAGGGTGGGATTCAACAGACAAATTTCTCAAAATCTAAAAACTTTGGTTGTCAAAGTTCTTACATGTACTATATACTTGATTGCACTCACCAAAATCGAAGATTTATGTATTCACCCGTTTTTTTTTTTTTTTTTTTACTTTATATGTTTGTTTGTGAACAATTTTAGACAAAAACTACAATACCGATTTTGACTAAATTTGGTAGTCATGTTGGTAATGGCCCAAGGATGAATCTGCAATCTTTTAGATAAAGTAAATTAAAGTATACGTAAGCAGGAGTACTTTGAAAATAATTGCAATGTTAAGTAAATGGCCAATATTTTGTTAATTCATTATTTGCTTGAGAGCATTACGCAATAATTACCGAACCAATTTCAACGAAACTTAGTTGCCATGTGGGGTATGACCCACGGACAAATCCATTCAATTCTGAAGAAAATACATCAAAGTGCAAGTACGCAGTTGAAAGAAAAAAAAAAGTGCTTGGCGAGGCGAAGGCATGCTCTCTACTGAGTGTC
>NC_090762.1:8545828-8553328 GCF_036898095.1 Palaemon carinicauda | reverse complement strand
TGATCCTATCCGATTACCCCGATTTCAGTATGGGTCGGTTCTTCGTCATAGCCAGGGCCAGACTTGTTGACGTAAGTATCAAGCAGAACAATACATTAACTTTCAGTTGTCGATGGAAATACCCGTCAGTATAATCCAATAAAACATCAGTTATTAATTCAAGTAGGAATTAAGATATTTCAATGGAAATTAAGCGTTAGGGGAAGATTTTTCTTTTCTTTTTTCGTTCTCGTGTTTATATTTTTAACTAACACGATTCATTAATACTTAATTGAAATCTTAAAAATATTTCAGGGTCTATTTATTCTTTTAACTGTATTGAGAAATGAAGATGGTCTTGGACGCATTGCGTAAATTTTCCCTATATATGATATATATATATATATATATATATATATATATATATATATATATATATATATATATATATATATATATATATATACATGTTTCTTCCAAAAAAGACCATTAAAGAAACAAAGGAGATACAAATAAATCACTATATTTCAACCAATACACATTGGCCTTCTTCAAGGTGCAAAGTACTTTACAGTACTACCCTGGTGAGGGAGGTAAGTCGTCTGTGTGCATATCTATCTAAATATTTAACCGTCATTTTTGAAGGATGGCATATACTAAAGAATATATATATATATATATATATATATATATATATATATATATATATATATATATATATATATATATATATACATATATATATATATATATATATATATACATATATACATATATATATATATATATATATATATATATATATTATATATATATATATATATATATATATATATATATATATATATATATATATATATATATATATATATATATATAAGGGATAATATGGAATATAAATATAAATAAACATACATACATATATACCTATATAGGTATATATACATGTATATATATATATATATATATATATATATATATATATATATATATATATATATATAAAGTGTGTATGTGTATGTGCGTGAGCGGTCGTCCGAGTTCTCGCGCCCATTCTCCAAGTAACTTTTACACTCTCTTTCCAGATCTCGAGCTTTATTGCCATGTACGTGGTGATTCTACACCAGTTCCGGACCAGCGAGAACGGGGATACAAATCCTGAAACGGAGAACTCTCTGAATTCCACAAACCTTACCTACTGAAGCTCTCAGAGAAACAAACTGAAGAAACTACATTTAATTTCGAATATGATGTCACGAACTGGCTTAATATTTTCACAGTATTTCATGTTATCAGAACGTATATGATTTGATACGAAGTGTACTATACAGAAGATGTTTACTTATTGTTGTCTAATATCGTCCCTTAATTATATGTATGTCACTATTTCCACCATTCAAAATACTAGATGTTAGTAATATGAGCATGCATTAATATTTTTCACCACTATTCTAGCTCAATAATTATGTGTGTATATATATATATATATATATATATATATATATATATATATATATATATATATATATATATAGATACATATATATATATATATATATATATATATATATATATATATATATATATATAAATGAATATATACATATCTGTATATATACACATATACATATATAATATATACATAATATATATATATATATATATATATATATATATATATATATATATATATATACTGTATATATATGCATGTATATATACATATATATAACATATATACATAATATATATATGTATGTATATATACATATATAAAACATACATAATATATATATATATATATATATATATATATATGTATATATATATATATATATATATATATATATATATACATGCACACATACTGTATATCTTTACGAGCATAAGAATCGAGCCAAACAGTTGAAATGTAAGTCTGAACGTTTGAGTAGATACAGTATATAGAAACTTATGAAAACATAAGTTAGATAACTGCAAACAATTATATTTCAGGAAAGTGAGACAAAAGTATGAAAATAATGTCTCCATATAAAGAAAATATGTCACGAGAGAAAAATTATTTGCATCTAACTAGCGAGAGATATCAAGGACTTATTAATAAATTTTCGGTAAATGAAATAAGTCTGTTCGACTCTAAATATTATCACGAAATATGTGTTAAGATTTAATACAAAATACACAAACGTGTTATATATGTCTTTGTAAAATATCTTGTAACCTAAGGTGTCATTGTGATATGGTGACAGCTGAGATGTCTTTGGGACATAGTATTAGGTTAGTTGTCTTTGTGATATTGTCTGAGCCAAAAAGTTTTTGTAATACATGATGAGCTGAGGTGTCCGTATGACATTAAGTGACCTTTCTCTGTTTACAATATTCAACTGTCAATGAAAAAGCTTTAAGAAATTTCGATACCCACATTTTGATTAAGATAAATCAACCGAACAGAGAGAACAGTGCACGAAAAGATTTCTTAGTTGCAACAAATCCTATTCATAAACTGAAAGAAACTGGCGATTAACATGTTTCTTGAAAGCACAAGATTTGCCCCTCCCAGACAAGTAGGTTCAATTTCTGAACTCTCGAACTTTGCCTTGTTGTATGAAGTTCTAAATAATAATATAGCGAAGAAGCAGTCGAGTATGTATTATACAGTATATAACTTCGAAAATGACAGCTGACCCAGTCCGACATAAAATTCAAATTAACATTATCAGCACACCAAGATTATATACGACTGAAACAAAGTTTGAAAGTGGATTGAAAAGGAAGCAAATATTTGTTAAAGCTATCCTCACTGACCAACAGGAAACAACAAAATGAGACAAAAAGATATCTCTATAAAAATTCCAGTTCGTCCGGCATGTCAAAGCCTTTACTTGGCAAGATATTAAACAAAAAAGGTGGAAGGCAAAAGGAAGAAAACGAGGTGAGAGAGATATTGTTAATGCCAAGATGTCATAACAATATGGAGCATTTCGTGGTGCCTGAAGGGAGGGAGTCTTTTTTGGCTCAGACAGACGGTGGTAAAAAAATGGCCTTCATAAAAAATAGAAATTGAAGCTACCTAATGAAATGTAAATATATATATATATATATATATATATATATATATATATATATATATATATATATATATATATATATATATATATATATATAAGCACTGATTATATGAGAGCAACAGTCATAATTGGTAGATCGAGATCAAACCCATTTCTAGAAATGGGGATGGTGTGATGCCTTCAAGAATTGGAAATAGATGTTTTAGCCAATTGTGATACCTAAAAACAGGTTTCAAGAAACATATCATTAGAAAATTATGACAACAGTAGTTTTTAATTACCATTAAATTACCATTAGTTACCATTACCAGTAGTTTTTAATTACCATTAAATTAAAGTAGGTTGGTATATCAAATGTATATTCATTGTCAGAGGCTCTGAATTCCATTAAATCAAATTGCTCATAGATGAAGAAAAACAATTCCAGATTGAGTGCAAACATCCGAAGGCAGAGATGAGTTGGAGGAGAAAAAAATCAAGAAGACAGAAAAAGTAATTCATAAATAGGAAGAAAATAACAGTTGAGAAACCAGAACTGTGAGCAACAAAAAAAGATATAGGAAAGTACCATATATGCCAATATCAGCATGAGATAGAAACTACAGGTCAACATTATATTTCAAAATCTTCAAATGTCAATCAAAGTATCTGCATTTTAATAAATTTACATCCACTGGTCCCATTCGAAATACACTCAAGTTAAAAAAAATATGGCAAGTAATACGCAAAAAGGGTTTTTACGCAGCGTCCAAATTAAGTTTGGCTGACAAACCTATAGTGTGCTCCAAAATCCATTACTCTATTTATAGAACATTAAAGGTTTAAAGCTTTAAAGGCCGCTCAGGAATAGCAGAGGGAAGGGACAGTGACATTGCCCTATCAAGCTGAACAATGCCCTAGAGACTGACCATATACATATGATCAGCGCCAAAACCCTCTCAACCCAAGCTAGGAACAAAGAGGGCTAGGCAATGGCTGCTGATGACTCAGCAGATAGACCTATAGGTTCCCCCAAACTCCTCATCCTTAGCTCACAAGGGTGGTGAGATTGCAGCTACCAAAGGAACTAACGAGTCTGAGCGGGATTCGAACCCCAGTCTGGCGATCACCAATCAGGGACGTTACCACATCGGCCACCACAACCTCTGACTGAAAACAGAACACTTTCTAATGGCTCAAATAAGATAGTGGTAGGCAAGAGAGAAGTACAGATTAAAATGCCCTAGTAACATTAGAACTATCAGCGACAGGGATGAAATTGTATTGTTTTATAAAAAGGGTTCAACTTGTTGATTTTAAAGAAATAAAAACTCATAAGGTATTATACAGATATATTTTCAGGGCTTCGTGCTATCTTCGTTATTAACGGTGAGGAAGAAAATGCTAGTTGATGGACCAGGTAATGAAAATGAAGCAGAGGTGGCAGTGTCATTAACAGTGAAAAAATTTACTCTAAATCAATTTTATAAAGTATAATAAGGCATTACTCAGGGCTCTTATACGGTGATAAAGTTACATTATTATATTTGCTCTTTATCAAGTGCTTAGTTTTGGTGAAAAAAAAACGAGGTATGAAATTAGTATTATTATTATTAAAAGAAGGAGTTTTACCAGCCCAATGAGTCAAGCTTGACTCTCACAGGGCTGGCCCGAAAAAAAATCGGGATATAAAGAAATATGAAATTAGTAACGTATTAGTCAGATTCGGAGGTGAAAAAAAAAAAAAGGTTGAGAATAAGCAGTTTGTCTCTAGTGTCTGTTCCAGATTATCTCAAGTAGATGAGGGTTGCTTCGACGAATATTCAGCTATTCGCATTTCTATAAACAAAATCTTCTTCTCTGTACAGAAAGGTGCTCAATTTACAAATTATATCAAATTTACTAATTCACATAAGAAATAAAGGTTGCAATTGAGGATATATATGATGAATTTCATTGTAAAAGAAACTAAAGACATTACTTTTCACAAGATCATATGATTTGGAAGATGCTACAATCAAAGAATTGTATAAGTTATAATGAAAATGTTTCGTTAGATGATTAATATGGACCCGGCCGAGAAGTAGTTCACTCGACTTCAGTGGAGGGTTGGATTTAAACCCAAAACAAGTAAGCAAGTAGATAATTAACGTAATGAGCAAGTACATAATATTTATAACCAAGTTTTATAGGAAGAAATGCAATAGTTAGAATATATTCCCGTAATCTACACATTTACTGTATTATTGTAACTTGCATTACCTGTTAAGATAGTATGGCACAAAAACTTGTATTGGAGTCCAGGCTTCAACGCAAAAATAATTCTTTCTTAACATCTAAGTTGCCTCAAATAATCAATTTAACTGTTAAATCCATTAAGAATAATAGTACATATTTATCTATAAGAATAAATTATGTGTTATCATTTGCCTCTCATTTATTTACAAAGATCCAGAATACTTGAAAAAGAAGTTGAGTGTTGCTTCCAAGCTCGACAAATTACTCAAAGTTTTCACTTCTATGGTGATATTAGGACGTATTACTATATACGTAAAGCATAATATTAGTATGTAAACCCCCAAAAATATTATTATTATTATTATTATTATTACTAGCCAAGCTACATCCCTAGTTGGAAAAGCAAGATGCTATAAGCCCAAGGGCTCCAATAGGGAAAAATAGCTCAGTAAAGAAAGGAATTAAGGAAATAAATAAATGATGAGAATAAATTAATGATGAGAATAAATTAACAATAAATCATTCTAAAAGAAGTAACAACGTCAAAACAGATATGTGCTATATGAATTATATAAAATATTGTTCGTGAAAAATCATACTCCTCTGCCGAGCCTAGGATGACAACAGAATTTAATTAACATAATTTCACTCCTGTGTAATACTGATGATGCAGTACACATGTTACGTCTAATTCTGTATATTCATAAAAATATACAGATAGAAACTACTTATATAGAGAAAATGCATACATAAATTTAACAAACCTATTAACATAAATTCTAATTAATGCCAATAAATGAGTTGAAACTGCAAGTCCACATGCTGCTTAGGTGTAAATTGTGTATATTTGCTAAACTCGCGCGTTCTTCAATGAATATTCTAATAACCTCGATGACTATTGGCGATTCTGCATGCTCCCATTGAGTCTTGAGTCTTGTTTTATTTCTTTCATTCTACCATATTTCGAGTACTTTTCTCCTGTCTGGTCTTCCGCTGCTGATTCTCATCTCAATTTGTTGGACAGATACTTACGGGCTATAAAATTTCTTATTCCTGATCTAGATATTAATCTTTGGCACCGTCGTTCAATTAGTTCATAATACCTGTTGCATAAGATTTTTTTCAAAATTCTGACCATCCTTTACATTCAGATCTCCCCGGACAGTTCCATCCTGTTCGTAATACTAGGCAGGCAGTTAATTCTAATAGCCACGCCTTCTCCATCATTAGGCTCAATACTACACAGTATTCTAGAAGTTTTATTCCAGCTGTGACCAAGTTGTGGAATGATCTTCCTAATCGGGTAGTTTAATCAGTAGAACTTCATAAGTTCAAACTTGCATCAAATGTTTTTATGTTGAACAAGCTGAGTTAAGTCTTTTTATAGTTTATATAAAACATATCTGTTTTGATGTTACTATTTTTAGAATAATTTATTGTTAATTTTTTCTCATCGCTTATTTATTTCCTTATTTCCTTTCCTCACAGGGCTATTTTTCCCTGTTGGAGCCCTTGGGCTTATAGCATCTTATTTTTCCAACTAGGGTTATAGCTTGGCTAATAATAATAATAATAATAATAATAATAATAATAATAATAATAATAATAATAATAATAATTGGACATGGAATAAAAAACGAAGAAAACATTCCTTCCCTCGTGGGATTCAATCCATCGCATTATAGTGTAGTTGTTACCTACAATACCACGAGGAAGGAAAATTAATTTCTATGGATATTCACAAGTACATAGCCATGTGTACTTTTTCTCAACTCTGATTCCTTCTAGATTCACAACTTAGAGAGAGAGAGAGAGAGAGAGAGAGAGAGAGAGAGAGAGAGAGAGAGAGAGAGAGAATTCTCTTCCAATACTACTGCGTCTACAAAAATGACGTGTGTACAAGGCACGTGTTAAAATATTTATAAACAAAGAAGTTCCCTTCACGCCTTAAATCAACTAGATAAATATACCAACATAGCCATTCGCCTCCCATGGAAAATTCCCAGAACTTCCTATTTCCACTAGCTATAGTTAAAACTGTGTCATAGATTTCATTCAAAGGCTGCTAACTTTACAATACAAGAGCATATTAATGAAATTAATTTTCAGAAATAATCAGTATTGCCATTAGGAAATACAGCGTAGATTCCTTTACACGACGAACTGTAAATTATTATAACATTAAGAAACAATTTGAAAAAAAGTAAAGCATAAATCCTAATGACCTTAGGTATCT
>NC_090762.1:8538328-8540828 GCF_036898095.1 Palaemon carinicauda | reverse complement strand
TCCCTCTGCAGTTCTCTGGATCACAAAAAACTGAGTCAGTCAGACAGTAAGGCGCGATCTGTAGGGCAATCATCTGCATCCACTTTGAACAATCATCACACGCCGATTCCCGCCCTTACATCTCGGCTACTGGTCCCCTTCTTTCCCCTTCTCCTCCCCTTATTTCCCCTTTCCTCTCCTTCTCTCCCTTCTCCTCCCCGAGATCATTCTTACGCTTTATGTCCTCTCTCCTCACCCTGCTCATCCCCTCCCTCGCTTCCCCCTCGTCGTGCTATCTCCCAAAGGCAGTTATTGCTGGTATTCGCCCAACCCTCATCTCGTCCTGCTGTCTACTAAAAGCGTCCTCTGTGCGTTAGGAGAATTACAGATGTTCTGTCTCATCACGAGGGCAATTAGAGGTACTTCTATTGCTTCTGAATTATGAATGACCTTACGGAGGGTACAATCTTATATAAATTTAGTTACTTCCCCTCTCGCCCCACTCACATAAAATAAGCTTCATTATCTAATATTTAGTGAACATTCTCAAGATTTAACTAAACTACCATAAGAGAGAGAGAGAGAGAGAGAGAGAGAGAGAGAGAGAGAGAGAGAGAGAGAGAGAGAGAGAGAGAGAGTGCGTGTGGCATTTAGCATAAATTGTCATATGGCTTCTTGTTATTAAACTACGTCAAATAATAAAATAATTGAAAAAACACAAAATAGAAAATCATTATTAGGTTCTATCCAAAGCTCGAATAAAAATATTAAGTCGTTTAATTTCACACTTTACAATTCAATTATCTTGTTAAATGTGTAGCCTAAAATTATATAGCTGTACATAAGGATTCAAAATTAACCTTTACGTTTTTGCATACATACATATATATATATATATATATATATATATATATATATATATATATATATACATATACATATATATATTATATATATATAATATATATATATATATATATATATATATATATATATATATATATATATATATATATATATATATATTATATACATATACATATATATCCAAAAGACACAAAGATAAAACTAAACACATAAACATAAACACACACACGTGTATATATATATATATATATATATATATATATATATATATATATATATGTGTGTGTGTGTACACAATATACAGTATATAAAACAAACACAATATGAAATGCAATATATTCCACAATAAATCTGGATAACCTGCCTTCTAACGTTAAGAATCTGACGCAGCAAACTTAACTTTCATCAATATTCCAATACGAAATCAGCTGTTATCCATTTTACACAGGTAAGCATCACACACACCTTCAAAATATCATCCAATACGAAAAAAATTGGAAAGGTACTCCTCTGAATTCGTTCTCTTTCTCTCTATCTCTTTAAGAAATATCCTTTTGCCCTTTGCCGATCTTAATAAATCCTATTGGATAGAAGAGTAAATCCTGCCTGATAAAAAGGAGGATTTAATGGGGGAGGGGGGTTTCTTTTCATCCCTAATCCTTGAATGTTCTCACCAGCATACAAAGAGGATTTAATATAAATATCACAAAGTTCAGTGGGGTTAATACCTGCGAAGTAATAAGCCTAAATAAAGTAAATCAAAAGGTTTAATTCATTTTTTCAAATTTCAAAATACAGTATGCTTAATATAGCCTGTTTTCTTATTATCTTAAATTTTATCATTATCATTAATATAACTACTTTTATTGAATTAGTTTTACGAGACCACTGGAAACAAACGTTTTTAAATAAGAAATGAAAATTATAAAACTTCCTTTGCAACTGTAGACGAATTAAAATCTTAAAAAGCTACATAAAAATTTTACCCAATTTAATCCGCTCATAAGCCATTATATAATACTTACAAATTTAAACTTTGAAAGGATTGAATAGTTTGCAAGAGATTTTCTATAGAATTCTCATGTCTATTAAAGGTTTGTAGAGTAAATGTAATCAGGTTTGTAAGTAAAGTACTGTACATGGGTCGCCATAAAGGCTTCCTTATACTTTTGTTAACCTAGGGTGTAAATTTGGTGCATACAGTACGGTTGAGAGAGAGAGAGAGAGAGAGAGAGAGAGAGAGAGAGAGAGAGAGAGAGAGAGAGAGAGAGAGAGAGAGAGAGAAAGCGTGTGGCAATTTGCATAAATTGTCATATGGCTTCTTGCTATGACACTATGTCAAATATCAAACTAATTGAAAAAACACAAAATAGAAAAGCATTATCAGGTTCTATCCAAACCTCAAATAAAAGTATTAAGACATTTAATTTCACACTTTATAATCTAATTATTTTGTTAAATGTGTAGCCTAAAATTATATAACTGTACATAAGGATTCAAAATTAGGTTTTTCGTTTTTGCATTCCCTAAAAGACACAAAGTTAAAAACTAAACACATAAAAACATAAAAACACACACACACATATACAGTATATATATATATATATATATATATATATATATATATATATATATATATATATATATATATATA
>NC_090762.1:8525828-8535828 GCF_036898095.1 Palaemon carinicauda | reverse complement strand
AATCAAACGTAAGACGACCCCCAATGACCTACAAAGAGTTTCCAGAAACTGAACAATAAATATATAGGATGATGAGCATGTTCTATGTTACTTACAGTCAGGATTTTGGACTTCTCCACGCCAAAGAAAGAGAAAAAAGCTGAAAATTACCCAAGAATACAAACTTCGAGAGTTGATTCCTCAAGAGACTTTAAACTATTCAAATAGTTTTATTACCTTTTGAAGATTTATCAAAAGCCTGATGCACGACAATTGTATGAATTTGAGTTGAGAAACTGATCTACGTTAATGGAAGAAAATAGAACTAAAGAAACTATCGTGGAACCAGACCACCTCCCTTTTATCAACATTACGACTTATAAAATATCCTCCGCACCTGATCAAATCCTACTTGGGGATCGGCGCAGACATGACCGAATTCCTCTGGAGAGAATTTGCTCTCCCTTATCAACTCCCTTTCCCCCCTTTTTAATAGGATCAGCCGAAGCATTAGCGTCGCTCTCACTAACGATGGAAGGTTTGATCCCAAGTTATTGACATCACATCCTATAATCCAGCCCTGGCAATGGGCTCTTTTTCCCATTGGCCTTTCTTCTTCTGGAAAATGTGCCTCCATTCATATGGCCATAATTGTATGGGGAAATTGGAGTTTTCCAGGAATGAAAACCAGATCAAATATTCAGAGCTAACTCTTTAAATAATGTAGATTAGGTTCCTTGAATGTACGATGGAACAGTTAGTCACAAAAAATAACCTTTTATGAGAGAGAGAGAGAGAGAGAGAGAGAGAGAGAGAGAGAGAGAGAGAGAGAGAGAGAGAGAGAGAGGTTCTCCTAATGGATGCTACTACATGGAATATCTTCTTTATTCCTTTCTTCTATCCTCAGCCAAAACGATATTTGGAAAGCCAAAAACCAAATTCGAATTAGAAAAGTTTTTGAAAAGGAAAAACCTCTTAGGACTTCAAAGGATTTGAATTATACCAAAATGGAATTCCTCATTACTTTTTCTTTGAAAAGGAAAACTATTATTTATTCATTCTCTAGGAAAGTAAACAAGCGTATGAATAACAATGTAACGTTTTGTGAAACTAAGAACAAGTAAACATTCACTCATAAATAAAACTCGAGACAGCTCGCCAAGTCAGAATACATTCAACATAATTTACCAAAATATGAGTTTCTGGGGATTTCTCATGCAGAAAATCACCGAATGTTGTACTGTATATAAATGTAATTTATTTTTTTTTTTTTTTTTTTTTTTTTTTTTGGTCTACATCAGATCTCGGCAACTGTTCAAGATGGCCATAAGAAAGTACATAAAGATTTAGATAGACTACTTTTTTCTCAGTTCTTCCGGTTTAATGGTTCTCCATTGATAACTACCATCTTGAACATTGTAAACATTAATATGGGCAGGTATTTTTTCTTTGTGCATTATCTATTACGAAGTGTAAGCTAATAATGCACGCTATCTCCCTTAATTATTACACAGTCTTATATTCCATATATGTTTAGCATTATGTTCCAATTACTAATATTTATTCATATTAAATCTTACAAAACTGATCCTTCTGTTTTTTAGCAAGTCTTTTGATATAAGGTTCTTGATCCTATGCATTTCCAATTAGTATCCACCTTCAGTAGTCAAATACTAACTGGTCTCGAATCGGTATCAACATACAATACATATGATAGGTATGTATACACACATACAGTTAAATAAATATAAAAAATATATATATTCTATACAAACATATAATATATATACATACATATATATAATGTATATACATATATAATATATATACATATATATATATATATATATATATATATATATATATATATATATATATATATATATATATATATATATGAATGCATGCCTTTGCATAGGTATGAAAGGAAGACTTAATTTCGCCTGATACAAAAAAATAATAATTATGGCGAAAATCTTTCGTTTCAGAGTAACTATTATTTTCAAGAAATCTTCTGATCACTCGTGAATATTTCAATCTCCATCAGCCAATAGTTTAAAAAAACAAAAATGAGGAAAATTACAATAAATTCTCAAGAGTCACCTCTTTAGTGCACCATGTGTAACCATGATCCTTGTTATATAAACAAGGGAACTACAAAATAGAGGATTTGAGAGGTGATCTTAAAGAAATGAAGGAATAACAGACGAGAACAATTCCACGAACATCACTCAGATGTCAAGCGCCATCATTGACAGGTGATCTTTTCCCATCAACAAGGATTAGGGTATATCACAAGAACAAGTTTTATTATTATTACTTCCAACAGGAACGTCTTGTTACAAGAGGCTGAAAGGAGGCTCACGTGGAAAACGTGACTTAACTTTCTGTTTAAAAATATCGAGTCATAAGAGTCTAGGATAACGAAGGATGTTCCATCTCATGTAGATAAATCTTCTTTCATAGATATTAAACATTTTCTTATTGAAAAGACATGTATATAAGCTAATTTTAATACGATTATTTATTTGGACAAAAGTTTTCAATTACTAAATACTATGATTGGAGAGTGAATATATTCATAATTGTAATGATAAGTATAATTATATTATAGGATGCAATCTGGATTGATTGATTGATTGATTTAAAGTCTTCTGGCATCCTGACATCTAAGGTAATTGACACCGGATCCAATCTGGAAGCTATTAACAACAGAAGGTTGATGAGAGTATATATTGGGTGATTAATATCTGACAGCAGTTCTTAAACCAATACGGACATTGTGTGTATAATCAAGTATCTAAAATATTTAATAAAAATTATGAATCAAGTACACAGTTCATAGCAATGAAGTGAAACAAGCCTAACACAATAATCTTTAGAAGAAATATCTTTTAGTATATTCACTACTAATATATTTATATGTGCTTATTTAGTTATTATTATTTATTCATGTTGAAACATACTATTGTCAATTGCAGAACATTCAGTAAACAAAGATAAAAGAGAGAGAGAGAGAGAGAGAGAGAGAGAGAGAGAGAGAGAGAGAGAGAGAGAGAGAGAGAGAGAGAGAGAGACTTTAAACATTATAACCCGCAAAAAATCCTTGACTAATTCGTGACGTTGGCTTTTAGTGAGATCAATCAAAGTTTCCAGTCCTAAAACTTTAATTGGGCAATCAAGAGATCAATAAAACGTTGCGGGACCGAACGACAAACATACAAGAACGACTGAAAGGATCTATTTCTACTTTGAAGCTTAAAGGCTTCGCTTTATTGCAAGGCTGCTTATCAGTCCTAACTAATGGTAACACTGTCACTTACACAGGTGTATAGCATTCTTTGCAACAACAACAACAACAACAATAACAAAAACAATTGTTCTCAGCCCGTACTGACGACAGAACGTTTCTAGTCATTCTAGAAGCTGAAAACTTTAGTTTTTTATAGTGCTGGGTATATAATATTACCAAAAAAAAAAAAAAAAAAAAAAAAAAAAAAAAAAAAAAAAAAAAAAAAAAAAAAAAAAACACATGTATTTTCGGTAATGAATTAATCTGAAAGACCGTAGTAAAAGTCGTGATCCAGAATAGTAGCTTGCATAAAATTACCTCCTAAATGACTTATTTAACTTCCTTTTTCTCGAAAAGAAAGAGAAGATTCTAATTTAAAATCGTGTTATCTTTTTTAAATCCTGTCACAACTTCAAGGTCATGGATACCTCATTTAAATGTGCTCATAAAGCAAAATTACTAGGATATATCCTTAGTTTTTGCATACTTTTTCACTGATCGGAAGAATGTCAAATGCCTTTCGAATTTACATAGAAAAAATAAATGCCTTAAGTTTACCTTTCTCGTGATTAACTCTGAAAAGTATTCTAATTTTTAAATAATGCTGTATCAACTATAAAACATTTATAAATAGCATACCTAATATATCTAACATCATCATCGTCATGAGCCGTTGATAGTCCAATGCATGGTAAAGACCTCAGACATGTCCTTTCATTTGGGTCTGTTTAGGGACTTTCTGTATAAAAAAGAACTTTTCTACCCTTGTTAAAAGTTCCTCTGATATCAATTATAATTGTTTGATATAATTTGTAAACAAATCTAACTGCCTTTTCCTTGGTTTATTTCCCCTTCCTCGACAAAATCCCAATGCTATTACGTATCGGTAGCTATTTGAGATATCGATAAGCAATACAGATACAACCTAGCAGAGTTAGTGACATTTTCAGCCGCTAGATGGCCTGGATACCCAAACTCATAATGCTCGAGTTACGGTTGCCGTGAAATAACTGGTCCTTCATTGAGTGAAGGTTTCGTTTTACGGTTGACAATCGAATAAGTTACACAATTAGTAAGAAACCTCAAATTTTAAACGGCATAAATTTTGAATAAAAATTCTCTAGAAGCCATAATCACTACTGGAATTTCTTGCCATTTTCAAATACAGTCTGGTAAAATCTCTTCTTCCTTATCAGTGCTATGAATCTTTTAATTGGGGTTTATATGCCATCTATTTTACTTCCATACAGTCATGAGAGAGAGAGAGAGAGAGAGAGAGAGAGAGAGAGAGAGAGAGAGAGAGAGAGAGAGAGAGAGATTTACTTCAAAGGCATCTTTCCCAGCTAATCAATTCTGGGATAATTCTAAACTGAGCACGCAGGAGTTGATTTACGGTGCTAATCATAGCTATAGTTAAAAATTTCTCAGCCTTATTTTCTTATTTCCAATAAAAGGAATGCAAACACAAAAACCTCATACAAACTTCAATTTGTATTTGTTAGAAAGAAGTCTAGTCAAAATACGAACATTAAAAAATGGGGCAAAACTATAATAAAAACGATATTTGAAAATTACATGCATTTTAATAAACAGTAAAAAAAAATAATAATTAATAGAATATAAACATAAAAAATTAAGGAAACGAACGAATGAATATAAATCAAATCACTTGCATTTTCATATGCAGAGTAATTAATTGAATATACATATAAAATATAAACACATAAATTAATGAAATAAATTAATAAATAATGCAGGTAAGTTTGATGTTAGGATACTGTAGGTGAGATTAGATCATTTGTGTTAGGGCTACAAGCTAAATATGAGAGAACTTCTCCAAAATTTGAAGGAATTAGAGTTACCTCTCTCCAATTAGCTTTGCGGGATTAGGAAGTATTAAGGGGTGGAGTCTTAGGCAATTATGGGGATTAACAAACAAACGCCTCCGGCTACGAAATGCATTACGTATGTGTCAGAGCTGAGCTCGGTATATGTTTAAGCAATATGAACTGGAGAATATTACTACTGGTTACTATAAGGTGGAAAACTTTGGGTTTTAAGGTGAATTAAAGGATTAATAATAATTAATTGTAAATTATCAAGATAAAAAATGTGAAGAGCTTTGCTCGTGTAATCTATTTCAGCAAGAAATTTACAGCGAGATCAAGTTATTTTGTGCTTTGGAATATTATTATTATTATTATTATTATTATTATTATTATTATTATTATTATTATTATCATCATCATTATTATTATTACTAGCCAAGCTACAACCCCAGTTGGAAAAGCAAGATGCTATAAGCCCAAGGGCTCCAACAGGGAAAAATAGCCCAGTGGGGAAAGGAAATAAGGAAATAAATAAATGATGAGAATAAATTAACAATATATCATTCTTAAAACAATAACAACGTCAAAACAGATATGTCCTATATAAACTATTAACAACGTCAAATATGTTGGTACTTATTGTTTCTGATCCGTCAATTGAAAAGTCCTGGATCAATGATATTTCATCATCATCATCATCTCCTCCTACGCCTATTGACAAAAAGGGCCTCGGTTAGATTTCGCCAGTCGTCTCTATCTGGAGCTTTTAATTCAATACTACGAGCTTTATAGTCCTCAGCCATGTAGGCCTGCGTCTCCCAACTCTTCTAGTGCCTTGTGGAGCCCAGCTGAATGTTTGGTGAACTAATTTCTCTTGGGGAGTCCGAAGAGCATGCCTAAACCATCCCCATCTACCCTCATTATGATCTCATCCACATATGGCACTCAAGTAATCTCTCTTATAGTTCCATTTCTAATCCTGTCCTGCCATTCAACGCCCAATATTCTTCTGAGGGCTTTGTTCTCCAATCTACTAACTCTATTGTCATATATTTAGATATATATAATTGGGTCGTATCCAAAACATACATATAGGACGTACATTATGTATCAAGTAGGGTATGGTATAAAAATGCCCTTGTAAGTAAGTATAAAGATTGACTGGAAAAAAAATGCAAAGATGGAGAACGTTTGATTTACAACTGTAGAATGTTGTAACGGTAATTGAAGCCACAATAGCTGAGCCATTAATCCGTATGAATACACATACATTTACATATGCATTTTTTGTACATTCATTTCAAACTTAATGAGACAAGGACGCTTAAGCAAAATCAAACGAAACTACTACGTGTATATTAGCAACTGAAAACCGTTATGTCTACTTATGACTTCAAACAAATTTCCTAAACTTGATCAAGATGTGTTTTAGGTAGAGAGGGACACGATTAAATTCTAAATATTTCACTCCCTTCCTTAAGCAATCCCTGCTCCTTATTTTTCAAAGAAAACCAGCCGAAGTATTAACGTCGGCCTTACTATCGAGGGAGATCTTGATTCCAGGTTATTGACATCAAAGCCCGTAAACTGTTATCTACGTTTCCCCCAAGTTTCCTTTCTTTCTTTTCAGAGAAAAAGTTCCTCTATGTGAGGGGAGATTGGAGTTTTCGTGTAAGGAAAACAACAATAGATATCCCACGATAAGTTTTGAATAACCCCCCGACTGCTCTCCAAATGTTTGAAGAACTCGATGAAATTCATGGGTTGTTGATGATACATTGTGGAACTTAAAAATAGCCCAGCTTACACAAGAGAGAGAGAGAGAGAGAGAGAGAGAGAGAGAGAGAGAGAGAGAGAGAGAGAGAGAGAGAGAGAGAGAGAGAGTGTGTTTCATGTCACCGAAATGAACTACGGAATATATAAAAATAAAATTTAAAGACTGTTTAAATATCTTTTTAAAACCAGCCAATTTGCCCCATCTTAAAACCAGGGTTGATTCAAATATGATGTTTCTGAATCAGAATAAAACTTAAGACAGCCTTTATGAGATCGAAAAATGATTAGCATTTGGGAGGGAGGAAAAACAGGGTATAAAAAGCGATAAATAAAATCCATGGCAAGTGTAAAAATTTTAAAGTTAAAAAAAATTGGGTAACGTATTTATATTCATTTTAATCTAATCAACTCTCTTATACCAACCTAGGAGTACAATTACTGAATGTTAGTAAGATATATAATATTCCTGACATTAATACCACTTCAGGTTTAAAAGAAAAGTAACCAATCGAATGCCTAAACATTTTCAGAAACCTCTATGAATATCATTCTCAACTTTATAATACAAGGAAAGACAGCAACTCTTATATGACATATGTTTTATATAAGGAGAATGTTTTGCAATTTACAGCCTATACGTACCCTTGCATTATAAAATGACTGTAATATAGAAGAGGGTTCAGATGGAACTCCCTCCCAATGGATGATACGTTCCGACTCGAAGATTAGAACAACTTATTGCTATTTTGTATGTTTAATTCAAACACTGATGGTAAGGTTACCTATACACCAATGTTATTGCAAAAGAAAATAAAGATACTGATACATATTATGTTTTATCATTTGCAGATACTGAGTGAAAATCGTGTCGTTTTAATCACTGCTAACTACTTAACTAAATTTTCTATCATTTCACGATTCTCTTTTAATTCAATAAGTTTAAGTCCACCTTTACAATACTTTTAGATTTATGATTCATAATCGGTTCTCAAACCCAAAACTAATGTAGAAATTATTCTCATTTGGAATCTAAATTGAAAATTTTTAAACTGAATGTCCAAAGACAAAAGGATAAATAAGAGACCTTCAATTTTACAATGACCAATATAAATTTCTACACAGGTTGAACAATTCTGATAACAGAGGAGAAATATTATATTCTTGAAATGAATACTGCTCACGCTGTCAGTGTGGAAATCTTGATATGTACAATAAAAAATAAGATCGGGTGGGGCGCTTACCCCCTTTTCATCTAGTCACGGACTGAGATTGGGGGCTCCCTTTTTTTCAACCTAGGGATACAGCTTCCCAAAAGCAGATATTTCTTACCACAGGATGCCAGCAGCCATCTCGGCTGCTGGCATCCTGTTTGTTGTCCAATGCAATACACTAAGATCAGTTGATTAATTGGAGAATAAGTGTTTTAAGTGTTTTTCAGCTCAGTTGAAAATGTTCGATTTTAAAATGTGGAGCGTTGATCAGACGGAAAAACTCGGATTGAATCCTATCTTATTTTTCGTAGAAATAATTTCTCTCTCTCTCTCTCTCTCTCTCTCTCTCTCTCTCTCTCTCTCTCTCTCTCTCTCTCTCTCTCTCTCTCTATATATATATATATATATATATATATATATATATATATATATATATATATATATATATATATACACACACACATATATATATGTATAAGTGTGTGTGCGTGCGCGCGCGCTCGTGTTTCTATATGTATCCTCGGATGCCATACGATTGCGTATAAGCATTTGCGATAACCTTATCAATTTAAATGTTTACCACACATTCAAGGGTGCAGTAAAATAAATCTAAAAGCCTTACCAACAGCCACCAGTTGTCAAGACACCTAGTAAAGAAACTTGTTAACAGTCCGATCTCCCTCCAACTACAAAACAAATGAAGCTAATTTACTGTTACAAGTGAGGAATCACATCTTTCCCATTCCAAGTGCTATCGGGTCTGAGTGTATAACACAAGGATCTACAAAGGAGATTTGGGAAGTGGGCTCTTTAACGAGATGGATGGATATTGGAAGGCGACACGTCTATTAACAGCTTCAAGATGGTTCCACTTAGCCAAGTCGAGTGACAAAACATCATTGCCATGTGTGTCTTACCCCATCCCTCAGCTATACTTTATGTTCGAATTATTGCTTCTTGTTGAACGAGTTCTAGATTTCTTGATGGCAAATGGTCAATATTGGTCATGTGGAGGAATCTGATATCAAAACCGATCGTCTTACAATAAGTATATTTGTTTTCAGGTACATATGACGTAATCCCCATTCCTAGTTAGCCGAGGTCCGTGAAAAAAAAAAAAAAAATCAGGGGACTGATATGTTCAGAAACATTTTGAATAAAAACGAATTTTGAGTATTTGTTTGAGTGATTTGTAGAGAAAAAATACTATTGCATAGATTATAACACAAAATTACAAAAGATACGATTAATACTTTGTTCGTTTAATATTCAAATAATATACAATCAGCTTAAATAAGGTACAATAATCGTCTATAATATCAATTTATGCCCTGAATTGATTCAGGGAGTCACTTTAGAGGTATTTAATGTGTCTGCGCATGTTTACAAAATTTGGTATAATTATGATGGCTATAGGAGGAATTTGACTTTTCCAATATTTTCAGTGCTATTTTGCAATTTTTGCTATTTCCATTGAAATACAAAAAGTCTTTGCCACCATCGAAGTAAAATATGTAATGTAAAAAAAGCAAAACTTAATTTTATGTAGCCAACAGAAATCTTCGTTACAGTATGTGGCGAGTATAAATGGAAAACAAAATCACATGAGGGAAACTATTCTACACATATTACTATATCGCAATATAATTAAGACTTATACAAAATTAATGGTCGAATGATTAAACAAATGCTTTGAATATCAGCCTTTGCAATGGCAGCAATAGTTAACTTCCACAGATAAACGATATTATTATTATTATTATTATTATTATTATTATTATTATTATTATTATTTGCTAAGCTACAACCCTAGTTGGAAAAGCAGGATGCTACAAGCCCAGGGGCCCAACAGGAAAAATAGCCCAGTGAGGAAAGGAAACAAGGAAAAATAAAATATTTTAAGAACAATAACA